>NW_022589761.1:1448165-1583165 GCF_004348235.1 Phoca vitulina
GCCACTCAGCTCCTCAAACAGCCCCTAATTTACTTCCCCTAACTGCCCTGAAGGCCTAGAGCAACAGTTAAGAATCACATTACTGCCTTTTATTGTCTCTAATTCTTACCCAAATGGTTTCTGCTGTGCCAGCTAAACAGTGCTCTCGTTTCTCTCCGCATATCCAGGGACCGGCCGCTGGCGCGCTCGGGTTTGATGCGTTTTGGGGGGGGGAGTGAGCCCCCCGACCCTCCTCTTGCCCCATGCCCCCCTCCTTCCCTCTCCTCCCTTCCGTGAGGCTGCCAGCAGGGCGCCGGCTGGCTCTGCGTCCCTTTGGGAGAGGGAGGCCTGTGTCTGCCCGGCAAGTCTGCGTGTGCGTGTGGCACCGGAGGGGGGATTCCTCCTGTGACCCTTCAGCCCCTGCCCTGGGTCGGAGAGCCCTGCACGGAATTGGAGAGGTGGCACAACCCCTCAGTTGTAAGTGACAGAAACGCACGTGAAGTGGGACGGAGAGAAAAGGGCACGTCTGACGCAGGGCACCAGAACGCCGGGGCCGGATCCGAGCCGTCGCTGGCATGCCATCTCCCCCCACCTTTCAGCCCGGCCTTCCGCCACCCTGGCTCCGCTCTCAGGCAGCAAGGACACTGCCACACACTTAGACCCTCCAGCTCAGCGGCCTCCGCAGAAAAGCTGCTCTCCACCGGTGCCGAGTGATCCTGGCACCTCGCTGGCAAGGCTGGGCCCCATGTCCCTGAGCCAGTTGCTGTGCCCAGGTGATGGTTGAGGCCCCACGGCCCTGTCCCAATAGACAGTGGGGTGGGGAGAGGAGTCAGGTTGGCTGAACCACGGACTGAGTGTGTGAGGAGGAGAGACCTCCTCATGGGAGCATCCAGAGCTGTGGCCACAGCTGGAGCAGGTCTCAGACACCAACTCTGGGCACGTCCTCCCTGCCTCAGCCCCTCTCTGGACCAAGGGGCGGGGGCGAATGTGGGTCCGCAAGAGCTCTGGCGAGCTGCTGTTGCCCCAGGTGGCTGCTTGTCTGAGCACCACGTTCCCCTTCTCCACGCCTGTGGCATCTCCCACCCCCTGAGCTGTGTCCAAAGCCTGACGTGCGCATCTCCACACCATCCAGAAAGCTCCCAGGCCCTGTCCACGCAGGACTTTCCCAGGCCCAACTGAATGACAGGAAAGGTATTACCCCTGCTGGACCCCAGAGGCTCGGGGCGGGGGGGGTGGGGGCGGCTAGAGAAGTCTGTGTGGGAAGAGGGATGTCACCTCTTCTGGAAAAACCAGGCCAGGTCTTAGCCTTTCAAACACCCCTTCGGCCCGCACTGCCTCTCAGGAAAGTGGCAGAGCTTGAGGGCTTGGAAGCTGGGTGGGCCTGAGGTTCGACCTCCCTCCCTCTCACTTGTGAGCGAGGAACCTGAGGCCCAGAGAGACTAAGGAGTTCCCCAGGGCCGCCCAGCAGGCCAGTACAGAGCTGGGACTGGAGCCGGGCTCACCTCTCCGGGGGGCTCTGAAAGAGACCTTTCCCCAAGCACTTCCCTCTTCCCATGCTCCTCTCTCCCGGTGTACCCGGGCCCAGCCTCATCTCTCGTGCCAGCCCCTGCCTGCCCTCTCACTGCCTTGGGGAGACTCCGTGGTACGGCCCGGAGCCTGGGGTGGGAGAGAGCAGTCCCCCCCCATCCCCCGGAGGCTCCTGCCCACATCGGCCTCTGTCTTTGCAGCCACGTGGTCAGGGAACTCGGTCCTGGGTGGCCCCAGGACGCTGGGCCGCCTGCTGCCGGCCTGGAGGTGTCCTGCCCCCGTGAGGCAGGGAGAACTCACCCCCAGTCTTGCCAAAGCCCCTCTTCTTTTGGAAGAGCCGGAGTGAGAGGTGATAACCGACAATTATCCAAGGAAGGCCATGCTTCATAAATGGTTTTCTTTCTGAGAGGAAAAGGAAAGTTATGAAAATAGAATTTCGGGGTATGTTTCTGGAGAATGGGATGAGCAGGGCCATCCTTTCCAACTTTTAACCAGCTTAGTGTTAACCAGGATCCCACCTTCACAGGTCGCCATGGCATTCGGAGAACATGGAGCAGGTGTCCCTGAAACGTGACTTGCTGGGCCCATGTGCTCGTCTTCAGGGATGGTCTCTGTCCCTGCTTGTCCTCCGACATTCTTACCATGAGCACCGACTGAGCCAGGCACTGGGTTACTGCCCAAGGCTTGAGGATGGGGTGTGATATATATATTTTTAAAGATTTTATTTATTTATTTTAAGAAACAGAGAGAGAGATACAGCGAGTATGGGGGAGGGGGAGGAGCAGAGGGAGAAGGACAAGCAGACTCTGTGCTGAGCACAGAGCCTGACGTGGGCCTCAATCCCACGACCCTGAGATCGTGACCTGAGCCGAAATCAAGAGTCAGACGCTTAACTGACGGAGTCACCCAGGTGCCCCAAAGATTGGGTGTGATATAAACTCCCTGTATTGGTCAGGGTTCCCTGGAGAAACAGAACCAATAGGATAGCACTGGTGTAAATTCTAGTCCCAGTCTGAAGGTCTGAGAACCAGGGCAGCTGAGGGTATAAGTCCCAGTTCAAGGGCAGCAGAAAACCAATATTCCAGCTCTATAATCAGACACAGAATTCTCTCCCCCACTGCCTTTTTGTGCTTTTCAGGCCCTCAGTGGACTGGATGGGGCCCACCTGCGCTGGGGAGGGCACCCGGCTTTCCCCAGTCTGCCCACTCACCTGCTAACAGCCTCACAGACACACCCAGAAATCATGTTTAACTAGATATTTAGGCATCCTGTGGCTCAGCCAAGCTGACAGCTAAAGCCGGATATCGCACTCCTATTCCCAGGTTAGGAGACTGACACTGCTAGAGTCTACTGCAATTATTGAAGGCTTCCCAGGCAGTGAGGGGCTGAGCGAGGCCTGGACCCGTGCCCTGACTCCCAGTCTCCTGTCCTGCAGCTCCTGTCCCGCCTCGAGACAAGAACATTGACCTTTTCTAGACCAGGACTCCAGCCCTCGTGTGCTTTCGGCACAGCCAGGACAAACAGGGGGTTCCTTCCCCCTTCCCCTGGGTGCCTCGCTGTGGGGTTATGATTTATTTTTAACTCAGAGCCAATGCAGGGAGCTGGCCACCATGTCAGATGCATTGGTTAAATGCTTTTCTTTTTCCAAGAGAGCTGTCTAACTCTGAGCACCTGCAGCCAAATCTGGGACATGTTGGCCAGGGTCTGGACTTCATGCTGGTGACATCTTCTGAAATGACAGAGCATCATCCATTACTCTCCTTCCTGTGCTGAAAATGGGCTTGCTTCGGGGTCAGCATCCCCAGAACGGTTCCCGTGTACTTGCTGTTGTCAGTTCCACGGGCCAGGGCTGTATACGCTGGGAGTCACCACACGCCCGTTTCTTCCCTCCCTTCATTTCTTCCTTCCTTTCTCTAATAGTATCCTTGTACCTGCAAAATTAAAATGTTCTCTTGTGTCACCAAGTCAGCGGTTATGCATCTTCTAGCCAGGCACCCATCCCATCCATCCTGCCAGTTTTTCTTTTAACTGGTATTTATTTCAGTCACTGCCCCTATGACAGTGGAGCGCGCCGGACGCCTGGGGTCGGTTCCTGGCTGCCCCTTCCCAGCCCTTCTGTACCGCGCCCTACTCTCTGCCGTTTCTCCGGCCACACGGACACACGCCGCAGGGCAGGAGAGGCCTCTCTGACGGCTGTCCTCGTGGTGGTGACCACGGAGCCCTCCCTTCCCCCGGGCACTGTGGGTGAGCGCCTCTGGGCTGCCCTTCTCTGCATACATGTGGCCCCGTCTTTGATCCTGAGCACATGTACCGGCCCCCAAAGCATTCGCTTGTCTGAGGAGAACAACCAAGGACAGAAAATCGAGCCTCATCGTGGAGTCAAAATGCAGATTTCGCATTGAAATACAAATACTTCATTTCAAAAGGTCGGCTGGAACGGTATTTAAAAAAAGAATTGCAGCTGGTTTCGAATAGAGCACTGGAAACAAAAAGTCCCATCCAAGAAGACTCTTTGGCCCTGTGCCCACAGCTTCTTCTTCTGATCATGAATCAGCTTCATTATCTTTCCCTTCCAGCTTAGTCTTGTGTGCTTGGAGATCGATGGTCAGTCAGACAGATGGACGGGTGGCCTCTCCACCCAAACAGACTTTCCAGGGGCTCAGCCACCTCGGTGTGGGGCCTGTGGGGCCTTCCCTAGGCCCACTCACATTCCCAGGTACCCCAGCCCAGTCAGCCTGAGCTGGGGCCACGCCCCATTTCTAGACATCTTAGCGGCCAAGCCTTGGCCAGAAATGGGGATCCCCTCCTCCACTCCTTACTCTGTCTCTGCAGAACCCACCAGCCTGAACAAAGGCCCTCAGCCTTTCTCAAGACCATGCTTGGCATGACCTCGTATTCCAGTTCCTTCCAACCCCTGAGCAGTGGCCTTTTGCATGTGTCCCCATGGCCTTCTGAGGATCACTGGGGCCCTGGACCTGCCCAGCCCGGGGCTCAGACAGGGGAGACAGAGAAGTTACTGCGCGTGCTCATTTGCTTATTTACTGCTATACACCCACCTGGTTCCAAAAGCGTTTAATGTGGATAACAAAAATACATACGGCACAATAGTATTAAAATAGAAAAGAGATCAAGGCAGAGGGAAAATAAGGAGTGAACAGTCTGCTAAGGCCAGTCGACTTTTCATCAAAGTAGAAACTTGTGCTTTGGAGGGGGGGGTCTGGTGGCGCAGAGGGGGCTCCATTAAGTAAACTCAAATACAAATGTCTGAATTTTCTGTAAAATAGGAAAAGCTGTCTCATTACAAACACAGTGTTTTGCTTTCAAAAGGATATTGTCAGAGGTTTTTTTAAGGGAAATCTCAAGCGTATGTGTACGGTCTCTAACAACCATTCACACAGAGCCTGTAAGACACAGCTTCTGTGTAAAGAGATGCGGTTGGTGCCCACAGCTCTGACCCCCTCGTGTCCATCCCTAGGTACCGCGAGCCGCCTGGGGAGCAGCCTTTCTTCTCCTGGTTCTCCCTAAGCGAGTCAGGGTGTGGGCGTTACTGAGCTCTTACCGGGTATCCTGGCCTGAAGGAGGCGCCCTGGGAGGACAGGGGCCCAGACAATCAGAGCTCAGTCCCTCGGGGCCAGGGGTCCTGGGAGAACAGTGAGTGGTGGGTTGGCTTGTGGAGAGGAAGTGGGTGGTTGGGTGGGTTTTCCACCAGCAGCTGGGGTCAGACCTATGGCACCAATTCATAACCCGCCTACTCAAAATCCATTTGTGAGGTCTCTTTATATATTGAGGGTATTAACCTGATATCTGACATTTGTCAGTTATCTATCTAGTAAATATTTTCCTGTTCTGCAACTTTGATTTTGCTAATAGACATTTTTAAAGATAATTGTATTGAGTAACTCCTCTTCGTGCCAGGTTCTGCTCTAGGCTCTAGGTTAAAATGATGTAAGCCAAGTGTAAACATAATGCTTGCGCTCCAGTCTCAGGAGGGAAAAAGAAATATTAGTCAATTGAACACACAAATAAGGGACAGTTACCACTGCCTTGAAGGTCCTGAAGGAGCCAGGCATGCAGCCTCCGGTACCCCGTGAGGGGGTGTCCCTGAGGATGTGAGGGTCTTGCACAGGGGACAGTAAGCAGAAGCCCTGGCAGGAGAGTGGGCATAGGTAGAAGGCAAGGTGGAAGGTGGCTGAGATGAGGGGACCAAGTGGGCGGCGCCACACCGTGTGCCTCGCGTTTCAGGCAGAGACCTTCGAAAGGTGTCCGGCGGGCAGGCGTCCACACCATATGACTTGGGTTCCAAGAGGTGTCTGGGAGGGTGGAGAGTGAAAGCGGGGAGAGGACCAGGAGGCATGAGGGGACCACGGTGAGGAGGAAAGGGTTTGGCTGGGGAAGCAGGGGCAGAGCTTGGAGGGGCGGGGCAGAGTGGGAGGGTGTGGCTGAGTGGGGGGTGTGGTCAAGCGTGGAGGACTCTGCTGAGCGTGGAAGGCGGGTCCGCGTGTGGAAGGCGGGGCCGAGTCCGGGAGGCGGGGCCAAGCTGGGAGGGTCCAGACTTTGTAGAGGGGACAGCTCGAACCCCTGCAGTCTCCAGAGAGAGAGGTGTTGTCCATGGCCAGCAGGGCATGGGGCAAGGGGAATGTGACCACTCCCTGAGGGTCTGCTGTGGGGACCCGCCTCTGGGGCCCATCTGACCTCACATTCGGTGTGCTCACTACCACCTGTTACATTTGTTCTCCTCTAGCCCTGGGCCCTCCATTAGCCGCTTCTGAGAGGGGACAGCTGGACGGACAGGGGGCAGAGTCCCCAGCAGTGCTCTCCCCCGCGCCTTCCATGTAGGCCACACATCCAGCCTGTTCCCCTATATTCTTTGTGACCGAAATTCTACTTAGAGACAGAAAAGAAAATAAAAGTGGTATTTTTTTTACAGGCAACGTTTCCTGTGAGCATCTCCACTGGTAGTTACAGAGCCAGCCCCACTCAGCTCCGGCCAGAGTTCGCTGGCTGGTTCCCCATCAAGAGAGGCAAAAGATGTGCATTTCTGATTTCTGACAGCAACATTGTTGAATTGATCTCCTCTTATGTCCTCTATTTTTGCCTCTCTCCCTGCCCTCACCCCCACCTTTGCCTCTCTCTCCTCCTTTCTTTCCATGTTGGGGCGATTGAAAACATTTCCAGAATATGGCAGGAGGCCTCTCACACGGGGAGAGAGAATTAAGCCAAATTAATTCCAGCACAATAAGAGGAATTAGACTTCATTTAAACAGGTAACAGAAAAGAACTGAGCTGGTCTTTTCCTTTTCCCAGCCCCGAGCCCGCATTGGCTCTTTTTTACCAAAAGGCAGGGCAACATGGCTGCCTGGGTTCCGAAGGGCCTTCTCCCCCAGCCCGCCCAACCCCCACGTTCTCCGGGACTGGGATTGTGGTTTGCAAGTCGCTGACCACGGTTGAATTTTATCATTATTAAGGTTCAGTGCTAACCTCCTCCCCTTATTTCCTTCCCATTTAAAGTTTCAGGGATAATAAATTCTTTTGATTTAGCAATTATTGGAGTACAGAATTAGTCAAACACGGGCTTTGAGAACAAAGTAGAATAGGGACCGGGTGGGCCTTTGCAGCGAAGCCGCAAATACTCAGAGGCTGGCTGCTGAAAGATCGGGGGACATGGCGCTTTGTTAAGTCTGAAATTGGATGGTTTTTAATTTAGGAGGAGCATAGCTCCGACCCTTACCTCTCTGAGCAGAAAAATAGTTATGTTTGTGGGTGACATATTCCTAAAATACATTGTGCTAAACCACCGTGCTGAAATACATTATATCGACTTGTCTGGGGCTGTGCTTTTCCGAGTACAACATTGAGTTGGCTAGTAATAAAAATAAATAAGAATTATATATCATTTCATTCATTTTTTCCATTACGCTTGCAAAATGCGTAAGGATATAACACAATGTGTTGCAATATAGTTTTAGAAAATACAATGATAAAATTAATCCTTGATATGGAATGATGTATGAGGGTGCATGAAAGCAGAAAGCAGAGGGCAGTGGGTGCTCTGAGGGTGCTTCCAGGCCAGGTGCTGGACTGAGGCTCATGTTCCTTCTCTGTGGGTTGGTGGAGGTCAGAACAGGTCTGCGAAGCCATCTGACCAGGAGAAGGGGCCCCGTCCAGGGCTGTGGGGGGAGCTGGCCCCCCCTGTGGATGCTGTGTGGGGTGGTTGCTGTCCTCCCTGGACAGGCTGGGGCACCGACTGCTTGGACCCTTTCTATCCTTGGACACTCATGGCGGCCAGCTTGAGGCCCAGCACCCTGTGGGCTGAACTCGTTGGGGAGAGAGATGTCCAGGCTGTCCCTGCCCATGAGGCACTGGGGGTGGGGGGCAAGCCCACCAGGACAGGTGTTTATGGTTGACTCACTTTGTTTATGTTGCAGCCCTGAGCTGGACAAAGAGGGTCTCTGGCCCTGGGATCCTCAGGTTTTCCTAAAGTCCCTACAGCAAACATACTGGGCGATTCACCTGCCAGTTTCTCGGCTCAGACCTGCTGGGGGTGGGAAACACTCCAACTGTCCCTCGGAGTTCCAAGGAAGAGGTCCAAGGAGGCTTTCCTTAGGAAATCCTAGTCTCCTAGCCTGGGGGGTGGGGGGAAGGGGTGCAGGAAGAGCCCCCAAACCAACACTGGGATGTCTGGCTTGGGCATCTTCCCATCATCCTTCTCATTGTCTGTCATCCTCAAAGGCATGTGCACACAGGCACATGTTTATACCACATGGCCACGGGCACAGATGAATAGATGCGGATGTCCACACTCACACATGCAGAGGCTTGCACATGATGCACGTGTGTGTGCACACACGGAGACACACACACACACAAACACACGGATGGCCCATCCCATCCCATTCCTAGGGCTTCCTCCAGGTGGAGTGTCTGCCCCTTCCCTGCCACAGCAGTAAGGATCCAAGTACAGCCTCCCGCCCCCTGGCACCCGGACATCAGCAGCGCTGGCTTCCCTGGTCCTCGTGCATTCCTCCCTCGCGGCCCCTCCGGGGGTTCCCCTTGCCCTGGCAACCAACCCCTTTCTCATCCCACCTCCACAGCTCCTGGGAAGCCTGCCTGGCATGACCCCTGACCTCCCATGTCCCATTTTCTACATGCCCCCCCTTGTTCCCTGCTCCGTGGCTGCTCAGAGACCTGTGTGTGGCACTGAGTCCTGTCCCCCTTATGAACACCCCTGCCCCTCTGAAGCAGTCTGGGTGCTGCTGCCCTGGAGCCCCTGCCATTCCTGGCACTCCCCCTACTGCGCCCCTTACTCAGCAGCACTTACCTGCTCTCCTGGGCCTTGGCATCCCAGTGGGTTGTATGGCCGCCTGCAGATTACGTCTGTCCCTCGCTCCAAACTCCCAGTGCTGTGGAGGGCTGGGCCAGGTCCGGCTCTCTCTGCCGTTTCTCCACCACAGCAGGTGCCTGGTGGTTACTACTCAATGGCTGGATCTGCAGGCCGCCCCATGCAAGGGCCACAGGCACCCGAAGCACCCGGCTGCCCCACCTGCCCCTGATAAGGACCAGGGAGGCCCTCACTTTTCACAGGGGAGGTTCACGGAGCCCCCGGGAGGTCACCTGCCCTGAGAATGACTTGGGACAAGAACCCTGGTGTCCTGACTCCAGATTGGCCTCTGACCTCTTCACACTGCCTGGGAGCACCGCCCTACCCCACTCTCTAGCTGGACTTGCTGGCAGCCTCTGAGGGTCTCCCTAAAAAACTCAAAGAAGTTCCCATGCCAGACACTAAGCCCTGATGCCCCTGAGGGAAAGAAGGCTTGGGAACTGGGGCTGCCAGGCTCCTGACAGAATGGGAGGCAGGGGGAGGCCCTGGCAAAGAGGGTGTACAGGTGAGTTGAGGGGGCATGGTCCTCCTAGGTGACCCTCCCAGCAGGAGGCTCCCCTCTCTGGTTGTTCAGAGGCAGGGAGGGAGGGACTGTGGATGACAGGGTGGCTGGCTGCCCTTGCCAGAGAAGGCAGGGCAGGAAGGGTGGCCTTTTCTGTGCCGTCCCACCCCATGCTCCAGCAGAGACAGGGAGGGGTGGGAGGAAGGGGGCCAGGAGAGCAGAGTATCTCGGGCTGGCGGTGGTCCCGGGGGAGGCACCGAGCAGCAGAGATCAGGAGGCCCTTTGCTTTCACCCTGCCTGTCAGCAGACTGTGCCCTGATCACCTCTGCACAGCCCAGGATGGCCCCCTGTGCCACCAGGGGAGCCGAGGTAGGGTGCAAGCTGCCCCACCTGCTGGCCAGGGGGACGCCGACGTGGCTTGGGCAGCCCCCAGTCTCACCCCTGCATCCTGGCCTGCTCAGGGACTGTGGTGGCTGCAGGATGGGGACAGCACCCAGATGTCTTCTCATCTTCTCCAGCCTGGAGAGCTGTGCATGACCAGCACCCTGAGCTTCGCAGGCTCCTCCTCCGACAGCCTTCCCACCAAACCAGCCCCGACCTGCCCGCACCCACAGAGCCCTCGGGGCGGCCTGCCGAGCACCAGATCCGTGTGGCCATCACGTGTCTGTTGGGTGGTTATTTGACAAGACTGGGGGCTTGTCAGGAGCAGAGCCTCCCTGATTCGGTCAGCTCAGTGCCGGGCCTGGCTTACACCGCGCTCCTGGGAAACCGCTGACCAACTAATGAAGGTGAGAAAGGTGCGCGTGGGGGTGTGAGTGTGATTGTGCACACAAGTACGTGAGCGAGCCTGTGAGCGTGTGCGCATCTGCGTACAGGTGTGCGTCTGTGCGGGCAGGGACACGGGGAGGGGCCTCTGGCCAGGAACGGACACAGCAGCACCTCGATCGCGGTCTTCCCAGGGTCCAGAGAAATACATGACTGTGTGTGGCATTTGTCACAGCAGCCTGGGCTCAGACAGCAGGCCCATGTGCGGCATATGTGAACGTGGGGGTCGCTGTGAGACGTGAGTGTGCTTGCTCCATGCTCCCAGATGCCAGGTCCCGGAGGGGGGTCTTCTCCCGGCAGCAACCCTCAGCACTCTGAACGCGGGGCCCCCTCCATGCAGCTCACTGGGCTCTCTGAGCACTGCCCTGAGCACGTTCCGGGGCGTGTGGCCAGGGATGTCCCCACGGTTTCCATCCTCAGTGCTCCCACCAGAAGCTGCTCGCCCTGGCCACAGAGCTCCTTCCTGCTCTTTTTTGCACCAGCCGGGAGGCGCTCCTGGGGGGCATGGACAGTGGTGGGCATCACTGGGCTCCAGCTGTCTGGGGAGCTGTGGGGACCACTGGAGGCATTAATGAGGTAGCTGGGGAGACAACTGTGCTTCTACTCACTGGCTGTGGCTGAAAGCCTCGGGGTGTCAGTCACTGGGCTGGGTCCTGAGTCGGAAGGAGGGCCAGCTCCCCAACTTGTCCTCGGCATCCCCCAGGGAAAAATACCTGGAAGGCGGGAGGGCCAAGTCTAGAACCTGCCTTGGCATGAGAGCTTTGGGGAGCAAGGAAGTAGGCACCCTCTTCATCCCCCTAATGGCTCTGAGGACTGACTGGACCCCAAGGGTGCCACAGAGCACCGGTCCCCAGGCAGCTGGAAGGTCTGGTCGCAGGCTGCAGCCCCCGGATGAGGTGATGCCGCCCGGTGGAGGGGCTGGAGCAGAAGGGGCAATGGCCGAGGCCAAGAGCAGCTGCTGAAGGGGGCTGGTGGCCCGTAGGGCTCCTGAGACAGGCTCCAGGCGTTCCCAGAGACACAGTGTGCAGGTGGCGGGGACGTGGCCGGAGGGGCAAGCCTGCATTCTCAGGACAGATGCACAGAATGCAGCCGGACAAGCCCCTCACCAAACCTGGAGGAATTAGTCCTGGGGGTGGGGGACAGAGACTGGGCCCAGCTTTTTGTCTTTAAGGAGCTCACGGTTCTTAGACCATGGAGGCGGGTGTGGGCAGGAGGGGATGACGACCAGATCTGTGGACAGCTGTCTCCATACAAGGTGGAAACCGCTTGGTGCCACGAGGAGCGCACCGATAGGGTATTACGGGGATCAAGGGGAGGGAGCGATGGTGAGATGTACCTTCCTTGTTGGTGTCACATGCTGTGTGACGTTCCTACTGTGTGTTCCCTTAGTCTGTGTCACCTACATCCTTAATTTATGCAGAGCACGGTCAGCCAGTGGCATTAACGGGCTGCGTTAGCATATGCCCCTGCCCCGTGTGTTTGCCTGAGCACCCGCACCCCCGGGGACCCAGAGCGAAGCCTGAACCACAGCGGGGTCTGGGTCCTCCTCTGGGACAGGTGGGATCCCAGACCTTTGTTGCCTGGCCTACACAGGACCCTTCGTGGAAGGCCACATCTGTTCTTGCAAGTCTCCCTGCCAGCCCAGGCAGACAGGTCAGACCCTAGCCCTGCGATGTGGCTTCTTCAGGAACCACTAAAGTGGCTTTGAGAGCTCTTTGGAGCCAGGTGTGCCGAAGGCTGTGGGCAGGGCTGTGAGGACTGGGGACTTACCTGGCGCTGGCGCCACAAGGCCACGTCCCCCCCGAAGTCATCTGCTGAGCTCTGTGTGCCCGACGGGGACACTTTATTTAAGGCCCACACCGTCACGACTCCATCTCTCAGAATGCCACAGCAATTTAAAAAAAGTATATGTACACTTTTTGCCACATCTTAGATGTCCTTCCGCCTACAGAAGCCGTCAAATAAAAATTAATTTTGTTTTTTAAAAAAAACCAGGCTGCATATTTTTGACACTCAATGTCTGTTCATTTGCATGGGACACGTTCTTCCATAATGAATCATCGTAACGCTTAAATTAAACACAGTAAAAGAATGGTTAATGCCATAACACGCTGACAATTTAACCTGGCCAATATTTTTATTGCCTTGTACAATAAACCTAACAGAGCACAACTTGCTTTTGACTGGTGGAAAATCGGTTATGAACCGCCAGGGAGCGGCCAATTTTTCAAATGCAGCCATTCGGTCATACTATAGCCACTCAGACTTTTTTTTTCCCATACACTATTGCTGTTATAATCTTTTGAGGATATTTTATCACGGCAATAACCTCCTCAAAATCAGTCTTTACTGCAGTTAATGACTGGACAGCTGGAACTATAACTGGCCTTGGCTTTGCCCCCAGCTATTAGCTAACAAACCAGTTGTTATCTGCAGGTAACAACCAATTTCTTGTGGAATTTTCTTGATGAAGAGTCTCACTGGATGAAAGTTATTTTTTCCCCTTTCTGCCCCAGTTTCGTGCATCTCAGTGGGGGGTGCAAGAGGTAGGAAGCAGGTGGCTCTCCCTTCTGAGCGCTAGCGCCAACCCCGGGGTCCAGGGGGACAGCTCATTGCCACAACCTCCGTGCTCCAAGGGAGAACTGGGGCTGACATCTGCCACATTGCAGATTTCTGAAGGGCCATCCGAGTCGGGCTGTGGGGGATGGCAGCATGCCGAACTGACCGGACACAATACAGGGCTGACCGTCTGGGGGATGCTGAGGACACGGACAGGGCAAGGTCAGGCCGAGAGCTGTCCCTGGGAGTTTGGAGTTAAGTCTGAACTGGGGCCCATTCCAGGAGCGAGAGAAGTCTGCTGGATGGACGAGCACCTTGTGTTTGACAAACTCTGCGTTTAGATTTATACATCCTCATTTCATGTGTGTTTCACTTTTGATCACCCTCATAAAATGTGAGCTTTTTAAACTAGTGATTTAAAGTTATGAAATGTTCATCCACATTATGGCGAACATATTTTTTAAGGACAAATGAGCAAATTTGGACCTTGGTACCCATGCCAAATATGTTAAAGCAAAGGATCGCTGTTGTGATTAAATATTACAGGTGGACCCGAGTCCAGTGCAGACAGAATGTCTATATGGAATGCTCAACCAGAGGAAGGCGCGCTTCTAAAGGGACGGTGTCCCCTCGGCGCCTGCGAGGCCTTCTGCTTCTGGTTCGCTCTTCCTTCCTAATTGGGTTTTCATATTCCCAGGACTCCCGTCAGGAGAAAAGCATGGGGTACTGTGGCATCAGGGTGATGAGGAAACGTGGCAAAGCGATCACCTGTTTGTGGCAGGGGTTTGAAATTCTGTAGATTTATCAGTGTTTACTGTTTGAGACAAAAATTCGATTCCTGGAATCACAGTGCTGATTGCCTACGTGTCTTTAACAAGCAGGGCAAAACAAAAAATTAATGTTTTTTAAAGTGCAATAAGATTTTTTTCCAGCCTGGAGAGAAGACCAATTAAAATCACTTCAAATTCTTAAATGAGTTTTAATTTGAGAGAGTGGAATTCTTTTAAGAATATGAGTTTTACTAAATATTTGAAATCATTATATATCATGCTTATCTGAAGCCCAAGTTGCTTGGAAATTAAATAACAAATTAAAAATGATCACAGTACTCATTTTTGAATTATCGGGTAGGTGAACTCCCACCCTGGGGCAAGGCTCCATTTCTGGAAATGTGGAGGGTCACTGCGGGGAAAGTGGAAGGTAAACCAAGCTCCTTACAAATTCCCCAATTCAAACACTACCCCTGGACTAAAACAATTTTATGATTTTAAATCATTTTGAATTTCATAAACCCAACTCTTTAACCTTTTGTAAATGACAAAAAGTGCAACACATTCTTAACATTTCTGATCATTCCATACTATGCTGGCCCCATAAAGCTCATCTTTTCCAAATTTAAGCACTTAAAAATGTGAAGTGCTCCAATAAATTTAAATTGGCATATGCTACGCATATCAATGGGAAATGATTCAAGCATTAGAGGCTGGAAGTGGTGAGTGAGGGCAAGCAAACCAGAGCATCCATTGTCACAGGATTGATTTTTAATGACTTTCTATTGATTTGGTGCCTTTTAAACCTGATGGCTTAAGGTTGGTCTCGCATATCTATCACACGTCTCTTTGGCCAACACACTCTTTACAGTGAATGTTGGTTGCTTTTCCCCTCTTGCCCACGTAGCCTCCTGAGCAAATGCAAGTCATGGCTTGCATTGGGCCTTTCAGGACACGGACTGACTAGCCACCCGGCACAGGGGCAGCGTGTGGTTCAAGATGCGGTGGAAAGGGACAACATCCAACTCAAGTCAAAAAGGGATTGATCAGCTCTCACAACTGAAAAGTCCTGGAGTGGATCAGGAATGGCTGGATCCAGGGGCCGTCACCTCTCTCTTTCTCCCTCTTGCCTTTCATGCTTGCTGCAGCTCTCTTAGCTCTTTCTCTCACTCATTCTCCTTTGCCCTCCTTTACTCCACTCTCCCTCCTTCACTCCCCTCCCCCTCCTTCACTCCCCTCCTTCATTCCTCTCCCCCTCCATCTCTGCTTTTCAGTTGTGATGTCTTTAGGCAAGGGTCTCTACACTTGGAGCCCCTGACTTGTCCAGGCTCCTTTCTCACATTTCCAAGTCCATCAGAAAGAGACACCCTCTCAACAACATTCTAAAAGAGGCCCTGCATGGAGTCTCATTGGATCGATTTGGGTCACAGGTCCAATTCTGAGCCAGTCCCTCTGGTCAGAGGAATTCAATAATCTGATTGGCCTAATCTGGCCACTCTAGAAAAGCACTGAAGAGTGCTTTTGAATTGGGAGTGGACAAGAGGTAAATATAATCCTTTTATGAGGCGTGGGCATCCTGCCTGTCCTCCAAACGTTTCTGGCTTATTCTATTGTGGGCGATTATAGGTTACAGTCACCTGCTTCCTTGAAATTAGATGGGCCATGTGGTTTTCCTTGGCCAATAGAACATGAGAGAAAGTTCTGCCTGTCACGTCAGGGTAGCAGCCTCCGAGCTGCCAGCAGTGGATCCCCCTGCAGTTTGAGACCCAGAAGGAGAAGATATGGGAGCAGGGCCTTGAGCCAGTGTCTTAGTCATTTGGGGCTATTGTCACAAGAATACCATAGTCTGAGTGACTTAAACAGCATGCATTTATTTGTCACCGCTCTAGAGGCTGGGAAGTCCAAAATCAGCATGCCCACATGGTCGAGATCTGGTGAGATTCCACTTTCTGGTTTCCTTACGTGGCAGAGAGAGAGAGAGAGAGAGGTCCCAGGTCTCTTCATCCCCTTGTAAGGGCACCAATTCCATAATGGGACTCCACCCCCATGACCTCGTCCAAACCCAATTCTCTCTCAAATGCCATCACAGTGGGGTTAAGGCTTCCACCTTTGAATCTGGGGAGGACACAAACGTTCAGCCCACAGCAGCCAGCCAAGCCATGATGGACACTGAAAGGGAAATAAACACTGGTTAAGAGAAACCATAAACATTTGGGGGTTGTTTATGGACACAGCATAACCTAGGCTACCTTGAATGATGTGGAAATTGGTACCAGAAAGGAGGCTCTCCCAAAACCCAAACCTAAAATATGTGGCATCGACTTTGTAGTGGGTGGTGAGCCTCGAGGAAATAATTACGAGAGGCTGGGAAGATGGCAAACTATGTTATGATGTGGGGGGGACGCTTGGCAGACTCTGAGCTGTCACCTGAAGTAACGGAGGAGACAGGAAATAAACTCACAGCTCTTGGGAAGAGTTTGCAGGACAGAATATTCGCCGTGCGTATTAGTTGCTGCTGGCTGCGTTTGGCAAGGTAATATGAGAAAAAAAAAAAGAATTTAAAAAGAATTGTCTGGTTTGTAAGCAGGAATAGAAGGGAATACCTCCAGGACTTGACGGTAGAAGGGAGAAATGGGAATACTTTCAGTGAAAAAACTGATTAAAACTCATTTTTAAGGGGCACCTAGGCGGCTCAGTCGTTAACCGTCTGCCTTCGGCTCAGGTCATGATCCCAGAGTCCTGGGATCGAGCCCCGCATCGGGCTCCCTGCACCTCGGGAAGCCTGCTTCTCCCTCTCCCACTCCCCCTGCTTGTGTTCCCTCTCTCGCTGTGTCTCTCTCTGTCAAATAAATAAAATCTTTAAAAAAAAACCCTCATTTTTAAATGAATCTGAAATTAAGATTATAGCTGTCACACCCATCATTAAAACTTCTGAATGGATTACAAGATCCCAGAGTAAAAACTCAGTTGAGGGTGTGGGGCTCCTTGAATATTTTCAGTTGGACAAAAGTTTGGAGGCAAAAGAAAATTAGATGAGACCCTCTTCCCAAAGCTTGACAGGTTCAAGGTTATCTATTATAAAACTTAAGGACAGATATGGAGAGCTGGAAAAAGTATCCCTCCTCCCCTTATATTAAGAGAAGAGATGGACAACCTACAGGTTCACAACCTCTCTGGAAGCCCTAGGAGAATGAAATAATACAAAATCTGGAGAGATACAGGAGCCATTGGGGAGAGGGGGGGATGTCCGTCGTGTTTGCTTACCTAGGGCAGAAGCCATCAGACACCAGTAAGAAGAATTCAGCTAGGGTAGTAGACAAATTGGTGGAGGTTGAATGTAGGCTGGTGGGACAATGTGAAGTCCACGGGGGCCACAGATATGAGACCGTGTGTGTGTCCTTTTCCCAGATTTTTCTCCACAATTCCCACCAGATCCTCCCAGGCA
This sequence comes from Phoca vitulina, assembly GCF_004348235.1. Lineage (NCBI taxonomy): Eukaryota > Metazoa > Chordata > Mammalia > Carnivora > Phocidae > Phoca > Phoca vitulina. Next base: position 1,465,151 of record NW_022589761.1, read on the forward strand.
AGAATAGGGAGAATCTTGAGAAACCTTCTTTTAGGCAGGTCTGAGAGAGGGAAAAGTTAATCATCACAAGAGGGGAACAAAACTCCATTCTCTTCTATCTCTCCTTTGGAACAAAAGCCTTAATCGGTAGGAAGAAAGGGATCAGAAACCTCTGCACTTAGGGCACTGGTGAAAATTCACTGCAGTTTGGGTAAGAAAAAACCTGGGAGCCCTGGAAAAGGGGCAAAGAAAGGTACTGGGCCCAGAGTCTAGAACGAGGGCTTATAGAACCTATAACTGTTCGAGCTGTAACCAGAGGAGTTTGAAACCCTCTGGTACATGAAGAGTAACCATAGCAACAATAAACCTCCAACCCAGCCTAACTCCTGACAAGGCTAACATAAAACCTCACATTGGAGGCTAAGCAAAAGGAAATGTGTGTCCATTTCTAAGCATAAAAAAAATTTACCTCAGACTGTAGTGTCCTACACAAGACATACAGTTCAACAAAAAAATGAGGCATATGAAAAGGCAAGAAAAATCAACACGCCTCCAAGAGACAAAGAAATCAACAGACACAGATATGGCATCGATGTTGAAGTCATCTGGCAGAAGACTTAAAGTTATAATGCTTAATATGTATGCACTGGTGGAAAAAAAGCACAGCATGCAAGATCAGATGGGTAACTTCAGAAGAGAGTAGAGTATCCAAGAACTGTCGTGCAAAAGCAAATGTCGTAACATGCATTATTGGAATCCCAGGAGAAGAGAGAAAGAATAGGGAAGAAAAAATATGAAGAAATAATAGCCAAGAATATTCCAAAATTAATGATAGATACCAAAGGACAGATCTAAGAAGCTCAGAAAACACCAAGCAGGATCAATACACCTACCCTCAAGGAGCAAAGATCAACACTAAACAAACACATAGACATGTCATATTTCATCTGCAGAAAACAAAAGACAAAGAGAAAATCCTGAAGGTGACCAGAGAGAGAAAAAACATATTAGATACAGAGGAGCAAAGATACTTGCCAGAAGCCATGCAAGCCCAAAGACAAGTGACATCTTTAAAGTGCTTTAAGAAAAACAAAACTTTCTATAAAAAATTAGTACACTGGATGAAAGAGAGGAATTGGAGATATACTGCTGTAAGGTCCTTACACTATGGGTAAGGCTGTATAATATTACTTGGAAGTAGATTCTGATTAACTAAAGATATATATTATAAAACTTACAGCAATCACTACCTGATAGTAGAGAAAAGGTGGAATCATAAAAAACATTCAATTAATTCAAAGTGTAGGAAACAAAGAGAACAAATAAATGAATAGAAAAAAGCTAGTAAAATAGTGTATTTTTATCCAAACACATCATTAATTACACTAAATATTAATGTCTAAACACATCAATTAAAAGATACGTACGGTCAGACAAAGACAAATACCATATGATTTCACTCATATGTGGAATTTAAGAAACAAATGCACAAAGGAAAAACAAGAAAGACAGAGAGAGACAAACCAGGAAACAGACTCTTAACTCTTGAGAACAAACTGATGCTTACCAGAGGGGAAGTGGGTGGGGGATGGGTGAAATAGGGGATGGGGATTAGAGAATACATTTATCATGATGAGCACTGAGTGATGTATAGGATTGTTGAATTACTATATCGTACACCGGAAACAAATACAACACTGTGTGTTAACTATACTAGAATTTAAACACTTAATAAAACAGACAGAGACTTACAGTTCAGATTAAAAAACAGTATGCTCTCTACAATATACTGTGTACAAGAAACTCACAATATGCTATGTACGATATACATCTATAAGAAACTATGCCAAACTAGTTAAAAGTAAAATTATTGAAGATAATATATCATGCAAACACTGATTTCATTTCTCTGGGGTATATACCTAGGAGTAAAATTGCTGGGTCATATGACAACTATGTTTTACGAGGAACTGCCAGACTGTTTTCCAAAGTGACTGTACCAATTTATATTCCTCCCAGCAGTGTATGACGGTTCTGATTTCTCCATATCCTCATCAACACTTGCTCTCCCCTCCCAGTTTTTCTGAAATATAATTGACATAAAACACTGTCAAAGCTTAAGGTGTACAATATAACGATTTGACTTACATATATTGTGAAATGATTATCACAGTAAGTTTAGTTAACATCCATCATTTTATATAGATATGAAGAAAAGAAGAGAAAAAAATGTTTTTTTTTTCCTTGTGCTGAGAACTCTTAAGATTCAATCTCTTCACGTTTATATATGCCATACAAAAGTGTTAACTATAGTCATCATGTGGTATATTATCTCCCTAGGACTTATTTATCTTATAACCAGAAGTTTGTACCTTTGGACCACTGTCATCCAATTCCCCCTTCCTCCCCCTCCCCCACTCCTGGTAGCCACAAATCTGATCTCTCTCTGAGTTTGGTTTTTCTTTTCTCTCTCTTTTTTAAGATTCCACCTATAAGTGAGATCATCCAGTATTTGTCTTTCTCTGTCTGACTCATTTCCCTTAGCCTAATGCCCTCAAAATTCATCCATGTTATCACAGGATATGGCAGGATTTCCTTCATTTTTATGGCCAAATAATATTTCATCGTATATATGTACCACAGCTTCTTTATCATTCATCCATCGGTAGACATTTAGGTTGTTTCCATGTCTTGGCTATTGTAAATTATGCTGCTATAAACACGGGGGTATCTTCTCAACATAGTGTTTTTGTTTCCTTCGGATATAGTCCCAGAAATGGAAATGCTGGATCATATGGTAGTTCTATTTTTACTTTTTTGAGGAACTTCCATTCCATTTTTCATAATGCTTGTACCAACACTTGTTCTTATCAGACTTTTTCATCATACTCATTGTAGTGAGTGTGACGTTGCATCTCTTTGTGGTTTTGATTTGCATTTCCCTAATGTTGAGCATCTTTTTATGTACTTATTAGTCATTTGTATATCTTCTTTGGAGAAATGTCTACTCATATTTGCCCATTTTTAAAATTGGGTTGTCTTTTTATTATTGTATTACAAGCATTCTTTATATATTCTAGATATAAATCCCTCTTCAGAGATGATTTCCAAATCTTTTTTTCTCATTTTGAATGTTGTCTTTTCACTTTCTTGATAGTATCCTTTGAGGTGTTGAAGTTTTTAATTTTTATGAAGTCCAGATTATCTATTTTCTCCCTTGTGGTTTGTGCTTTAGGTGTTGTGTCTAAGAACCTATTGTCAAATTCAAGGTCCTGAAGAGATTTACCTCAATGTTTTCTTAGGAATTTTAAATTTAGGCCATTGATTCATTTCAAGTTAATTTTTGTGTTTGGTGTGAGGTATGTGTCCAATTCCATGCTTTAGTATGAGGATATCCAGTTATCCTGGCACCATTTGTTTGGAAAGACTATTTTCTCCAGACTGGAAGCTCTTGGCACCTATGTCAAAAATCAATTGACTATAGACAGATGAATTTATTTCTAGACTCTCAGTTCTATTCCACTGATCTCTATGTCTATCCTTATGCCAGTACCACAATGTTTTGATTACTGTTGCTTTGTAGTAAATTTCAAAATTGAGGAAAAAAAACAAAACCTTTTTTCTTTTTCAAGATTGATTTGGCTATTCTGGGTCACTTGTAATTTCATATGAATTTTAGAATAAATTGTGAATTTCTACAAAGAAGCCAGATGAGATTATAATAAGGATTGTGTTGAGGCTATAGATCAACTTGAGGACTATTGCTATCTTAGCAATATTTAGACTTCCAATCAATCAAAATGGGATATTTAGATCTTTAATTCCTTTCAACAATACTTTGTAGTTTTAAGCGTATCAGTTTTGCAATTCTATTGTTAAGTTTATTCCTAAGTATTTTATTCTTTTTGATGCTACTATAAAATGGAATAAATACAGAGAATAAACTGATGGTTGCCAGAGGGGAGGGTGTGGGGGGATGGGCATAATGGTTGAAAATGGGTGAAAGGAAATGGGAGATACAGGCTTCTAGTTATGGAATGAATAAGTCATAGGGATGAAAGGTACAGCATAGAAAATATAGTCAATAATACTGTAATAGCATTGTATGGTGACAGATGGTAGCTACACTTGTGGTAAGCCTAGCATAGCATATAGACTTGTCGAATCACTATGTCGTATGCCTAAATCTAATGCAACACTGTGTGTCAATAAGAAAAAGATAAGGGTTCTTTAAAACCTGCCTACAGCTAAAATAAAGTTTTGATTTAATTAAATTTCAATAATAAAATAACTTGTTTAAAACTGGAATTATTTACTTAATTTCTCTGTGATTTTTTTCATTGCAATTATTTAAAAATACAATTAATTTTTAAATATTGATCATATAACCTGCAGCCTTGCTGAACTTCTTAGTTCCAATAGTATTTCAGTGGATTCCTTAGAATTTTCTACATACCAGATCATGTCATCTGTGACTAGAGATATTTTCACTTCTCCCTTTCCAGTGTGGATGGCTTTTATTTCTTTTCCTTGACTAATTGCCTTGAACAGACCTCTAATGCAGGATTATATAGAAGTGGTGAGAGTGGACATCTATGTTTTGTTCTTGATTATAAGTGGAAAGTATTGATCTTTCACCACTGAGTCTGATGTTAGCTCTGTTTTGTTTGTTTTTGTAGATGTTCTTTATCAGATTGAGGAAGTTCTTTCTATTCCTAGTTAAGTGTTTTTATCATGCAAGGATGTTGGATTTTGTCAAATGCCTTTTCTGTGTCTACTGAGATGATCATGTGATTTTCTGTTTTTATTCTAGCAATATGGGTTATCACATTAATTGGTATTTGGCTGTTGAACCAACCTTGCGTTACAGGCATAAGTCACTCTTGTTCATGGTGTATAATTCTTTCTCAATGTTGCTGGATTTGGTTTGCTAGTATTTTGTTGAGGTTTTTTACATCCATGTTTATAAGAGGTCAATAGTTTTTCCCCTGGTCATTTCTTTTGTCTGGTTTTGACATCTGGATAATGCTGGCCTTATCAAATGAGTTTGGAAGTTTTCTATTCTATTTTTAGGAAGAATTTGTGATGAACTCTTCCATGTAAAGAGGTAATACCTGCAGAACAGGTCCTAATTTTTCTTTAAATGTTTGGTAAAATTCAGCAGTGAAGCAGTAAAGTGGGTCTGAGCTTTTGTAAGTAGTTTTTAAAACCACACATTCAATCTCAACTTACTTTTTTAAAAAATTTAATTTTATTTTATTATGTTATGTTAGTCACCATACAGTACGTCGTTAGTTTTTGATGTAGTGTTCCATGATTCATTGTTTTCATATAACACCCAGTGCTCCATGCAGTACATGCCCTCCTTAATACCCATCACTGGTCTAACCCATCCCCCCACCATCCTCCCCTCTAAAACCCTCAGTTTGTTTCTTGGAGTCCATAGTCTTTCATGGTTTGTCTCTCCCTCCGATTTCCCCCCTTCATTTTTCCCTTCCTTCTCCTAATGTCCTCCATGCTATTCCTTATGTTCCACAAATAAGTGAAACCATATGATAATTGACTTTCTCTGCTTGACTTATTTCACTTAGCATAATCTCCTCCAGTCCCATCCATGTTGATGTAAAAGTTGGGTATTCATCCTTTCTGATGGCTGAGTAATATTCCATTGAATATATGGACCACATCTTCTTTATCCATTCATCTGTTGAAGGGCATCCCGGCTCTTTCCACAGTTCGGCAATTGCAGACATTGCTGCTATGAACATTGGGGTGCATATGGCCCTTCTTTTCACTACATCTGTGTCTTTGGGGTAAATACCCAGGAGTGCAATTGCTGGGTCATAGGGTAGCTTTATTTTTAAATTTTTGAGGAACCTCCACACTGTTTTCCAAAGTGGCTGTACCAACCTGCATTCCCACCAACAGTGTAAGAGGGTTCCCCTTTCTCCACAACCTCTCCAACATTTGTTGTTTCTCTCCCTGTCCATTTTTGCCATTCTAACTGGTGTAAGGTGGTATCTCAATGTGGTTTTGATTTGAATTTCCCTGATGGCTAATGATGATGAACATTTTTTCATGTGTCTGTTAGCCATTTGTATGTCTTCTTCAGAGAAGTGTCTTTTCATGTCTTCTGCCCATTTTTTGACTTGATTGTTTTTTTGGATGTTGAGTTTGAGAAGTTCTTTATAGATCTTGGATATCAGCCCTTTGTCTGTAGTGTCATTTGCAAATATCTTCTCCCATTCTGTGGGTTGCCTCTTTGTTTTGTTGACTGTTTCCTTTGCTGTGCAGAAGATTTTGATCTTGATGAAGTCCCAAAAGTTCATTTTTGTTTTTGTTTCACTTGCCTTTGGAGATGTATCTTGAAAGAAGTTGCTGTGGCTGATGTCGAAGAGGTTACTGCCTATGTTCTCCTCTAGGATTTTGATGGATTCCTGTCTCACATTGAGGTCTTTCATCCACTTTGAGTTTATCTTTGTGTATGGTGTTAGAGAATGGTTGAGTTTCATTCTTCTATAGCTGTCCAATTTTCCCAGCACCATTTATTGAAGAGACTGTCTTTTTTCCATTGCATATTTTTTCCTGCTTTGTCAAAAATTATTTGACCATAGAGTTGAGAGTCCATATCTGGGCTCTCTGTTCTGTTCCATTGGTCTATATGTCTGTTTTTGTGCCAGTACTATGCTGTCTTGGTGATCATTGCTTTGTAATATAGCTTGAAATCAGGCAACGTGATGCCCCCAGCTTTGTTTTTCTTTTTCAACATTTCTGATTCCATACAAATTTTAGGATTGTTTGTTCCAGCACTTTGAAAAATGTCATTGGAATTTTGATCAGGATGGCGTTGAAGGTATAGATTGCTCTGGGCAGCATAGACATTTTAACAATGTTTATTCTTCTGATCCATGAGCATAGAATGTTTTTCCAACTTTTTGTGTCTTCTTCAATTTCTTTCATGAGTGTTCTGTAGTTCCTAGAGTATAGATCCTTTACCTCTTTGGTTACTTAACCAAAGAGGTAAAGGATCTTATGGTTTTTGGTGCTATTGTAATCGATTCTCTATTCAGACTGTCTATTATGTTAATTTTTATAGATTGCACTTTTATAAGAATTGTCCATTTTATCTAAATTATCTAATTAATAGACATACAATTGTTCATAGTACTCCCTTAGAATCTTTTTAATTTTTGTAAGGTTGGTAGTAGTGTCTTCTTTTTCATTTCTGATTCTAATAAATTGAGTCTTCTTCCTTTTTAAATTGTAAATGTAGCTAAAAGTTTGTTAATTTTGTTGATCTTTCCAAAGAACTAGCTTTTTGTTCAGTGATTTTCCCTATTGTTTTCCTTTAAAGATTTTTAAAAATTTATTTATTTATTTATTTCATTTCAGAGGTAGAATTTAGTGATTCATCAGTTGCATGCCACACCCAGTGCTCATTACTTCAAGTGCACTCCTTAATGCCCATCACCCAATTACCCCATCCCCCCACCCATCTCCCCTCCAGGAACCTTCAGTTTGTTTCCTATAATTAAGAGTCTCTTACGATTTGCCTCCCTCTCTGTTTTCATCTTATTTTATCTTTCCTTCCCTTCCACTATGTTCATCTGTTTTATTTTTTAAATTATACATATGAGTGAAATCATAGGTTATTTGTCTTTCTCTGACTGACTTATTTCGGTTAGCATAATACCCTCTAGTTCCATCCACATTGTTTCAAATGGCAAGATTTCATTCTTTTTGATGGCTGAGTAATATTCCATTATATATATATATATATAATGGAATATTACTATAAATATATTTATATATTTATTATAAAATATATATATTTATATATTTATATATTTTTATACACACACACACATCACATCTTCTTTATCCATTCATCTGTCAATTCCATATTTTGGCTATTGTGGACATTGCTGCTATAAACATTGGTGAGCATGTGCCCCTTTGAATCACTATGTTTGTATCCTTTGGATTAATACCTAGTAGTGCAATTGCTGGGTCATAGGGTAGCTCTATTTTTAACTTCTTGAGGAACATCCATACTGTTTTCCAGAGTGAATGCACCAGTTTGCATTACCACCAACTGTGTAAGGGGATTCCCCATTCTCTGCATCTTTGCCAACATCTGTTGTTTCCTGAGTTGTTAATTTTAGCCATTCTAACTAGTGTGAGGTGGTATCTCATTGTGGTTTTGATTTGTATTTCCTCGATGCTGAGTAATGTTGAGCATTTCTTCATGTGTCTGTTGGCCATTTGTATGTCTTCTTTGGAGAAATGTCTGTTCATGTCTTCAGAGAGGGAATGGAGGGGGAGAGGGAGAGAGAGAATCTCGAGCAGATTCTGTGCTGAGCATGGAGCCCAATGCGGGGCTTTATCTCAGGACCCTGAGATTATGACCTGAGCCAAAATCAGGAGCTGGACCCTTAACCAACTGAGCCACTCAGGTGCCCCTCTCTATTATTTTTCAATCCTCTATTTCATTGATTTCCATTATAATTTTTATTGTTTCCTTCCTTCCTTTGGGTTTAGTTTGCTCTTCTTTTCCCAGTGTTTTAAAGTAAAAGATTGTGCTATTGATTTGAGATCTTTCTTCTTTTTTAAGATAGGAAGTTATAACTATAAATTTCCATCTAAGCACTGTGTTACCTGCATCCCATAAGTTTTGGTATGCTATATCTTCATTTTCCTTCATCTCAAAGTATTTTATAATTTACCTTTTGATTTTTGCATTGACTCACAGGTTACATAGAAGTGTGTTGTTTAATTTCCACATATTTGTGAGTTTCCCAGACTCTCTTTTGTTATTGACTTATAATTATATTCTATGTGGTTAGAGAACACACTATGTCTTATTCAATCCTTTTAGATTTATGTGAGGATTGTTTTATGTCCTAGTGTATGATCTACCCTGGATAAAGTTTTATGTGCATTTGAGAAGACCATATATTCTCCGATTGTTAGATAGAATGTTCTATAGATGTGTTGGCCTAGTTGGTTTGTCATGTTGTTCAAGCATTCAATTTCCTTTTGATCTGTCTAGTTGTTCTGCCCGTTATTGAAGATGGGTATTGAAGTTTTCAACTATTACTGTTCAATAATCGATTGTATTAATCCCTTCATTTCGGCCAATTTTTACTTCATGTACCTTGGTGCTCTGTTGTTAGGTGCATACGTGTTTATAATTGTTATATCTTCCCAATTGATTGACTCTTTTATTATTATAAAATATCCTTCTTTATCTCTAGTAATATGTTGCTATTTGTCTGATATTAATATAGGTAAAATTTCAGCTTCCTTGTGGTTGATGTTTGCATGCTATCTATCTTTCCATCTTTTTACTTTCAATAAGTTTGTATCTTTGAATCTAAAATATGTCTCTTGGAGACAGCATATAGTTGGATTTTGTTTCTTCTTCCAACTTAGGAATCTCTGACTTTTGACTGAATTGTTGTATCCACACACATTTAATGTTATTATTGATATAACTGGATTTACAACTGCCATCTATCTGTTTTCTACATGTCTTCTTCTTTGTTCCTCTATTCCTCTTTTGCTTCTTTCTTTTGCAAATATTTTTTAATTTAGAATTTTTATTTCTGTAATGATTTTTTTAACTGTATTTTCTTGAGTTATTTCCTTTGTGTTGCTCTAAGACTTATACATCTTAACTCATCAGAATTAGTTTCAGATTTATACTAACTTAATTCCAGTGAGATGTAGAAGCATTATGACTATATATCTCTATTCCTTCCCCCATTTTGTGTTATCACTGTTATACATAATACCTCTATGAATGTTGCACACTACCATTATACACTGTTACAATTATTACTTTATATAATTTTATATCTTTTATTTATATTAACCTTCTTATTTATCATTTCTGGTTCTCCTTATTTTTTCCTGTGGATTTGAGTTACCACCTGAAGTCATTTCTGTAGCTCAACCCAGCTTTACTCTCACTCACCTCCTTTGTGCAAATATATTACCTTTCTATATGTCTTAGGCCCAATAATATGTTATATACCTATTGTTTATATAGTTCTATACAGTTATTATTAAAATCAGTTAAGGGAAGAAAGGTGAAAAATATGCATTTATACTGTCTTTTTTAATGCCTTTACTGATAATTTTTGTTTTTTCTTGTGGGTTACTATGTGGGATCACTTGCTTTCAGCTTAAGAACTTCCATTAGTATTTGTTGTAAAGTGGGTCTGCTACCAGCAGTCTTTTAGTTTTTGTTTATCTGGGATTGTCTTTATTTCACCTTTATTTTTGAAAGATAACATTGCTGGATATAAGATTCTTGGTTCACAGCTTTTTTTCTTTGAGCATTTTGAATATATCACACTGCCTTCTGGCCTCCATTGTTTCTGTTGAGAAGTGGGCTTTTAATCTTATTGGGGTTTTCTTGTAAGTGATGAGTTATTTCTCTCTTGCTGCTCTCAAGGTTTTCTCCTTGTCTGTGGCTTTTTGCATTTTTACTATGTGACTGTCAATCTCTTTGTAATAATTGGAATTGGAATTGAACTTGGGATAAATGAACTTTTGGATATGTAAATTAATGTTTATAAATTTGAGAAATTTTCAGCCATAATTTCTTTGAATATTTTTTCTACTCCTTCCTCTTTCTTCTTCTTCTGTATTCCTATTATGTGTATGTTGGTGTGTTTAATGGTGTTCCACATTTCTCTGAGATTCTGTTTATTTCCTTATCCTTTTTTTTTTTTGTCTGTTCTTCAGATTTCAGAATCTTCATTGATTTATCTTCATGTTTGTTAATTTTTTTCATACTGGCTCAAATCTACTATTGAGCTCCTCTAATAAACATTTTCATTTTAGTTATTGTACTTTTTGATGCCAAATTTTTATTTTTTTAAAATAATTTCTATCCTTTTATTAAGAGTCTTAATTTGATGTGATCTTGTCATCATAACTTCCTTTATTTTGTTAAGTCATGATTCCCTTTAGTTCTATGAACATATTTATAAGGGCTACTTTGAAGTCTTCTGATAAATCTGCCATCTGGTTGCTCTCACAGGCAGTTTCTGTTGCTTGCCTTTTGTCCCATATTTAACTGTTTCTTTGCATTTGGATTTTTTTTTGAAAACTGGGCATTTTAGGTATATATTGTAGCAACTCTGGGTGCTCACCTGTAGCCCTTCTAGGGGTCTTAGTATTGTTTTTTTTCTTTTCTTTTCTTTTCTTTCTTTCTTTCTTTCAGTTTAGCAACTGGCTGGATTGTTTTGGTGAAGTCTCTTCCCTTATCAGCCCTGTTCTGAGGCTTCTGATGCTGCTTCTCAGGGAGTGCAGCCTTGAATATGACCATGGTCATACTGGGATGACAGTGGCTTTGGTAGGGTTCACCTTGTCTCTTTCTTTGGCCACATCAGCTTTTGATCTTCATTAATTGTCATCCAATTGCTCTATTATTTTTTTAAAAATTTTCCTGTAGCATAAGTTGTTCCACAGACTGATCCATTCTTGTCTGAGCAACTCTGGTCAGTGTTTGGGATTTGTTCTGACCCCAGGGAGTTCCCCCCAGCTGTCTCTTTTTCTGATTCTCTCTGGTAAACTCACTGGACTACAGTTTGGCCTATATCTCCAATGACTCTATCAATCTCCTCACAATTGCTTTTCACCATAACCTCCACCATTTGAGAACACCCTTAGGCTTCAACTTTTTAACTCCATGTTACAAATGAATTCCATTCTTTTGGGAAGAGATTCAGAGCTCTCTGCTTTAAAGCCCACTTCTTCCTTTGGGCAAAATCTCTGAGCTATAGCTTTGGAGCTGAGAGTGAAAACAATGACACACTTCCTTCTGGGTGGCATTCCCACTTTAGGAGCTGAGTGATCAGTGAAGAGAGAGACAATAGCCTCAGGTATTCTCAGCTTGCCTCTCCTGGTTTGGAGCCTCTGATTTATGAACTACAAATGAGCCAGGCAATGGGTTATCTGGATCACAGTGTTCCCAGCATACTCCATCCATGGTAGAGCTCCATTCCATGAGTGGGGGCTGGGAAGGAAGGAAGGCCCTACCTCTTAGCTACACTCACCTACACTCACCTAGAACTTAGCCTCAGCTACAGGTAGCTAGGAACAGGATAAGAGATGCTGATATCCTGTTTCTCCCACAAAGATAGCTTTCTGACTAGGAGGTGAGGGGAGAAAAACCTTGTGTTCTTGGCTGTAACAGTCTGGAGTGGAGCTTCCATCTTACTGAGATGAAAAGAGGGAGGGAGGGAGAGTCTTAGTTCTTACTGAGTTCTGGTAGATTTTCATGAGTAAATGTTTCTTCATTTGTCCTCAGGACCAATTCCAGAGACTTTAAGTGATTGGGTTTGTTTTTAATAATTTTCACCAGTTTCATGGGGGAGCAAGCCGCAAGCTTTCATGACAGAAGTGTAACTCAAAGAAGGGTACCCTATTAACCTTATTTACAAAATTCCTACAGTCAATGTCATACTTAATGGTGAAAAACCGAATGCTTTCTCCCTAATTGGGAACAATGCAAAGATGTCATCTCTCACTACTGTTCAACCTCACAATAGAGGTCCTAATCAGTGTAATAAGGCATGAAAAATAAGTAAAAGGTATACAGATTGGGAAAGGAGAAAAAAATTTCTATTTGTATAGTGCAATTTTATAGAAAATCCCAGAGAATTTACAACAAAATTTCCTAGCACAAATAGGTGATTTTAACAAGGTTATAGGATACAAAATCAATACGCCAGAATCAGTTATATGTATATACACTGGCAATGTAGAATTGAAATTCAAAACTTACAAAGCAGTATATAACCATAATACAAACAATACTTAGGTATGAATCTAACAAAATCTGTACAGGATTTGTATGCTGGAAATTGTCAAGCAGTAAGGAAATCAACGAACACTTAAATAAATGGGGAGATATCCATGATTATGGATTAGAGGAGTCAATATTGTTAAGATGTCAGTTCTCTCCAAATTGATGTGGAGATAGGCCACAATTTTATTCAAAATTCCAGCAAGCTTTTTTATAGATATTGACAAGCTGTTTCTAATTTCTAATTAAAATGATAGGGAAAGGCAAAGTAATTAGAAGAGCCAAAATAATTTGAAAAAGAAGAACGAAGCTGGAAAACTCACACTACCTGATTTCAAGATTTACTATAAAGTTATAGTAATCAAAACATGTTATTGGTAAAATAATAGTCCTGTAGATGAGAAGGATAAAATAGAGAGTCCAGAAATAGATTTACATAAGTGACTTTGACAAAGCTACAAAAGAAATTCAATGGACAAAGGATAATCTTTTCAAGAAATTACGCTCAAACAATTGGATATCCCTCTGCAAAGAAGAGAGCCTTGGCCCAGACCATACCTTTTATACAAAAAATAACTCAAGGTAGAATCATAGACTTAAATGTAAAATATAAAACTATAAAAGTCCTATAAGAAAATAGGAGAATTTATTTATGATCTTGAATTAGACAAAGGGCTTTTAGAAAGCTCTTTTGAAAGCATGATTCATAGAAGAAAAAAGAGAAACTGGACTTCAACAAAATTGAAAACTGTTGCTCTGGAAAAGACACTGTTAAGAGAATGCAAAACAAAACACAGGCTGAGAGAAACTATCTGCAAATCACATTTGTGACAAAGGGTTTAGTGTCCAGCTTATGTAAATAACTTCTAAAGTTCAACTTATGTAAGACAACAAATAATCCAAGTTTGAAAGTAAGGAAAAGATCTAAATAGATACTTCACCAAGGAAGATATATAGATAGCAAATAAGCATATGTAAAGATTCCCAACATCATTAGTCATTGGGGGAATGCAAATTCAAATTGTAATGAGGACCCCTACACTCCTACTGGGGTGGCTACAATTAAAAAAAAAAAAAAGTCTGGCACTACCAAGTGCTGGTGTGGATACAGAGGAATTGGTACCCTTATACATTGCTCGCAGGACTGCCAAATGTTACAACCATTGTGGAAAACAGTTTGGAGGTTTCTTATAAAGTTAACCGTATCCAGCAATTGCATGTCTGGGTAAATAAAAACTTAGATTTATATAAAAACCTTTACACAAATTTCTATAGCAACTTTACTTATAATAGTCCAGCGCAGATGATCTTCAACTGGTGAACAGATAAACCGTGGTACTTTCGTGCAATGGAACACTATTCAATAATAAAATGGAACAATCTATTGAAAATAAAAACAGGGATGACTCCTAAGTACATTTTGCTAAGTAACAGAAGCCAGAATCCAAAGGTTCCATAGTGTATTATGCCATTTATATAACATCTTGAAAAGACAAAACAATATGGATAGGGGCTGGAGTAAGGCTGGAGGAAGGGACTGACTACATGGAGTCTGCATGAGGGAATTTGGGGGGATGAACATATGGCTGTAGTGGTGGATACCTGACTGGTTATTTCATGAAACTGTACATCACTGAGTGGAAGTTAGAAAAAAAGAAAAAGAAAGGGAAAAAAGACAGCTTGTGGGGGAAATAAAAATGGAATTCAAACTACAACAAAGGAACCTAACTGTATTACAAATGGATGACATAAGCACACAGAAGGGAGTGGGGAAGAAACAAAACTAACCCAAGTTACTTTGTAAAATAGTCAATATTTTGCTGGATAATGTGAAGATAAAGGCTAAAATAACTGTATACAGATGCTGTACTCTAGTTAGTGAATTGTTTCTTGCGGGAGTGTGGGTTGCCATTCCGAAACTGCTTTATGTGTACAGAAGAGTTGAACAAGTAAGTAAATGTATTTTAGATAATGAGACACAGATTTCTCACTGTTGGAAAAAGAAGTTGCAAATACAAAAAGGGAAAATGCTAGCATGAAGCTCGTGGTGATGGATCGGAATCAGAGGTCTCATACATACACACAGATAGATAGAGACAGACATAAATACAATTATGTATGTATACATACATCATATATTTCCAAGTTCTGTTTGCAGAGAGCTCCAAGAAACAATGACACCATAGTAACAACGGGCACACAGATTGCCCCAAGCTTGGTTTCTAAGTACCATTCTGCAATAAAAGGAACCAGGGCTTGTTTCAGAAGTAATTGGTTTCAGTGCAGGGGCAGGGACAATGGAAGATGAGCCTGAAGCATCTCGTAGTGCCAGAAAAAAAATTGCTTAGAAAAGAATGAGGCATATTCCAGAGACATATGGACGTCAATATGTCAAATGTGTCAAAAAAAATTGCTTAGAAAAGAATAAGGCATATTCCAGAGACATATGGATGTCAATATGTCAATATGTCAAAAAGACACAGGAGCCAACCTGAAAGAGTTCCTGATGGTCAAAGATGGACACAATAAATAGTGATAGTATTGAATTATAGCCAAATAAAATAAATATGGTTGAGTCCATACTGGTATAAATAAACAATTAAATAAATAAATGGGGGGGGGAGTGTATCTCTTCCTTATAGAAGAAATCTAGATCCTTCAACAAAATGTAGAAGAAATGAAGGAAATTGAAAGTCATGTTAGAACAACACAGCAATGATTATTTCAGGCAAGATCCATTTTTGGATGCTAAAATTAGTGTGTAGAAGTTTAAGCACATAGAGAATATTTGCAGTCTTACTCGTGGAGAACGTGGTAGACAGCATCTATACAAAGTGATAAAGATTAACATCACCAGAAAGAAAAGACACATAGACCTCAGATATGATACACAGAGAAGGGCACGTTGTTTTTGTGTCATTCTTGCCAAAAATGTATAACCTGGATATAATCAGGAGAAACAGTGAAGAAACCCAAGTTGAGAATCACTCTAAAATATGATGGACCAGTAGTCTTCAAAGTGTCAAGGGCATGGAAGTCAAGGAAAGACTGGGAAACTCTCATGGACTGGAAGAGACCAAGGAGATATGATGGCTAAATGCAATATAGGATCCTAGTTTTCTCAATGTGGATAATTTTACTATGACTACACAAGATGTTAACAATATGGAAGCTGAGTGAAGGGTACACGGGAACTCCACACTAGTTCTGCGCCTATTCTACAAAATAAAAAATTAAAATACAATCGAAAATAAGGAGAGAGGGAGAGAGAGATGTGAGAACAAGAGAACAAAGACATGTAGTGGTCTGGGGACTTTCTCTCAAAAAGAACTATGGGCATCATTACCAGCACATAGAGTTGACTAGAAACAAGTAGAGTAGAAGTGACTGCATTTTGAGTGAGTTACTCTTACCAAAAGAATTGTCAGCCTCGACTTTTAATACAGACTCTGACTGTTTGAGACTTGAAGTTAGCCTTGAGCTGCCACCCTCTGTAGTGGAAAGTGTTTGGACAAACGATTCAGTCCTCAAGGACTGAACTTCACCCACACCCCCCACCACACACTTCAAATGGAGCCAAAGAAGGAGCTCCTACATGACATAGTCAAGGGCCAGGGAGCTACTGCTATCGAGCAGAGCAGATTCAGAGTCTAATCAGAGTAAAATGTGCTCAGATTTTATGTCTGCTTGGGACTGCCCTTCTTCTCCTTCTGGATGGGAGTGTTTCCTGGGGTTTTCCAGTCTCTGTTCCACTGCTCTATGCAAGCGGGGAGGTGTCAACGACCTTGCCTCTTAGTTATATGTCTCTGGAATAAGAGTAACTATCAACCTGAGGGTGAAAAGTGTAGAATGTGTGAGAAGGAGAGGGAAACAGAACATTTAATGACTCCAAGTGCAGTCTTTTGTAGTCCTCTGAGCTGTGCTTTTCCTTCTTCCAGACACACAGTAAGACGGCACTTTTCACCCCCGTGAGGTGAGGCATGGGCACAGGACTTTGGCGCATGGAAGTGAGCAGAAGTGGCATTATTGCTTCTGAGTGCAGGTATTTAATTGGTAGCAGGAGACTCTCCAATGCTCTCTTCCCTGCCCTTGGTGACCTCGATGCTCCAGAAGGTGGCAGCTTCCTCAGCCTGGATCCCAGAGTGATGATAACACAGCAGAGCCCTTGCTGACCTGAGATCGACATGTAATTAGAATGAGAAGTAAAACACCTATTGTTTTAAGTCCTTGAGATTGCGGTGGCTTGTTACCGCAGCATAACCTAGCCTATCCTGACAGCACCACTAGACAAAGAGAGTGGATGACAGGCAGGGAGGCCACACCTGGACGTGTCATCAGGTGGCAATAGTTCAGGTACTTCGATGGCCACCTCCCTCTGCTAGACGGGGAAGCACTTGGCTCTGTAAAGTCTAGGAGAAGAGATATGCGGGCCTGGGTCTGGGGAGGGTTGGCCAGGCCTTTTCATCCACAAACATTTTGCTTTTGAATTCTCCCTCTTGCCAGTGCCTCCACGGCCTTAATGACTATCCAGTCTGTCAGGAACAGGGAAGGGCTGCAGCAAATCTGAGAACACTTCTGCACATGGGTCTGGTCCAGGGGTTGGAGGGATGACTCTCAGCCCTGGGAGTCCCCTGCCTTCACATACTGTGCCTATTGAGTAGCCATGGGCTCAGAGCCTAGAGACCTGGTTCTGGGTCTCGCTGTCCAGAAACTCACCAGGAATGGACTAAGTGCTGCTCTTTAGGCCTCGGTCTCCCCATGTGAATTGAAGAATTGGGGTAGATGGAGACAAAGAAGGTTGGTTGTTTTGTGGGTGTTTGTTTGTTTGTTTGTTTTTGCCTTTATTTTTTGTCAAGAAATTCTTTCCCCCGAAAAAAACATAGAACAGAGTGGCTCTGAATCTGCTTCCTACCGCCTTTCCCTGTCCCCCAAAGACTGGCAGCCTTGCATTTTCTCCAAGGAACCTCTAAAGTGTCTTGGAACACAGTTTAAAAAGCCCTGAGGGCTCATCTAGTTTGGATAGGCTGTGGCTTTTCAGGATGACAGGAACACATTCTGCTGTCAAGTCTCAGGCATCCTGAACTGGTGAGGTGCTATTTAGCTAAGGCTCTGCTGGCCTCTTGGCCCAGAGCCCATGGGATCCAGGGCTCTTGCCCCCTCAATGTTCAGTTTGCACCAGACAGAAAGGTTCTCCTTAACTGGGTCGGAAAGATCAAAAGACACTCAGAGAGAGAATTATTTCCCCTGCACAAATTCAGGTTTTCATGCTCTAAGTGTTCATATCCAGACCTGCAGCTGAATGTCTTGCACTTTGGGAAAAGCTGGTGCAATGTTTTGGAGTCAGACTGCTCTGTGTTCAAATTCCTTAATCAGCTGTGACCTTGGAGGGAAAAGCTGCTTAAGTCTTACCTGCTTCAGTTTTTAGATCTGGAAAGTGGAGTTCCCTATAATAAGAGCAACTGGCCCACAGAACTGTGACAGTTGCATGAGTTTGTGCACGGGAAGACTGGAGATGGGCACCTGGCAAAGAGAACCCACTTGTGATCAACAGCAGCATCTTCACCGACATGATCACCACACCTGACCCAATGGGGTTATTTCACAGTGTTGTGGAAACATCTTTCTTCCACAGGGCATCTGGAACAACGTGTTCCTAATCACACTCCTCCACCTCCCCCATCCCTGCCCCTCACGGTTCCCTGCACAGGACCAGCACAGACGGGGAAATCAATGAGCGTGCAGTGGACTGAATAGATTTGGCTAAATTGGTCATCTCCAAGATCAAGACCAATCAAGACCAACAATTTCCCAATATGGCCTCCCTCAGCAACTTGCTGATTATAGTAGGTTGAAACCCAGTGGCAGGGATCATGAAATTCCAACACAGGTATTTCCAAAGTGAAAAATATAATGTCAACACCACCAAAAACAATGACAGGGGCCCATTTTAATCCTCACCTGGTTTTCATATCAATGAACAATCGACTGATGTGCTACGGTCCCCACAGGTGATCATTATTTGCATCAGAGTGTAGACGTAATCCAAGACCGTGGTGTTTCAGTGTGGCCCTGAAAGAGTTAAGTGAAATAAAGAATATTATCAATATTGTATCAGTCACAGATGAGAAACTACATACCAGGATCAGTGTAATTCATTCATTGGTTTATGGACACCGAGTCCTCCGGGGACTGTCACAAATCCACTTGATGTTCCTGAGTGTGAGATTTAGCATTTGGATCTTTGATTTAGCTGAAAGATGTGTAAAAACTCATGCAGTCAGACAACTCCCTACAGGCGATTCATCTGTGTTGGCTTTTACGTAACAGTTATTCCAATCAAGTGCCAGCAGTAACTTAAGCTCCATAACTTGCCTCTGAATTCACATTTCTGAGACGCTGGAACACGCAGGAACAGTAGCAAGGGCAAGAATGTCCCTCTGGGAGAAGGGAGCCTTCTTGCTCTCTGGTTTCTTTGGGATGGGCAGGCACTGCCTGTTTTGAGGAAGGATGCAGCTCCTGGCTTCCAAGCCTCCAGTCTTGCATAAGGTCAAGTTTCCTACTGCAGGGTGACAGGGGAAGGTGGGAGTGGGAGAACCATGAGCTCCTGGGAGCCAGAGACAGTCAGGGCTTTCAGGGCTGCCCTTGTGGTCCTCGGGGGGCTCCAGGATACACAGCTGCCTGGCTAGCTCAGCAGGGGGGATGAGGAAGATCTGAAAACCTGAATCTGATCAGTTAAGTCAGGTGGGAGACATAACTCTGCAGTTAATGACTTGATGGATATTGGTTCTCACTTTTTCCTCCTCCAGGATTTCTGCCACATTCCTCACCACACCTGCCTCGGTCCAGCTATAAGTCTCGTTTTAATTTCTCACTACCTGTACCAAAAAGCAGGGTGGGGGAAGGCAGAAGGTTGCATCATCTTTGTGCCTCCAGTGAGAATAAAAATGCAAGTGGAATATTCTGTGCACAATTTCAGAGAGATAATGGAGAATTGCGATGGCATAGCTACATGAATGGGCTTCAAATATCATTGTTATTAATAGATGATGTTTTTGATGCACTCAGCAAGCATCAGCAATGGATGGAGAAAGCCCTCCCATAAATGAAACATTTAATCTTCACAGCAAACTTGTGAGAAGACTCACTTACAATCCTCACTTTATGGAAGAGGAAACTAAGGTGCAGAAGGGTTATTAAGTTGCCCCAGCTCATGTAGCTGGTAAAATGCAGAGCTGGGCTTCAAAACTGGTCCACTGATCCTGGAGGCCATCCTCACAACGTGTGCGGGCAAGTGACACCATCTCCCCATTGCCTGTCGGGGATTGTGAAAGGGGCAGCAGCATCCATGGCTTGGGGCACTTCACCAGCCTCCTGAGGAAGCGATTCACAGGCAGGTAGCTGTGATCACAGGGCTACAGAGGTGCACACGACCTCTGTTAGGAAGTCTCACATCTCTGGAAGTATGTAATACCTCCAGAAGCATAGACTGGAGAGTAGGGGAAAGAGACAATCTCTGGAGAGATAATGGGTAATAATTTTCCAGCACTGATGAAAGACATGAATCCTTAGAATCAAGAGGCACAAAGAGTCCCAAGCAGGATTAAAAAATAAATAAATTCACAATAGGATATACCACAGACAGAAAGTATAAATAAATTGAAGAAAAAGAGACTGAGAGAAAAAAAAAGAATTAGTTCAGGTCAAGGGTATTTTGGAAGAGACACGGGGGTTTCTTAGGGGTTCTGGAGCATTTCCAGGCAGCTGCTCTTCCCTCACTGGACCGTGTTGCCAGTGGCTGCTTTCTGCCCCGTGAAGAAACTCGAGGACTCACATCGCTCAAAAGCCAAAACTGAGAGGGGATGGTGGGACTGCAAACCAGCAGGGACGGTTCCCCTTCATCCCTGACAGTGGTCCCATCAGCATGCACCCACGCCTTTGATGCTGCAGGAGGGGAGTGGTGCAGGGACTCAGCCACAGCGCCCCCGGGTGCACTTGCCTCCCCTGTCTCGGGGAGCAGAGCCATGGACGGGGTCAGACAGGAAGCCCCCCTTTCCTGTCAAACACCCGCGAGGGGAGATGTCCATGTAAAGCTTCTGGCACATAGTGAGGGCTCAGTCTGGCCAAAGGAGTGTGTGTTGAGCACCTACTGAGCACCAGCACTCCTTGTGGGCTGCATGCTCTATCCTCAGCACAAGCTTGTGAGGTGCGTATTATCATCCTTGCCTTACACAGCTCACTACCTTGCTGGCAAGGGTCCCAGAGCCACCAGAATACAAACCCAGGCAGAACAATGCCAGGGCTTCAGGAAACTCATTTTCTTCTGAAGGGCGTACAGAGCTGTCCAAGGTGGGAAGAGCAAGCATGAAGAAATCGCATTTCGGAAAATGAATGGGCATGTTTTCATTTTACATCACAGAATCCAACTCAGCAATGTTTATGGAGCACCTATTATGTATCTGTCCCCTCTGCTTTATGTCTCCAGGGGTGGCGCAGGCCCAGGCTGTCCAGAGATCAGGACAGAGGGGTGAGTGCCGTGTGCGGTGTGGGGAGCCATGTCCCCGGCACATTTCTGTCCTCTGCTAGCCCTGGAGCCGGGACGCTCCGATGCAGTGACTTCTTCAGGCTCTGGTTTTTAAAGAGCCTTGGCTTGAAACTGTTCCATTTGGGAGGGTTTCTCGCTAGCATTTGGTATGGAATTATTACCAAATGCTAGAGAGGAACCCTGCCAAATGCTGTATATCAGCTAAAACCCAAACTCCTAAACAATGAAATATTTATAATAAAAACAGACCCCAGCGAGGGGCACAGACTGGGGCGCCCAGCTGGTGGGGGGCTGCGGGCTGCGGGGGTTCAGTGTGTCTGTCTGCTAGTGCAGGTATAACCACGAGGAGGCAGGCACCAGGTCCGCTGGGTGGGGCCGGGCAAGATCTCTCAGGAAGACAGGAGAAGCGGGGGGGGGGGGGGGGGGGGGGGCGTGCAATCCACTGGCTGGTGAAAATGCTCATCCTCAAGCCCCTAAAGACATAGCTCAGCCCTCTCCTCCCTGTATCCCTCCTCCCTGTTTCCTAGTTCAGTGACCAGCATTCAGCAGGCACTCAATAAATGCTAACTGCCTGCAAAAACAGGGATATTTCCAGTAACAGCAAAACCTCACCCATCTGGAACCCACAGGGAATAAGATCAAGACAGCTGAGTTTTCCAGAAAGAGCCATAAATTATTTTCATGTAACATTTTCAGATGGAAATATTTCTAAGATGCGGTGCACATTTCCTTTTTTTCTTACTTGGAGAATGTGGAACACCATTAACCTTTCCGTAATGGCTCAGGGAAGCTGCAGTGAACCTCAGATGCTGAGCAGGAGGTAATGTAGCCCTCGGGGCTTGAGAGGTGTGCTGGGGTGTCTGCCCTCCAATAATGGCCTCGGATCATGGAGCTTCCTCTGGTCCTATGGCCTAGTTCCTAGAGATTTTTGGGTTCTTCTTACACAGGCAGGTTTCCAGTTTCCACTCTTGTTGGTGTGGCCACATTGGAAGTCTTTCTCTCGCTTCCTAAGTTACTATTTCTTACTGACTGTGGACCAGAAACCAGAACCCAAGGCTTAATAAAATGATGTGTAGAGTGAGAGTTCATCTGCTTTGATGGACCATCCAAAAGGCCTGAGTTAAGTGCAGAAGCTCAAGGCTTTTCTAGTCAATGTTAAGGCCACTCAAAGCCATTCTTGTATTTCTTCTTGATTCATGGTCTGTCTCAGACGTGGCATGTGACAGGTGGGACAGGAACCACTCTCTATCAGAGATGCTCAGGAAGTCCCGAAGAGCACTGAGGACCAATCCCGAAATCTTCTGCGGACACTAGAATTTGCAAACCTTTTCAAAAGACCTACACTTCTTATGGTCTTTCTCTCTCTCTCTCTTTCTACAACAAGCAAAACATGTTGGCTACTACTCCCCCATTTAGCAGATGAGGAACCTGAAAGCCAGAGAGAGACCACAGAGGCCAGATCGGACAGACCAGTAGGGGGTGATTCAGCTGGAGCCCGAATAAGTCCAGATCCCAGGAGGAAAACGATGCACGGTCAAGGGGACACTCGAGGGGGTGTAATGCAGAGGCTATTTACAGAGGTGTGAGCAGAGCTGAGAGAACCCACAAAGGATGGAGAAGCACCCAGGGTCCAGCAGCTCGGGAAGCCATTGTACTCCTCTTGTGCCCTTAGCAGTGAGCCCAGGGCTGCCACGTGACAGGGACTCCGTACATGGTAAGGGGAGAGAACAGAGTCCCCGAAGACAGACAGAGTCCTGGGAGGGGGGCAGCCCACTGCAGTGAGGGCACAGCTAGAAGGGCCCAGAGATTGCTGGATTGTGGCATGCTGGGGGGTGAGGCAGACACCCCAAATTCTCTTTCCTCCAGCCTTCCAGTCTCCCGTTGTGAACTGATCTCCAAGCCAGAGGACAAAGGAGTTGGTGGGGGGAGTCCACAGAGGTCAGCCTCCTTGCACCCAGAGTGGGGTGGAGAATGGGAGACAGTAGATTCGGAGTGACAAATGGAAGAATCCAGCACAGGGCTTGCTGCAGACGAGAGTGTCCCACAGCCACCCGGCTCTGAAGACGTTTCCCTGTGGCTCCCCATAGCTACCCCCGGGCACCCATGAGCCCTCCTAGACAGGGTGGCCCAGTCACCGGCGAGCCTGCAGGCTGGGAGGCACCTGCAAGTCTCTTGCCTTCTCTCTAACATGGAGAGGCACATTGTTGGTAAGTCCCTATAAGCGTTGTAGACCTTGTCATCTGCTCCTCAGCCCTTCCTCCCTCCTTCTTGGCCTGCTTAGCTGGAGAGGCTGGGCAGGGTCAAGTCTGGAAATCAGGCACAAGGGCAGCTTGGGACTCGCCTCTTACTTGTATCTTCCCAGATCCTTAGTGTCCGCATCAGGGGAGTGGTGATAATGCACTGACGTCCCAGCTCTGGTGAAGTGGGAGTGAGAAAGCGGATGAAGAATCCTTTGACAAACTCTATGAAACTGGAGGAGTGAAAGATGCTTGGGTCAAGGTCCGCACTGTCTGAGGCAGGATTAGAAGCCATTTAGCAGTGAGCAACCCCCTCCTCCCTTTGAGGGCAAGCGGTCCATGCCTGCCAGACCCGTCAGGTGCTGGCCATACTTGGTGGGTGGCAGGTGCTCAGAACCCACAGCGTGGCCAGACCTGGGCTCTGGCAGCAGGAAGCCTTCACAGCTTTGCCCAAACACACCTGGTGCAGGTGTCCTTCTACCCCCTTCCCAGCTCTCCCCAAATCTGAATCATGGGTGTTCTGTTCGTTTAAACAATTTGCTGATATGCCTACTGTATGAAATTTAGAAAACACTGGAATCTGCCAAGAATAAAAGGTAAATCATCCACAATCCCACCATCCAGAATCACTAGTAATATGTGGGTGAAGTTCCTCCTATACCTCTGTTCTTGGCATAATATATATGTAATGGGTAAGTATGCATAATGTAGGCAGAGCAAAGAGGCTGCAAGGAAATTCTCCACGTGCTACCAGCGACCGTCCTCTGGTAGTTCACAGGGTACACCACAGGTCAGATGCTTGCCTCCGGTAAGAATACATTTCTATGTGCGTGTATAAAATCAGGATTGTCTTGTAAATAAAGTATTGTACCCCACCTTTCTTGCTTTTCCCATTTTCTGTCCAATTAATCATACAATTTTGATCAATGCAGAGTTTCCCAAGTTATAATACTCTCCTGTTGCACTGAACACTGGCATTTTATGGGATGTGGAAATATGCATTCATTCATTCATTCACTCACTCATGCAAGAACCAGGGACTGAGTCTCTGGGAGGAAGCAGCCTGTGCTTACTGTTGAGGACGTAGAATGGACAAAACCCACCTTAGTTTTGGAGAGCTCCTGATTCAGTGCTGACAAGTAGGCTAAGGCCATGCACAGTGGACTCCAGCACCAGGGAGGAGGCACTTGGGGGTGCCCCCAGGGCAGGGCCTGTGCCCTGATTCCACTGTTCTCCTTGTCTCCACAGGGCCTGGAATGGACCTGGGTTATGTGGGTGACCTTTCCCCTCCCCCACCCCTGGGGAACCCTCCTGCAAACTCCACCTTCCCTCTTTCCCCACGTCCAGGTCCTGAGCCCCACTTCTCACTCAGATGTTTCCATGTGCAGGCACCTGTCCACTTCCTAGGCAGTCTCTCATCAGTCAGCGACCTCACTCACAGTGTCAAAGACTTGAATTACAATTTCATCTTTAAATTCCTGAATTATGACTTATTTCAAGTCTCACAGATGCAAAGTTGATCTTTAAGAGATAATCTTTACAAAATACATTTCCTCTATGGATTAGCTTCCAGAATACCAGCTCTGATGTGTTGCATTTCATAATGAAACAGAGCACATTCTGGAAGGTGGTGGGAAAGCCAGCCACGCTATCCATCTGGCAAACATTGTATCCCTTTGTGGGTCTGTCTGGGTGAGGCTCATGTCCCGGGACACATTCTTCAGGGGCACAGTGGGAAATCTCTCCCCCGTCCTCCTAGGGGGTACTTCTTTTTGGGCCTGCTGCTTGGAGTATAACTTGCATTATCTAGAAACTCACTTTCTCATGGCACTCACCATAAAAGCCAGGCAGGTTGTAACAGAAACATCTCAGGGTGTCGACCTGCTGACCTCGGCTCCAAAAGTTGCATCTGAAGGTTAAGTTCTGGATCTACTGTCCAGCATGGTGACTGTATTGTAGTGTAGATTTAAGAGTTGCTATGAGAGGAGAGCTTGATTGTTCTCACCATAACAACCATAACAAAATGGTCACTACGTGAGGTGGGGGATGTGTGAACTACCCTTATTGTGGCAAGCGTTTTGCCAAGTATATGTGCATCCAACGATCACATGGTCCACTTTCAACTTGCACAATGTTAAATGTCAATTACATCCCAATAAAGCTGGAAAAAGTTGCATCTGGCTTCAGGGGTGTCTGGGTGGGGTGCAGTCCAAATGAGTCTTAGTGTGGGTACGGCAGCCCTAGCGGCAGGCCGTGGTTCGTAAGGGCTGTGTTGTGGGGATCAGAGCGTTCTGGGGGATGCAGCAGTAATCTGACCCTTCTGTTACCTTCCAGCAATTTCGCTGAGGAGAGCTGCTGGAGAATTGGACTTTCTTAGATACGCAACTGTGTTTCCACCAGTCCAGATCAGGAAGGCCAACTTCACTGCGGCACTTGTAAAAAGATGAATAAGTAATTCATAAAATAGCCGCCCATAACCCATCAAGCATTCCTCAGATATTAGAGAGGAGAGGCAAAGGGCAAGAGTGAACCCAGATTAAATGTAGCCACAAAATCAAGTTCTCTTTTTAAAATGTGTGACCTGCAAATGCCCACTGCCAAGGAGAAAGAATAGTGTCCTCTGTAAGTGCAGGCCCAGTGCAGCCTGCTTAGAAAAGGCATTTGTGACAAAAGCTAGGTGGAGTTTCTGGAAGACTGGGTGAAAGCACCCAATGCTTGGGACAGCTCGGGAGTTTGGAATGTTGCCATTCTGGACCCACAGACTCAGATCTGACATTCTAGACATTTCACTGGCAGGAAGTGAGCTGGTCACTGTGGCGGGGCTTCTGCATTCACGTTAAGAGTGTATGCGATCCGCAGAAGGGACCTGCACAGAAGTGCAGAGAGATTTCCCTCCACTGGCATGCAGCAGGCATGGGCTTCTGTAGTGCCCCGGAAAGAAATGCCACCAAAATGTCTCCAGGGCCCTGAGCCACTACAAAATAGTGTGGGATGTTAAGTCCTCGTCTCATTCTTATTTAATGAAAAAGTACACATAAAACAGTTAAAATTCACTGACAAGCGTGAGAGCTAAGCATCGTGCTAAGAGCTAACTCATCACTGGGCTCCCCAAAGGAGCCCATGAGGTGGGGTCTCATTTTTCAGATGTGCAGGCTAAGTAACTGGCTTAAGGTCACATGGCTCTAAAGCGGTGGGATTGGCATCTGGATTCAGGCAACCTGACCCCAGAGCCTGTGTTCAGCCACTCTAGGGGACTCTCCCCACTTCTCCTTTGGAGCAATAGTAAAATCCTCACCGAGGGCATAGATAGCCCCCAAGTGAGCAAAAGAAGAGAGGTTATGGGAGCAGAGTTTCTGAGTGGGCAGTTGGCAGGAGGGCTGGACCAGGTTCCCGTGATGACTACATCCTCACTAATACAGGTTGGATGTGTTCTGAGGAGCAAAGAGGAGCAGAGATACAGTGTTTCCTTTGAAGCCAAGAAGGTCCTGTTTGTTCCCTGCTGGAGACCGAGGGACATATCTGGAGGTCCCTAGAGCTGAGAGGTGAGCCTGGGGACAACGGGAACCTGCTGAAAATTAGACAGCGTGACGATAATCAGAAGGCCAACCTATCTGCCGCAATGTGATGTGCCAAAGTGTTAACATTCTTTTATGTGCCTGTAAGACACGTCCTAAAGCCTCCCGAGTGCACATGGGCAAAAGGTAGGAAGAGACAGGAGTGGGGGAAGTATACGATGGGGCAGCCTTTTTGGAAAGAAAGTTGGCAATGACTGGGAGGAGCCTCAAAACCCTCCATATCCAGATGCAAACAAAGATTTACCCATGGAAATGCTCTCTCCAATACTTTTGAGAGAACAAAAAATTAGAAACAATTTAGATGTTCCAAAAAAAGAGTTTATTTAAATAAATTATGTTACATCCATTTGATGGAACACTTTGTAGCCATAAAATCATGTTTTCAAAGAATATTTAATGACGTGGGGAAATACCTTGTGCTACAAGGTGTTAAAAACCAAAATTCAACTGAGTATTGAAGATCTAATTGGCTTTATTTGATGATTCATGAGCTGGGCAGCATCCCATCTAGGAAATAGAAAGGAGCTCTGAAGAGCTGAACAAAATGAGAGGTTTTTATAGGCAGAAGGGGCAGGAACAAAGAAAGAGTAGATTCCCTCTTCTTTCTCTGGGGGACAAAGGGGTCTACCAGGTGGATTACCTCTCTAGTGCTGACCAGGAAATTCCAGATGGACTGGTTGAGGATTTATTCCTGGGGGAGTTTGAAACTGTAGTAAGGTTAGGTATTAAATTAAATCTCGGTTTGCTGATGTGGGGGTTAGCACAAGTGACTCCATTTTGGACCAGCTATCTCTTTTTAATAATCTACCCCCCCCCACCTTTGGTCAGACTCTGCTTAACTGAGAGATGTGATCAAAATGTAAGACACCACTCCCGGCTACCGCTCCAAAGTTCTCACAGTTTTGGCTGATCCTGTGTGGTATTCACAGGTCACGCTGTTTGTTGAACCTCTGTGATATTTGGAGGGCACGACTTTGGGTTTACATTTTTTTTTAAAGATTTTTATTTATTTATTTGACAGAGAGAGAGACAGTGAGAGAGGGAACACAAGCAGGAGGAGTGGGGGAGGGTGAAGCAGGGTCCCCGCTGAGCAGGGAGCCCGATGCAGGGCTCGATCCCAGGACCCTGGGATCACGACCTGAGCTGAAGGCAGACGCTTAATGACTGAGCCACCCAGGCGCCCCTGGGTTTGCATTTTTAAGTTGGTCATTCTGTTCATTCCTTTTCTGATGCTCCAGTAGGGAGATCATTTGCTTGGTGGTTAGTAGCTGCAAACATGCATTTGAAGCTTTTGAGAGAATACAGCCCACCAGGGGGACTACTATGATTATTATAAGCAGGATATTCCCAATGTCTGGAGTGCACTTTGAAACCATGGTCCCCAAGACCAAATCAAAATCAAGTAAGTCAAAGAAAGACTCTATTCAAGGAGTCATCTTTTTTAAGCCAAGTAGTTTGCTCAGTGATCTTATTTAAGTAAGTTTCAACCTCCCCCGAAGTATTAACCCAGGTGTAGCAGGCGGTGCTGGCCACAGCAGAGACACTCTCTTGCTCAGCTGAAAGATAATTAAGGACAGTCGTTAGCAAGAACAATTTTGGCCAGAGAGTCTAAGGATTTTTGTTGGGAAGCTATGGTTTTAGCAACAGATTTCACAATAATTTCAAGAGTTAAAGGAAAAGTTCTTTATCATAGCTTCAGAGGAGCAGTGATCTACCAAAGGAAGCTAATTTTAAATCAGGAATGCCTCCTGGTAATTCCCTTTTGAGTCTGTGACTCAGGACTGGAAGGGTGACAGCCATGGAGGCCAGCAAAATTTAGGGGTCTGTAGACCACACAGGCAGTTTTATTCTGATTACCCTTGCCTTGTGTCCCCTTTTATGTCAGAGCTTGGATGCAAGTTTCCCTGGATTTAGAGCTGTTAACCAGAGACGGGCAAAAGGACTAGGTGCTTCTAGCATCATGGACAGAGACTGGAGTTTTTGATGGCAAATCCAGTGGTCTGAAAGTGCCCCTTAGTAATGGCCAGGGAGATATAAGCGATGGTGTTCTCTCTCCAGGCCAATGCCAGAGTAAAGGAAAAAAAGAGAAGAAAAAAGGGTTTCATGTTTAAAGTTTGAAGTCTTGATGAGATGTCTTGGGTAGAAGTCTACCTTGATGTCAGCTACTTCTCTTCCTCATCAATTTGATTTGGAGGCCCCCAGCATCTGCACAGGACCAGGTGTCGGGTGGAGCCTTCTTTAGCTGTGAGAGGTATATCGAAGTGTCTAGTCCTTGAAGTTGGGCTGCCATACGGGGAGTGAGGAGGACTTGGTATAGTCCTTTCCAAAAAGATTTAAAGGAAGTCTTTGTTCTTGCTGATTTCAAATCAGAAGGTGGGAGAAAATTGGAAATTTTAGTTTGGAGAGTCATAGCCAAATATTTATTTGAGGAAACTAAAAGAATTCAGGATTGAGTCCAGTTTATACAGTTTTGTATATAACAAAACATCAAAGACAATTAACAGGGTTAGAATCTAACATCTACAAAGTGAAACACATTTTTTCTCTCTA
The DNA here is from genome assembly GCF_004348235.1 of Phoca vitulina. Classification (NCBI taxonomy): domain Eukaryota; kingdom Metazoa; phylum Chordata; class Mammalia; order Carnivora; family Phocidae; genus Phoca; species Phoca vitulina. The sequence continues at coordinate 1,494,857 of NW_022589761.1, forward strand.
CAATTACCTCCATTTTTTCCAAAGATAATCACAGTAAAACTAATTTGCATTAAACTCAGCCTGATTATTTACATAAGTGCAGCAAGAATAGTCACTGACCATATAAGCTCTTTTAAGACTGTTTTTCTGGAACATTTCATAAGGAATCTCAGATTGAACTCTTAAAAGCCCCAAGGCCAGGAAGGTAAGCTAAGGACTTGCCATCATGTTTTTTTTACCTGCAGTAGCATTCCAGTATATTCCAGTAATATAGTTAATGTTTTCAATTGTGCCCTATTGCAAGAAGAGCAGATTCTTATTGAACTTATGCAAACAATTAACTATATTTCTGTAAAGAAACCTAAGGATTTCTAAATTCTGGAGGGACCAGGTAGGGAGAAAAAGTGAATGTTTCATCTTTCTTTACAAAGGTACACTGTAATTGCTGTAATTCATAGATAGCTTAAGAGAAAAGGTTTCCTTAAATCTGGAAAAACAAAACATTAGAGAACCAGTTATGTTTTCAGACAAAAAGGCATTCTCCTCATTGGTCTGCTTGAATCCAGTTTTTCCATTAGTTCTGGAAATTTTTACCCAGTTCAGTTTTATGATCTTAAAGTTATCAGAGGCCTGTACTTGTCAAAGTCCTTCCCAGGAATCTTACTGAAGATGAAGTCCTGTTGCAGGAACACTTTTGCAAAAGCATTAGAATAAAACAATAACTCTGTGAATATCAAAAAGACTTAAACCATGCCCATTGTTAAAGATCTGATACGAGTTGGTTACAACGAATTTAACAAGGAAATTTAGTTATTTCTGTGACACTGAACATTGCAAAATGATAATTAGAATTATGATAATATTATCCCAGGCTATATCAGAATTTAGGAATTTCATATTATTTCTGGAACATTTAGAACATGTACCTACACAAATACAACAGAAAGAAAGCTTAGTATTACTTCTTATTTGATAGTGTTACCGTGTCATTTAGTATATCAAATAAACCTAATTTAGCATCTCCCTTTTTATAAGGAGAGAAAACAAATTTTTTGAGACGGTCCAGGGACCCTCTGGAAAATCCCAAAGTTATTTTGGGGGCAAAAAGACTTCATTTAGAGTTTGATTTTAGGAAGTTTGTCAAAAATATCAAAAGGTTTAAAAACACTTGGTCAAACAGTATCATAGCTCACTGTGAGATGATACTTAGTTATCTACTGAACCATAGTGACAATTAAAGACTTCTCAGGTTGTAAAATTAAAAAAAAAAAAAAAAAAAACAAAACCATTAGCTGTTCTAATAGAGAAGACTTAGTTTTGTCAAGTAATCAAGAACCTGATGATAAAGTTAAAATAAAGCACAACAAATTATTTTGGTAAGACACAAAATCTCTGCTTTTTAAGCAGATTACTTAAAAGGCAAATAAACTTTTACAATCTGCTACCAAAAGGAAACCAAAAGTCCAAGAAAACTGTGCCCTTTTAACAGAGAGAAAACATTCTAATTTTGTACCAGTGTACTTTTATATTAAAAACCATCTTTTTTTAACATAAATTTATTTCATTCTTAACCAGCCTGACCACACATAAAGTTCCTTTCCCAAGACTCCTTTTCCATAAACCTTCTACAATTTTTTCTTATTTTTTTTCTCTTTCCCATTCTGAAATAACCAGTCTCACTTTAGAACAAATATTTCTTTTCTTTCTTTTTTTTTTTTAACAAAAATGCACCTCCATTCCTCATACCTTCTTTTACTGAAAACACACATCCTACCTTCCCTGCATATGAAGGCATTTCTTATTATTTCTAGTAGCTTTAATTATACATATTAGAATTTTTAACCGTAAAAACCTTAATTTTTAGTGAAATAAGCAAACAACTGGGAACTGTCCTTTACATTAGCATTCTGTGGCTTGATGTTATAAACGTTATAAATACTTTTTATAATTTTTAGAAACATATGCTTTCTCATAGTAAATTTCTCAACATGGCACAAAACGTGTTTACTAGTAGACCCAAAATATCTTCAGTTTCTCTGTAAAGAAAGCCAAATGTGGACAAGCCCATTTTTGTAATTAATTTTTGTGTGTGTTTTATCTTATTTGGAAATGATCTAGATTTTTAAGGACTATCCATTATTTAAATAAACTTGGCCAAATTTTAAGGTTTCAGGTTACCAGAAAGATTTGGGAAACTATTTTAAAAAATTACCCAGAAACTTTTATCTTGCTTACATCTATTTAATTTACTTGTTCCCCAAAATTAAATTTAATTACTTATTAAAGTTTCATCATACCGTGTTATTTTACTTGCTGACAAATTTTGTAACAGAGATAACATGAACTTATTTGACTAATAAACCCAGGAAGAATAAAAATTGCATTATATTCGATGTTGATAACTCTAAAGACATGTCTATTTTAATTAAACCAACCAACTTAAACAACAAACTTAAATTAACTTTAATGCCAAATATTTTCTCAGATTACATGAACCTGAGAAGTATTTGTTAGTTTCTATTCTATGTCTGAGAATCCTACGAATCCTTAATTCATGTAAGTGCTTAATTCTCTTCGACCCAATTAAATAGGTCTCTTTTACAAATTGATTTTAGTAGTATCATCCAGAGGTAGAAAATATTACACATCCATAACATATATACATAGAGAGATACACACACTCAAACATATAGGCAGACACAGAGACCTTACAGCTTCCCTTTTAAAATTACTACTATGAATCACATACAATAATACAAAACTCACTAGTGATGAAAACGTTGACTCTAAGTTGTTTTTCTGGTAGATGAAATAAGTTTACCTGCTCAGATGGCTAAAGCTTTATACTAATAATATTTGTGGAAAAGGCATTTAAAATATTTTTCCTCTCCCTAAGTTTTAAATGACCTTTCCCTCTGGGTAAATAGTTTCATTTTAGCTTAGGGGAGGAGGTCTAAAATAATTTCTATCAGGCTCTGAATATCAGCTTTCAAACTGGCCAATTTCTGACTATAGAGCTACTTAAAACTCTTTTTAAATATCTTGCCAGTTTTTAGCTGGAAATAGTAAATATTTCTGGCAGTACTGAACAACCCCATGGACCCGAGAAGTTCCCAAAGAGGATGCAAGAGATAATCCATTTTTCTCTCTCTGCTAGGCACTATAGGCAGATATGTGGGGGAGCTGACTCTAGTAGGAAATCTCACCCTTGACTGGCTTTTGCTAGCTTTCTCAGGATCCCCTCTGTAGGCTCTGGTATCTGCCAGAACTTGGCAATGTTCTTCACGAATTATATTTTAGTTTCCCTTGTCTGTTTAAGGGAACTACATAGCAGTCTACCAGAAAATCCCTCAGAGTCCTGTCAACTCTAGGAGGAGCCCATATGGGGAAACTCTTTTGAGGGTAGACATGCGGGTGTCTGCAAAAGCTACACCTAGTGGATTTCTCTTTGTGGTCTTGTGGTCTCTTCAGAGTGGGAAGACAGTTTAGACACAGGGTTATTAGAATGAGGACTCAAAGGAGAGGGTAGGACGGTGCAGTAGGACTTAACGACAATCTTACAGTCTTGTTTTAGGTACCCCTAGTGTCTTTAATGTTTTACAACAAATCTTTCAGTGAAGTAATTTTGGAATTGCTAAAGCCTTTTGGAGGCTTCTGCATGCAATTAAAATAGGTACCCCATTATGTTTGTTTGATTTTGGAGCCCTTGCTTTCAAGTGCACTTCTTAAATGATCTTATCTAATTGGAACGTTCCCCATAATTGTCATTGTAATGACAGGTCATTTTTAATAAGATTTTGTCATTTTTGTGTAGATATTTACAGCTTCCAGAACCATAGCTCTTAGACATAAAATAGGCAGGTGTGTTGGAAGGTGGTCCGCTCAACTCTTTGGAATTTAAGGATCCCATTTTTATTATTACTTATTTATTTTTTCAGCTAAGCCTTTGGGTCTCTTGAAGCTAAACTAACACCCAAAAGGGGATGTACCTCTGAGGTTGGGGATTGTGTGGTATTTTACAGTGTACCTCATTGCGTGGGAATTTTCTTGAGTTTGGCGGATGACCTAGTGTCAATCTAATCCATTCCATGACCAATTTATCCCAAAATGGGAGTCTTTGGGTTAGGTGATGAGTCCTCTAACAGCTTTTTAAATGTTTGACCCATGTCCACCAGTTTTGCAGCCACTTCTGAGATTCCCATTAGCAACAACCTTTATCTACACAAAACAAGACAAATAAACATGTGCACCTTAAGGTATCAGCAGTACCCAGGAGATGTTGCTGAGTCTTGGCCAAGAGAAGACCGTGGCACACCACCAGTGATTTCTGTGGAGCTTGGGACTAGAGAAAGGACTGAATCAGGAGACTCAAAAAGTACTGTGGACTATGGGCGCCTGGGTGGCTCAGTTGGTTAAGCGCCTGCCTTCGGCTCAGGTCATGATCCTGGAGTCCCGGGATCGAGTCCCGCATCGGGCTCCCTGCTCGGCAGGGAGTCTGCTTCTCCCTCTGACCCTCACCCCTCTCATGCTCTCTCTCTCATTCTCTCTCTCAAATAAATAAATAAAATCTTAAAAAAAAAAAAAAAAAAAAGTACTGTGGACTGGACTGGGTTTCCAAAAGGGGAATTACAGACTAGAAAGCCAAGTAGATTGGGAACTCAACACAAAGAAAGCAGAGCCCAGAACTGAGAGGAACTGACCCATAGCCCTTGGAAATGGTGAGAAGGACAAAACACTCAAGAGTTCACAGGATCATGCCTGTGTTTCTCATTGTCCCTGAAGCCATTGGAAGTCTCCTTCAGTCCCACTGCTGCCACCAAATCTGTTAAAAAATGAATTCAGCTGAGTATTAAAGATCTTATTGGCTTTTTAAATGATTAATGAATTGGGTAGCATCCCATCTAGGACACAGAAAGGAGCTCTGAAGAGCTGAACAAAATGAGAGACTTTTAGAGGCACAGGAAGCAAGGATAAGGAAAGAGTAGATTACCTCTTCTTTCTTTGGGGGGTAGATTACCTTTCTTTCTTCTTTCTTTGGGGGACAGAAGAGTAGATTACCTCTTCTTTCTTTGGGGCACAGAGGCAGATTACCTCACTAGTCCTGCCAGGAAATTCCAGATTGACTGGTTTAAGATTTATTCCTGGGGGAGGTTGAAACTGCAATTAGGTTAAGTATTAAGTCTTGGTTTTCTAATGTGGGGCTTAGCACAAGTGACTCCATTTTGGGCCTGTTCTCTCTCTCTCTCTCTCTCTCTCTTTTAGAGATGGGGGCAGAGAGAGAAGAGAGAGAATCTTAAGCATGCTCCACACTCAGCATGGAGCCCAACATCCACAACCCTGAGATCATGACCTGAGCCAAAATCAAGAGTCAGATGTTTAACTGACTGAGCCACCCAGGTGCCCCAGGTCTGTTGTCTCTTTTTAAAAACAATGGTTAAAGAATAAAAGCAAGACACAGAATTGCTTATAGAGAATGATCCAAAATTTGTAAAAAAAAAAAAAAAAAAGGAAATGATATGCAAAGAAAAATGCTTGGAAGGAAATACACAAAAAGCTAACAGGGTGACATTAAGGGGGATATAATAATTTTCTTTGTATTTTTCCATGTTTCTAATTATTCTTTAATGTGAATCAAGGGTTACTTTCTATTAGAGAAGATAGCATTGATTCTTAAAAGTTGCAACTAATTTCTAGTGTTGGCAACACATTTTAAGCAGTGATGTTCATATATTCATTCATTCATTCACTCAATTAGTCAATAAAGGTTAAAAAGTACCTGATATATGGTATGAATTATTTAAGCATTAGAACGAATTTCTTGATTAGTTCCAGCAAAATTCCCTCATACCCCATACGTGCCAGGGTCTGGGCTAGGCCTGGGGTCTAGCAATGAAGCAGGCTTGATGTCTGTCCTCTGGAATCTCCTAGCCTTGGGTGGGGAGGGGAATCCCACAAGCAGAGCCTTAGATGGTCCACTTTGAGTGGGCAGCTAGAACCTTGAGAGGTCCACAGATTGGGACTCTCAGAGTTAGAGGAGGGCTGGATAAGCTGCATGGATATAACTATGTCTCAAATGCTCACCAAAATGAATAAATTTGTCCTTAGTCACTAGTGCGGCTTCATATTTGCCTGCCCCCACCCTTAGATGCCAGCCCCCCAATTTCTACTCTGCTAGTTGACTTTCCCAGGCACAGACTGCAGGATACCCTGGAAGATTCTTGAACCCTCAAGAAGCATGGGTGCCAGTGCAGATATAGTCTGCCAGAGATTCCCCAGGGATTTAAGTAGGCCACCCGTGAGCTACTGCCATCGCCCCCAAATGACACCATCTGGTTCAACTTTATCCCCCTCTTGGAGCCTGGAACTTTCAACATACATTTGACCCTTAGCACATTCCCTTCCTCCCATCTTCCTTCTCTGATTCCCCAAGATCCGTAAGACTTAACTTAGACCTTTGATGGACTCAGGATTTAAAATGAAGTCTCTATAGTGGTGTTACTTCCCAGGCTGAACCTCCTAGTCCCCTGGCTCACTGCCCAGCCTGACTTCCATGGTCTGTGTCCTGGGCAGGCCCAAGGGAGGCTCACTCAGGATTCTGAGTGTTGGCCAGAAGCAAGGGACTTATTTTTTTGCCTTAACTTGGTCATTCTCATTTGTTCCCCAGTTGTTTCCTTGCAGATGGTGATAACCCTCAGTATTTACCCAGGGAAACCCTGGGGAATCATTCTTGCTAATTCTGTCTGACCTATATGGACCAGCTCCCATCCATGAGCCAAAAGCTATACAATATTCTGTATAACTACATTTCCCCAATATTTGGTCCCTTTTGTTTCTAGTGGCAAACAGAAGTTATATCTCTTCCCAAGGTAAAATTAGGCCTGAAAAGCGGAACTTTGAAAAAGCAGGGACCAAGTCAGGGCTGTGTGTTGCATGGTGGACACATTTATAACCTGGGAGGAGAATAATAAAGGCATCCAGGACATTTTAAGAAAATTAGCCCTTGCATTCCCACCAGTAGGTTTATTTCATAACTTGATACTTTGTTTTAATTTGCAGTCTTAAAAGTCCCCCAAATTTAGAGATTATGGGCTATCTAATTGACTCCTCCTGTGCAGGTAAACACAGCACAAGCCACATTTGGACCAGGAAGTCCGCTAGCTTTATGGTGCCCCACTCCTCCAAACCCAACTCATTGATCATAGCTGTTGCTGATCAGTGCAGGGCCCAAAGTTGATGCTCAGTGTTTGCCCAGGATATTCCAGCTCTGCAGTCTTGCAAAGAAGCAGGAATGCAGTGTTGTAACTGTATCCAATAGTGCTCTGCAGATCTTCTTGGCCTTTGACTAATTTATACAAAGATACCATGAAGACATCCAGGTTGGTCCTACTTTAAACTATATGACTGAGGTAGGAAAATTGCAATTATAAATAAATTACCATTAACTTGTTCTTTCAGAACATGACCATTCACTTGATGAAAGACGTCCAGGGAGAGGCCTTAAATAACTAGCTGTCCCAGTGCAGTAAATCAGATTCAATTCACCAAAATTCAATTTACAAATATCTTTTTTGGGACAGAGCTATTATGCAAAGCAAGGCACACCTGCAGCTTTAAGAGAATTTCGGCAAGTTCGCTGGCTGCTCGTTTGCTGGGAGGAGCACCAGGAGCCCCGCTTAACCCCCCCCCCCCGCCTCCTCCCACCCCACACACCTTGCTTCAGCCTTGCTTATGAGTTTTCTGATCCCTAGTCCAGGTATTCCTTCTTTTTGTCAGATGCTAAGTGTATCAGGCCTCATTCTGTGGCAAGTGACAGAAAACCCAAAGCAAAAGAAATTGAGGTAACAGTGGGAATTTACCAGGTCACAAAACGGAAAGATGCAGGAATGGGGCTGGTTTCAGATGTGGCTGGATGTAGGGCTTAACACAAGCAGGCCCATTTCTCCATTTCCGCTCTGCTCTCTGCTGTGTGGACACCATTCTCAGCCCTCCTTGGTGGCCTCTGCCAGTTCTCTGCTCTACTCTCCTGGCGTGGGCGTGGGGACCAGACCACAGCTGTCCCGCAGCTGGGGTCTATTTAAAACGAAAATACAAGATTCACTCTGATTGTACCAGCTTAGGTCACATGCCTATTCCTGAACCAATTACAGTGTTCAGAGAGCTAGGATGCGTGGACGAGCTGGGATCCGAAGCAGGAGCCCCAACCAGATGCCCTCAGAGTTGGGGAGGAAAGGCAGGGGCTCCTGCTAGCGTAAGGGGCTTGCTCTGCGAGGACAAACAGATGTTGCCATGTTGACTTCTTCCTTCTGTTGGAAAGACCAGAAGAGGTATATGACTTTTGGGGGGGAACTTTTGGGAGAGCTGCACTCCAGGTCTTTAAAGGGTATGCTTAAAAGAGGATGCTGGAGGAGGTGAAGACAGCCCGATTGGCCCGTCCATGGCCAAGGACCATGGCAGAATAGCCATGTAGGTCAGCTTCTTCCCCATTTCTCCTTATTCGGGAATCACCTCTCCCACCTCTCATGGCACACCTCTGAACCCTGCTCTCTGGGGAGTCTTTGAAGGCTCATTCACCCTGAGGTGTCCACAGCTGAAAAGGCTGCTCCTTTGCCTCCATGGAGAGAGATGCCTGACCTCAGCAGCAGAGAAAACCGTTTAGGGAGGGGAAGGAAACCTCATGGTTGAACCCCAGGCAGGCTTTCCCCAGGAGGAAAGGAAAGCACCTGGTCAGTGGTGATGACCTTCTGGGCCACCTGCAACTGGGGAGCAGGGACTCTCCATGAGAATCCAGTTGGGGCCATGGAAGTGTCCAGACCAGCTTCCCACTGAATACGTGGGCCTCTACAGATCTCTTAGCATCTTCCTTCTGCTTGAAGAAGGTGGACCTGAAGGAGGCTACTACCATTCTTCTAGAGCCACTGACTCTCTGTGATCATAAGGCTTTACAGATAATAGGAGGGTATCTTTATATGGTGTGGAAACTGAGGTCTGGGGTGGGAGGACTTGGGTCTGGTCTACCCCTCCACTCCAGAGCCCAAGCAGCCCTGCTGGATGCTTTCCCCTGTGCATCACTCTTTTGGTCACAGGCAATGGCCATGTCAATGGCTAGTTCTTAACCTGTTGATACCAAGAGAAAAGTCACAAGGAAGAGAATAGCGTGGGGGAAAAGCAGAGCAATGTAGAAACAAAACCAAAATGAGTACTGTTGCCCCAGGAAGCACAATTCTAAAGCAGTAGCTGGATAACGTTTTATGAATCAGTCACTTTTGATAATCCAAAGACAGAGGTCAGAACCAATCTATTTGGTGTGAGAAGTATTACTTTCAAAGGAGGCATGCACAGAAGCCAAGCACTTACAACAAGGTGCTGATCTATCCCAACGCAGTGCAGCTTCTAAGTAAGGCCCTTGCTTCTGAGCTGGTACAGGAGTCACCAAAGAACTCGGTTTTTACCCTTGACCACCATCCAACTAACTTGGCAGCCCAGGCTCCCAATGACTTCCATCAGTTTCAAGAAGTCAGAAAGCTGGTGTCATCTTGAAGAAGACACTGCAGAGTGGAAAGCCCGGGACAGAGTACCCTGGTGGGTGGCAGGAGTGGCTGTCCAGCCAGAGGGCTGTGAGCACTGGTGAGTGCAGGGCTCCTGGATGCAGGGTGGGGCCCTGGGAGTCTCTGCTTACACTCCAGCCACAGGGGTCCAGCCGTGGCCAGGCAGGTCGGTGGCACTGAGAAGTACTCCAGAGTCTGAGAAGGAGGGGAGGAAGTCAGCGAGGAGAGACCTTCCGGGCAACACAGAGCTAGAGGATAAGGGTGGAGAGGCCCAGAAATTCTGGAGAAGGGGTAAAGGATCTAAGAGCCATGGGCTGTGGAAGTGGCCACTAAACACTATGGGGGAACTCCTGTGCTTTAGTGGGACGCAGGTAAGCGTCAAGTGTCGGTCTCTGCAAGACTCCAAGCCTCTGGTCATTGGCCAGCGCCCCTTGCCTCTCACCTTGACTCCCACTCCCAAGGAGCTCTGCTGCCCAGGGAGGTCGCCCTGCATCGCCCCAAGGCAGCCAGCGCGAGTCCTCGGGGAACGCAGAGCGCACGGGCGCCGACAGGGGGCGCCGGCGAACCCCCCGCCGGAATCCTCCGCGGGGCTCAGGCCGTGGGGCGCGGCCTCCAGGTGGTGGGCGGTCGTTGCCGGGTTGGCTCAGGCCAGCTGAGCCGCACAAAATCTCTGCGGCCTCTGAGCGGCCGTGCGCACCAGCCGAGGTGCCCCAGGTCGCGTGGAGCGCGGCCCTCCTGAGATGAACGGCCTTGGAAGGCCGCGGGCACCTCGGGCCTGGAAGACGCGCCCCGGGCCAGGAGGCCACCACTCGGGCCCAACCCCAGTGGGCACTGCGGTGGGCCCGAGGACCGTGCCAGGACCCGCGGCCCGGCTCCCTACCTCCCACGGCCCATGCGGGGCCGGCGGCTCGAGGGTTAAAAGGCAACTACCACCCCCATTCTCTTGGGGAGAAAGTGCCTTTTCTCCAAGTCCATATGGCCACTTCCTTTCGACCTGCTCGGCCCTGCTCGCCTCTTTGTCCGAGCTGTCACTTATAAAGAATCACTTGACTTACAATAACAGGTTCAAAAGACGACAGAGTATAATCAGTTGATCCACGAAGAATTGAAATAAAGAACACCCCACTGCTCTGGCTATCATTCCCATAGAGATAGTGATATCATTGATGTGATTGCGATGCTAATTTCTATACAAGTAAAAAAAAAAAAACAACCTTGTATTTTGGAATTTGTTCAAAGAGAATTTCAGACACATCAGATTGGAAAATGCGAACTGAATTCCTAAACTTTTTGGGGTAGGCAGGGGATGTTTTTTTTAACAACACTGCAAAGATTTGAGGGGACTTTAAGAATCTCATAGAACTAGCTGGTTGGGGGAAACACTCTTTCCTCCCTCCCCAAAATCCTGGGCAGAGAGAGACAGACAGATAGATGATAGATTAAGATCGAGAAAGCCCTGGCGTTTCAGGACAGAGCCCGAGGGTGCAGGCAGCGGTGACCAGGCCGGGGGCCCACCTACGTCTCCCCTCGGGAGCGGGATCAGAGGCAGCGAGGTGCCAAGGCCAGGTGCCAGGGCCAGCGGGGTCCCGCCTGTACCTGAGCCTCTAGTCCCGCCGCTGCCTGGCTGCTCCCCTGGCCTGAAGTTTTCCCGCACCCAACCCCACTCTTGCCACTGAGTGCCTCCTTCCACAGGATGCGGTGGGGGCTGGGGAGGCTGTGTCCTGCTTTTTCTTTATCTTTGCTTTTTATGTATTGTGGTGCCCTGGTTTAAAACCCACCAGTCCATCTTAGGGGAACTCAGATCAGGCAGGCTAGAACAAGTCTTACCTGAATCAATGTTTTAAGTGTCCCTGTGGCTTGGCGTTTTGAATAATCAATCTGTCTCCAACGCTTCTTAATCATGCACAACACAGGCCTTTCTCTCTCCCTCTGTCTCCCTCTCTTTCCCTCTCTCTCTCTCCCCCTCCCTCCTCCCTCCCTCCCTCTCTCCTCCATTATTTGTCAACTCTTTTGGATCCTGTCTTTCTGCTGTTAACATGCCCCAATGTCACATGCGAGTCTTTTCTTTAAAACAAGCTCCTCATTGGTGTATCTGGATACTTCTTTTATTATTATTACTGAATCTTTTTTTCCCATAATGACACCAGGATCATTATATAATCCCATAACAAAGAGGCTTTTGAGGCACCAGCTTTTGTCAACTCTAGGACAGAGAATCCATAATTGCATTATTCAGCTTTTTCCCCCTTCTTTCCCCCTCTTCCTTGCTTCACAGAAACCCAACCTCCTGCATCACTCACATCTCTACCTTGTTACCTCGCCTTACATTATTTACCAAAGCGTTTGCCTTGAGGACCAGCATTTGCAAAGTTGCCTTAAAAAAGTTATTTTGTTTGATAATTAAGTCCTGGAGCCCACCGCGTGATGATTATTCTGGACCCATAAGGCAGAGAACCTGCGTGACGTTTTTCTCGAAGTTTAATTACCGTATGCTAATTTCCTTGCCTACTACGTGATTAATTAAAATCATATTTTCATAATCATTTGGCACTAGTATTGTTTTAGAATTATCATGATCTCCTAAATAGTGTCTGTAAATAAAGTCGCCTCTAATGGCAGGCGCGGGAGGCGAGGCTGAGGACCTCTTCGTGTTTGTATCGCGGCGATTGGCAACATAACTGCCTTATTTACATTAAATACGCCACAAGGTTACAGCGCGGATCAACGTCATTTGATCGCTGATGACTCCCTTAAACGCCCGGGCTGTGACTGATTCTCCGCGTCCCGCTGTCCACCGAGATTCACCCGGGAGTTTTTTTTTTTTTTTTCCCCAGAAAAGAAACAGACTTTAAATAGTTTCAGGAGCAGGTAAGAATTAAGCTTTTTCCTCTCCCCCTTTCCGTCTCTCTCTCCTCTCCCTCTGTGGCAATCTCTCTCTCCCTCTCGGCTGGATAAAAAATTCTTTAGTCAAAGGCAGGAATGCAAAGTAGTGACAAGCGAAGGGGCTGATATATGTCTCAGTAACGAGTCTGACAATCAGAATGTAGCTCTTGGAGAATAGATAGATTTTAATAAGTGTGTTTACATGAGCTCAAGGTCAGAAGCAAGCTGCGCTGTGTTAAATGGTTTCTTAGTTGCTAGACAGAGAGAAAAAATGGACGATCACACACCATTCTTTGTAGATTATTATATCAAGGGTTCAGTCTCTGGCTCATCAAAGCTAAATGCCGCAAGACCTATCTAGTTGCTGTGAATTATGCCAGGGCGACAATGGAGAGCGTTTTTAATGGTACAATGCATTTCACCTACCAGATAGGGGGAGGCCGAGCCGGGGATGGGGATGTCTGCTGGGGCTGGGTGATGAGTATCAATGAACGGGGCGATTCTGAAAAGAGGCAGATGAAAATCGAGCCCGCCCTGCCCCGGCTGGGCTGGGAACAGTTCACAGGGCTCTGCCGAGTGGGCGAGCGAGGCGCGCGAGCAGGGCGCCCGTCCCCCCTCAGCCCCGGAAAATGATCAAGTCAATCATGTGGACATGTTTCATTATTCATTGAACACAATCTTTTACAACGCTCCGTTTACGTGCCCGAGTTTGCTCCCGACGCCCGCGTTTCAATGTTTAAGGTAAGGAAAACAAAGGTGGGGGGGATCGCGGGGCGCGGCGCGGTGGGGGTGGGGGCGGGGGGGGGGGGGGGGGGTGGGGGGGGGCCGGCGTCCGGGAGGTGGCAAAGTGAGTTTGGACTCTTGGCGTGGCCCCCCGTCCCCTCCCCCTCCCCATCTCGGCGAGGCCTGCCGCCGGGTTCCTTCTCGCCCCATCGCGATTAAAAAATACGGTCTAATTAAATATCCGTGGCTGTGACGTTGGCGAGAGAAGCTGTCAGCGGGGGGAAAAAAGAGGAAGAAACCGAGAAAGCGGCGGCGGCCGGGCATCGAATGGCGCTAGAGAACTTCGGCGGCGAGCGGGACCCGCGCCTGGGCCACCGCCTCCCCCGCCCGCGGTCCCGGGACCGTTACTTTGAAAAGGAGTCGCGGGGCCGAGAGCCGGGGGCGCGAGCCGGACCCCGCGCCCAGCTCCGGGCCCAGCCCGCGCCCCCCACCCGCGCGCGGCCCGCGCGCCGCTCTCAGGCCCCGGGAAACTTTCAAAAGGGTCTGGGGGGTGGGGGGAGTCGTCTGGAGACGGGGAGGCTGGGGCCGCGGAAACTTCTGCTCAAGTGACTTTCCCCATTTTCTCCTCTGCCTGAGACTCGGGCGCCCCTCGCTCCCTTTCTCCTCTCGCGGCTCGCTGCGGGATTCTGGCCCCGCCGCCTGGGGGAGAGAGGCTAATTTGTAATCTTTTTTTTTTTTTTTAATCAAAGTTAGCTGATGCTTACAGTGTGTCCAACTTGCGGGCGCCAAGGGCCTTTGAGACCTGCCATTTTGTGTTTTCATTGGCCTCCTGTGGCCTGGGAGCCGGGCGAGGCCGAGGCCGGGGGCTCCGCAGGGCCGGGGTGCCAGGGTCCGAACCCGCGACCCCAGGAAAGGCCGTGACGCCTGCAAGCGCAGGCGGCTTCCGCAGCACCTGCCCCCGCCCAGCCCAGGCCCTGGGGCCAAGCCGGGGGCCAAAGATACAAATAAAGAAAGAAATAAGTAACAGGTTTATGGAGGGAACTGAGCCGGCCAGCCCTGGGCTGGAGAAACGAGGCCAATCGGAGTGAGGGGGTGAGGGGGTGCGGGCATGGGGGCTCTGGAAGGCGGAGGAAATGGAGGGTTGGGGGCGTCTGGGAAGAGTGCAGTTTGGGGGAACAGATCCACTAGCCCAGATGTATGACTGGGGGGAGAATGATATTTGCTGATAAACCTTTCTGTTTGCTTCAAGACATTATTTTTTGAAGATCAAGGATTGAGGAAAACAGTCGTAGGCGGGACCGGGATGTATTTTAGGCAAAAAGAAAAAGGGGGGGGGGGGGAGCTTTTCTTTGATGATGAGTAGGAAAGTGTCCAGATCTCGACGCGCCCATCTGTTGCAGTTTTGCAAATAATTTAAAATATAGATATCTCTATATAGATGGATGTACGTGAAGCGGAAGGTGGAAACGCAGGCGCCGACAAGTTAGAAAAAAAGAAAAGGGGATGCGGGGCAGAGAGAGATCTGTCCCCACCCCCTCTCCTCTTAACTCTTCCGAGGAAACTCCAGCAGGGCTTTCTTTGGGGACAGGTGGAAAGTTGTCCCCCCCCTTCACTTCTGTATTGTGAGCGTTCCTACTGTCCGCCTCTTGGCGAACGTGGACACAGCCCGCCCCCCCCCCCCCCCCGATCATTTGGGGGTTGGGTAGGGACGGCGGGGCAGTGGCGAGGGGCAGGGGGCCGAGGAGGGGCAGGGCGGGGTCCCAGCCCCGCGCGCCGGTCGCAGCCGCGGCTGGGTTTTGTTTGCCGGATATTGTTATGTCTAACGAGTGCCTCACAGGAGACGTGATTTGTCAGCCGCCTTCGTTTTCACTTTAGCAGAAAATACGGCGGCTGCGCGGCGTCCTGGCCTGCGGGGCCCGGCGCCGGGTGCGTGCGGGGGCGCGGGTGGGGGCGCCGGTGCGCGCGTGGGTGGGAGCGGGCGGCCGGCCGGGCACCGGCCAGGGGCAGTGGGCCGGGCGGGGTGAGTGCGCGCGCGGTGCCGGCCTCCCGCTCCTCCTGCGCCTTCCCTCGGCAGCCGCCGCCGCCGCCGTGCAGTTTAGCAGAAATCCGACAGGGGCCGCGTTTGCTGAGCGCATCCGGCCGCCGGGCAGCCCGAGCGGGCCGCCGGGCCCGGCTGGCCGGTGTAGACGCGGGGAGGGGGTCGGGGCGGGGTGTGTGTCTGGGGGGAACGGGCAGGCGGGGAGGGGCGCGGGAAGCGAGCTTGGACTGAGTGCTCGCCACCCCCCACCACCCCCGTCTCCGGCGTCCCGGGTGTCTCGGGCGAGTCGGGCAGCCCCTGGAGCCCTGGCCTTGGCGCCCCCGCCCCCAGCCAGGGCTTAGGTGAACTTGGGGTGGGGTGAGCGTGCGTGCGTGCGTGTGTGGGTATGGGGGGGGCAGACTGGGAACGCACTGTTTTCTTTCCCAGTTTGATATTAGCAACTGGGTTTTTACTTTAAGACCGGCTTTGCTCACTGCTGGGGTTGGGAGGGGGCGATCTTTTCCCATCACTCACATCTTTGTTCATTGTTCACTGAGTGGAAGGCAGGCGACTTAAAGAGACGAAAGAGAGGAAAAAAGGGGGGGGGGGAGAGAAAGAGGAAAAAGAGGGTGAGCAAGAAGAGGGAAGGACGAGAGGCGTGGGGGAAAGCGCCCCCGCCCTCGCCCGGGTCGGGCTGGACGGTGAAACAGTAAACCCGCGCACGGAGGGTCGCCGGGAAAGTGGACATTACCGCTTTAATTAACTTCGAGATGCTCCGGCGGCGGGACCTGGCGTAGCCGTGACGCGCCCGCATAAATCTGCCCGGCCCGGGGCTGCTCCGAGAACTCGTACAGTAGCCGCGTCAGATCCAGCGCGCGCCTCCCAGTCCGGAGCCCATTTGCATAATTGGATCTTTTTTTTTTTTTTTTTTTTTTTGCCTCCTTCTTCCTCCCTGAAACTTGTTTGAAAACCCAAGTGAACACCGCGACGACCTGCACGCTCCAAAGCGAGTGCCAAGTAAGTGCCCTGCCGTGGCCTCGGCGCGCCCCGAGGTTAGCGCGCAAAGCCGGCCAGCGAGGTGCCCGGAGCCGCGCGCTTGCCGGCGGGCCTCGGCTGCGGGCTGCTGGCTGGCGGGCGGACTGTGGCCGCGGGCTCCAGGGCTCCCGGCTGGCAGCTCGCAGAACTTTTTCTTCTCTGTCTCCCGACTTCTCGGGCCAGGTGAGGTGTTTGGACCACGCAAGTACCTGTAGCGAGACTCGGGAGGCGACCTTTGGGGCGCGGTGGAGTTGGGCATCTCGGGTCCCGGGCGAGTAGTCGGTCCCCGCCGCCGTGGAGGGCAGAGCTGCGAGCGAGCGAGCGAGAGCGAGCGGGGCCGGCTGCTCGTCGCGCCGCGCCGCGGATGCAGCTCGTCGCCAAATGCCTCCCCCATTATTCTAAGGTTTGTGTCTCCGGCTGTGTGTGTGTGTGTGTGTGTGAGTGATCGGCTGTGCTTTAAAAAGAAAAGCAGCCAAAACAAGAGCAGGAAGGGCTTCTCCCTTAGCTTGCCCCCCCATTTCCCCAGCATCATTTATTTCTGTTGCTCAAAGGAGAGAGTGCAGAGCTTAAAGGCTAGACAGGGTCACCGAGAGATTGACAGTTCTGTTAGAAATGCCATAAATGCTATAGCCAAAATGTAGCTGCATTAATAAAATACCAACCCTTGCCTGGCGGGGAAAGCGCTTTTATAGTATTTTAAATTTTATAAAAATATATAATATAGTATTAGTATTATTTACAGTGTTCCGAACCTGGGGGAAAGTCGAATAGCTTGGGAGAAAACTGTAACCCTAGTTCCTGTTTGCCTAGGAACTTGCTGGGGGCTGGGCCCACCACCCTGCCTAGAAGGGGTAGGGACTCAGCTTCCGGCCTGGGGAGTCACAGGGGGGCGCCCCCGGCAGCCCTCTGGCCTCTGCTTCTGGAGAGCCTAGGGCTTCTGGCTGAAGGCTGCTTTAGTTATGATGTCATTCTGATAGCAGAGTGCAAATGTCTCCTGATTCCACCATTAACCGCCTGGCTGATTTGCTTGGTAATGATAGCACTGACGTCCAGCGCCTTGACAAATGCAGGCCTGCAGAGCCCTAGGAATTAACTTTTCCCCCCACTGAGGAGGGAGCGAGCTGCCAGAAGTCTCACCACTGGGCCCCTGCCTTTGAACTTGGTCCTGTTCTCAGTCCAGACACTGACATGGATGACGGGCCCCTGGACCTAGAGACCCCTGTTGTCCTATAGTTTGGAAAACTTTTAGAAGGCTTTCATTTCTGGAACACCTCTAATCTGGCAAAACTTGAATTCAGTTGTGACTGGGCAGAGATATTGGATCTGATGGATGGCCAGGACCCCAGGTATCTCTGGGGCCACTGCCTGGAAGAGGGGATTGCGACATCTGCTTCCTACCTTCTAGTCCCTTAACCGGGACTTTATGTTAATGTCACTGCAAGTAAACCGGATTTAGTGTGGATTTTTAAATAGTGTACAATGATTTAAGATTTCTTTTGATTTACTGTTCAAATGAAATTTGCATAAATGTGATGAAAATGAACTTAACATCTGGGCATATGAAAAAAGGTTAGTACCTCATATGTCATCTGCAGAGAAAGTCTCTAAAATGCTTTCACCCTAAACTGGGTTCGGGGAGACAGTTCCTGGAGACATAAATGCTAATTATGGAAAACCTGGAGAAAGTGCTTTCGATAAATTTGCATTCTCTTGGACCACTGCTCTGCAAACCCATCTTGTTCTGTGCCTGGAGTGCTTAACTTCTGAGCAGGGTGGAGATCCTCGCAACTCAGCAAGTTAACTGCTGGCTGGGGCTATCTTCACGGAAGACTTAGGGCAGGCAGGGAGCGACAGTCATGCTGCTCTGGTCCGAGCCGGAGGCCGGTAACCCCTATAATGGGAGAGGACAGGGAGGTGGCCGGGATATGCAGCCCTACTAACCACAGTTACCCTTTGGGTCCTGAAGGCAGTGCTGAGATGTCCAATCAGTGCCTACTGAGCCCCAAAAAGCTGAGTAATTAGGCTGTCTCCTCTGCCTTAGGTAACCAAAGAAATCTCCATCAGCGCAGACCTATAAAATCCACAAGCCCATTCAAATGAACTCTGAACTCCATCTTACTTTTTGAGCAAGACAAGCTTATCTCTGGCATAAGGAAATCAGAGTTAAACAGCCTTCCCCAGACGTGGTTGCCTTTTGCTCAAAAGTTGGCTCTGAATGGCACAGGTGTTTATAAAGTGCCTTGAATGGAGGGAAAGAAAGACAGCAGTGATGCTCATGAGAATATAGACGAACTTATTTATTTTTTTTAGAAGAGGATCATAAAAGAAGAAAGAAAATAGATTTATTTTTCCAGTTTGAATGAGGACAATTATAGCTTTTTAACATCTTTGGATTTAGGGTTTTTAATAAGCCTTTTAAGTAAGCTGAAATATCAGCTTGCATTTTGTTCTCAGCATTATTTAAAGGGAGACTTGACTGCAAGTTTAACAAGAGAAGTGAGCTTTGTCCAGGTCAGCTTTTGTCCATGCTAAGGACTGAAGTCCCAGAACATCTCCTCCAGAACCTAGAGCAGGTGAGTGCTCAGCCCTGCTTTATGCTGTCTCCAGGGAGGCCTTAGATTTGGTCTGGAAGGACACTTGTGGTCAGGTGGCCTTCTCAGGCTGTGAAGGCCGGATTGTGAGGTCTAAAAGCAAGGCGCAAGTTCACTGGCATTGGGGAGACTCCCGTCTGCTAGTAAGGACTCATAAGCAGGGACTTTCTTAGTGAAACCACACCTGCCCTGCACACTGGCATGCTCCCTCCAGGACGTGCCATGGCATGACTTCGGGGGGGCGGGGACAGGGAAAGAAGCAGTCCCAGGGCAAGGTGGGGGTGGAAGGCTCTGCCTGGCTGGTGGGGCTCACTGTGTCTTTTACCTGGTTGAGTGGTACCTGGTTGGGAGTTGTTGGGAGAGAGGTCTTTTGTCAAGGAGACTCAGGTCTAGACTGTCTGGGCCACCTTTGGTAGCACTGAGTGCCCTTAGAGGGCTAAGCAGCCGAGCTACGCTAGGGGATCATCCATGCAGTCACACTGAGGTCTTAGTTGTGGTGATGCTGGTGTGTGTACGTGTGTGTGCACGCCCGTGTGTACTTGTGCGTGTGCTTCCATGTGTGTATGTGTGTGTGTATGTGTACGGGCTGGGCAGGGTGTTGTCTGCCCGGAATCACTTCCACCGGGATGGTTTCCTTCTTGCCCACACTGTACTACTCAGGGCAGATTAGTGAGTTTGTGAGCGTCTGAGTGCAGCGTAGGGGAACATAGGTCCTCAGGGTATGGATCCTGGGGAATGCAGGCCACTTTAGATTCTTCACCCTACCCATTTTTTTTTTTTTCCCATATGAGGGCAGACATGGATGGAAGCCACCTCAGGAAGGTGGGCTACTCAGCAAGCCTCCCAGCTTGGGTCTCTGCAGCACCTGGGGGTAGCAGGGGGGCCTTCCTGCCCAGTTTATGCCATCCACAGGCTTCCGTTGACTTTCTGCTATAGGTCTTCATTGTGTGGAGATCAGGGCTGGTCTTAGCTGGCTCTGTTGGCTGCTTGAGGATTCCTCCTCACCCAACTTTCACTTTTCAAAATCATTGTAGATCTTTGGTCTTTCTCTTATAGTGGAGTTTTGCAACGGCAAAGACATGGAATCCTTGGCTTTTCAATAGCTTCTGAGCCAGATCAGGCTTATCTGCCTGAAGAGACAAGATTCAGGGTGAGGCCTTTGGTGGAATTTGCTAGACTGATCTGAGCATTGTTTTTTTAGACCAGAGCTTCCCCTCAGTGGCAGTGTGGGCCTTGCCCACTTGTGGGAGTCTGTCCTGTGCATTGTAGGATGCTCAGCAGCACCTCCAACCTCTACTTAGATGCCAATAGCACCTCCCCGTTGTGACCATAAAACATGTCACCAGACATTTCCATGTGTCCCCTGGGGGCTCCTTTCCCAGGCCTTCCACGTGCCAGGCCTTGTCCTGGCCATGCCCAGGAGCACAGGGAGGTTTCACACTCAGAGAGAACACAGGCTGGTGGGAGATAGATACATCCCAGTGCCCTGCGGCAGCAGGACATTGGGCCCTGCACCAAACAGGGGGCAGACCTATGGGCCCTGAGAAGAGGGAGGGCTTCCAATGGAAGAATCATGGGTGGAGGGTATCTGGAGCGAAGGTGTGGGGCTCAACTGCGTTTTTACATCAGCTATACCCTGAAAAAGGCCCTGTGGGTGAGAACTATGGTCTGGGCCCCCTGCCTGCCATATGCAAACCCAGAAGTGGAAAGTAACAGTTCTTGGTTTCAGGGTTGAGACTGGGCATCCTGCTGGCAGGATGAGGATAGTGGGATAGTGGGTTTTTTTGTTTGTTTGTTTGTTTTGTTTTGTTTTTGTTTTTGAGCACTTACTATGTGGTAGGCATGGGTTTTAAATACTTTCCTCATTTAATCCTTACACCCTCTCTGTGAGAGCGAGTACTGTGTTTGTCCCAAGTTTCAGGAAGGGAACCTCAGGCAGTGAGAGTGGTGGGCTGGGCAGTGGCTCTAGGAATAGAGCCTACCCAGTCTGCCTCCAGAATGGGCACAATTCACCCTCCACTGCGGCCGAGGATCTCCCCTTCCTGGAGGCACACTCACGGCAAGACCCCTGGGGTTTCATCACAGACCCAAGAAGGAGGGTATCTGGAGCCTGACACCAGGCTAGGAGGCTTCATGGGCAGGTAGAGAAGGTTCTGGTTGGCCAAAGCAACTTGTTCTTTCTTTGAGGGGCAGGGGCCTCCAGGTGGGTGGTGGCAGGAACGTCCTGAAGATGCTTCGAGGGCGTTAAGAGGTGCAGGAAGGAAAACCAGTTTGTAGGGGTTTTTTTTGCCCCTCCTCTACCTACCTATTCTTACTCTGTAGCTTTACAATGAGAAAATTAAGTGCCATTTTGACATGGGAGAAATGATCACCGTAGGCTTGAGCTGACATTAACCTGCAAGTTTTCTATCAATGCATTATAGCTTTGATTACCTGAGCCGTGTTTAGCTGGGTCTTTCATTACCGAGGTGGGCTTGGCTCTTGCTTCTTCCTCTCCCTGCTGATTCTTCAGCCCGGATGCTGGTCTGCCAGCTCCCCATTGCTTCACTCCACCTTTTCCATCCATCGGGGACCATCAGCCTCCTTCATGATTTTTTAGCTTTTTGTTGTTGTGTTACCAAATTACACATGCACACGGACTCTGAACGCAGGATGAAGTAGCTCTATTTAGGTTGTAAAAGCCAACCCATAGAGTCCCTCAAATCGAGATTAATCACAGAAATGCCCATTCAGCCTTAATTATAATGATGTTCTCCCTTGCACATCTGAGGTTCCCACGTAATTCCCATAGATTTGGATGGGATTTTGGCTCATGGAAGGGCTAGATTGTCGGGCCCTCGGGGGTTTTCTGTAATTCAGTAAACATTTATGCCTGTAGTTTCTGGGCACCTGAGGAGGGAGGGTCTGGGGCACCTCCGTGTAGGTGGGCAGAGGTGGCCAGAGCATTAGCACCTGCTGGGGCTGCTGGTGGTCGGGCCTTGCCTCCTGCCAGGCCCTGTGTTCTGCACTTTGCTTTATCGTCTTGAGTTCTTTTAACAACCCAGTGAAGGGCATCCCTCAGCACTTTGACCCGTGGGCAAACTGGGGAGTGTGACACTTGTTACAGCTCCCAGGCTCCAGCAAGGCCAAGAGAGGCTTTGAAGCCAGCAGGATTAGCCTGGGAGATGGTGCTGTGCACCTTGCCTGGGCTCCTGCCTCCCTATACAGCACTCCTCGTGGACAGTGACAAAATCATCCTTTCCGGGCCTATTCAACTAGCCTTTCATGTGGAAGTTAAAAATGTACCCTGGGACCTGCGACTTGGAGAACATATGCATTTTTGTAAATTTGCTTTCAAGAGGAAGAAAATATTTGGAAACTGTACCAGCTAAACTATCAGCTTTAGAGAAGCAAACAGATCCCAGAACGTGTTCATATTGTATATAAAATTTAATCTCTTTGAATAGCTTGATTATTTAACTTTACCTTTCAAAATATCTAAAAACATTTCTTCCTTCCTGGATAGAGAAAAAAATGGCACACACATTCTTTTTTTTTTTTGTTCTTTAAAAAAATCGAATTCTCTTTTAAAATCTATTAAAGTCAAGTCAGGCAAAGCCTTCCAAATTATTACAGAAAGGCTGTCATTTCAGTGAAGCCTATTGAAGGGGGTGGGACATCTTATTGAAATTACAGCTAAAGTGCTTTAATTATTTTGCTTCCTCGGCCAGGGCTCCCAGTTTGGGGGTTGTAATCTGTGGATGCCAAGTGGCTATTTCAGCAGCCTTGAATCCGTACTGAGCGGAGAGCATTTCACTGATGAAACATGGCTGGATGTGCTAATTACCCTCGGTGCAGGATTCTCGCAGTAGCTGAGAAACTTTATGCACCAACGTGTTATGCGCCCGCCCGCCCCCCCCCCAACAAGAGGGTCAGTGCCGGTGGGTGGCAACCCAGCTCCATTAGATTGCCCGAGAGGAGTTCAAAAGGTGGAAAAGTGTAGTGTGGGAACGTGGGGGAGGGAGCAAAGCAGCCACATGCCGACCCGAAAGGGTTTAATCTGCACAGCCGAAACGTCCTCTGATGGTGGAGGGCCGCCTCGGCCGGTCAGCGAAGCCACTCCTCTCGCTGAGCCCTGCCCGCCACTTCGGACTTGGACTTGGAGCTCGGAGCCCTCGGAAGCCAGCCGCAGGCGGGCCCAGAGCTCTCACGGACTTCAGATGCTCCATTTCTTAAGCAAAACGCCAGACACTCTGTCTGCAATTCTTTTCTGAGATCATTGACTTGACAACTTAATATCTGTTTTCTCTGTGTTTTTTGTTTTGTTTTGTTTCAGTGCCCCCCCCCATTTCTTTTCAGCTGTGTCACCCTTTGCACACACATTCTGGAAGTATGTCGGGAGAGCTTTTGTTAAAGTTTGCTGGTGGGGGGTGCACGGGAATTTAGTTCCATTTAAAATTCTCATCTAGCATATTTTGGAGGCAGAAGAAATACAGACAAGATGATGCAAGCATTCGCATCATCTGCAAATGTGTTGATTAAGGCTGTAAGGTAGCCATGTCCCCTTTAGCAACTGCTGCCACCCCAAGGAAGACACAGTGGTTTTCTAAGTGTGTGACAAATGAGGGACTCATCCAGGGTCTGGTCATCTGACAGGCATTTCCCATGACAATGCTTCTGTGACGTAGGAGGTGGTGATCCGGCCTGTCTTTGGCGGGGAGAACGTGTGTGCTGTGCCTGTTGGTGTGTTTACTCTTTAATGATGGCTGTCTGGTGAGGGCAAGTAATATATTCCAGATATTCGAGTATGTACCATTTTTTCTAAGCCTTCCCAGAAGAACTGGCTGCATTTTGACACAGTGCCCTTTTCTCAACGTTACCAGCCACTTGAACCTCACGTTTCCCCCTCACATCTCAAAAGGTTGACAGGAGCTAGACCCGTGTGTGTGTGTGTGTGTGTGTGTGTGTGTGTGTGTGTGTGATATGTTCTTTTCTTTCTTTTTTTTTTTTTTCCTCAGGCACTGCTTGCCCTGCCTGCATTAGGAGCCTGGCTGCTCAGGTGAAAAATACCAGGTCCTTGTGCGGACCTTGGGGACGATGGGGTGTTTGCTGTTAAGAAAACTTTTTCTCCCTTTGCGTGATAATATTGCTGAGATAGAAATGTAATTCTTGTGTGTGATCTCCAAATACCACCTTCAATAAAATGATTTGTTCATTGATCTAAAGAATGAGTGGTTTCCAGCTGCTTCATTCCTCAGGACAGACTTTCGAGTTGGAATCTGCCTCTGTGACTCACTTCTGGTGGAGGCTGGCCTCCTGTGGAGGTCATTGTGAAGGGGCTAGGTGGCCTGGGGAGGCTGGGGCGTAGACTGCTTATTTCTCTAGGAATCACAGGGCTGAGCAGAATCCAATGCAAAATTCTAATATGGTAATTTGTGCTTGCCCATCATCTTCATCTTGAAGGCAGGCAAATCGAATCATTGCTGGACTGGGGAGCCAAGGGCACCCTCCTTTTATTAATCTCGCTCATCAGCCAGCCGTTAACCCTTAGATTAACTCAAGGAAACTGTGCGTTTTTCCACTTGCTCTATCATTGCTTCTGAAGGAGGAGAGTCTAAAGAGGGAATTCTTTATGTGTGTTTTATTTGCTAATTAAATGTTTTTGCAAGAGTTACCTAGTACATGCATTGCTTGATATATCAATACCTATAGGTTAGTTTTTTTGCATAATTTAATTTTTAGAGATACTCCCATTCCCATTCCGTGATTAAGATGTTTATTTCATTGAGCTGGAAACATCAAGTCTGTAAATGAGGAAGAGCTGGAAGCATTTTATTTGTTTGTTTTGTTTTTAAGCAGTGTGACACAGTGATAAAGAGCTCAGAACCAGTCAAATGGGGTCAGTTTCGACACCCACTCCTCCTCTTAGGAGCTCACTGTGAGCAGGACATTTCTATCCTTAAACCTCAGTTTTCTCATCAGTAGAATTGGAATAATTCTTCCTCCCTAATTGAGTCATCAGGATTAAAAGAGGAAATGATTAATTAATGAGTCCAGAGACCAGCTATTCAACAAATGGCCAGCTACTATTAGTGCTTGTTTTATACATTTTGTTAACTATTTTAGAAACGGAAACCCCACCAGAAACTGTGGGCATCAGTCATTTGCATAGCTTAGTGGAGAAGTGTCTTTCCTCCTTTGTTTCTCTGGCTGGCCTTTGGAGTTATTTACCCGGGGATCAATAAGTATCAGCTGATTGATTTCCTATATGTTTCAGAAGATGCATTTTAAAGGGTCAGCTGAGTTCATGGAGGGGTACAGGGCGGGGGTTGGGTTTAAGTCTTCACTAAACAAACATTCTCACTCCAATCCATGAAGTGTTAGTGCCATGTTTCCAGGCTACACACACACACACACACACACACACACACACGCACACGCACTCATGCATGCACACAATTGCGGGTGCGCACACACATCCCTACTGGTTGCTGGGATCTTGGTGGGAATGTGATGGGTGTTGCTCTTCATCCTTTACCTAGACCAAAGCCAAAGACCCCAAGGAGGCATTGTCATTCATTCATTCATTCATTCGTTCATGCATTCTTTTAAAAAGTATGTATTAAGTGCATTCTGTGTCCTAGGCAAGATGGGTGCTGTGAACAAGCGCAGAATCACTTTGGAGCTGTTGTATCAAGATAAAAGTGAAAGTGAAGGCAGTGATGATGATTTCTTAGGTTCCAGGTTCCAGATTAAACACAAACACAGACACACAGACACACAGACACACACACACACACACACGTGTGTGTCTAAGACTCACTAATTTGCATCCAGGCATACAATCACATGCTGATTTCAAGGGAGCCTAATGCTTAAGCATGAGCTATAAAATTGAGTTGAACTTGTGGCCATTGCATTCAAGATGGGTCACCCATGAGAGAGGTGGGGAGTTGAACATAACTCCTTTACTTTTTCCCTCTGGGGAAAAGGTGGAATTTGGGCTGACTTTCCCTCACTGGAAGGGATCCCAAATCTGTGACAAAAGGAAAATGCCAGCCATCCTTTGAAAGTAAAGAATACCCTAGTGATGTTATATTAAGAAGCAAGATCCCATCTTCCTGGGGGAAATTTGAAACCAAGATCGTGTCCCATAAATAAACTGCTAGCATTTATTGAGTGCTTATTACATGGGTGGCCTTGGCCTTAAAATACAAGATATCACTTAATTTATTCCTTGCACATCCTCTGCCTTGGGATGGAGACAGGGAGGCCTGGCCTACCCATGGCGGGTGACTTGCCCAGCATCAGGGAATTGGTTGATGGTGATGCTGGGTTCTCTGAATGGCACTTGGGCCTGTGACATGTGGGCCGCATGTGCCCTCTGGACTGGGACTCTTGGCACCTGGCCTGGACCTCCTCTGAAAATGGGGTTTTCAGGAACAGATACAGCAGTTGGAAAATCAAGGCTCATGAGACTGACAGACTTGTTTTAGTTGTAAAGATTCTACCATACTCTTTCCTTGGTCCCTGAAGGGTGAGACTGATCATTTCTGAGCATAGGAATCATGTCTTCTTGAGGTGTAGGAGTAGATGGTGGGAGCAGAGCCCACGGGGGGCTGGTTACCTATTGCCCTTGCTTCTTCACGTCACTCGGCAGCATCACCAAGCTCTGCGGTTCATTCTCTCAGACTCGTTCATCCTGCAGATACTCACTGTGCTAGGTGCTGGGGACCTGGCATCCGTACTTCCTGACTTGAGAGAGACACAAGTATGTTTTCCATCTCAACTGTCACCATGAAGACTATGCAGGAAGAGGACGGGGAGGGGGGCTCCTTTTCAACTAGGTGGCCAGTGGTGTTCTTGGAGGACTAAGGGCGAGAAGGCACCAGCAAGGCAAAGGGTGGGGAAAACGTCCAGGCAGAGGGAACAGCAGGTGCAATATCCCTAAGTTTAGAAAGATCTGGGTGGCTTCAATGGACTCTGGAAAACAAACTGAGGGTTCTAGAGGGGAGGGGGTTGGGAGGATGGGTTAGCCTGATGATGGGTATTAAGGAGGGCACGTTCTGCATGGAGCACTGGGTGTTATGCACAAACAATGAATCATGGAACACTATATCTAAAACTAATGATGTAATGTATGGGGAAAAAAAAAAAAAAAAAAAAATATAAAAAAAAAAAAAAAAAAAAAAAAGAAAGATCTGGGTGGCTTGAGGAGAATAAAGAAGTCCAGGGTATGGGATGCCTGGGTGGCTCAGTCGGTTAAGCGGCTGCCTTCGGCTCAGGTCATGATCCCAGGGTCCTGGGATCGAGTCCCACATCGGGTTCCTTGCTCAGCAGGGAGCCTGCTTCTCCCTCTGCCTGCCTCTCCCCCTGCTAGTGTTCTGTCTCTCTCTCTGACAAATAAATAAATAAAATCTTTAAAAAAAAAGAAAGAAAGAAAGAAAAAAGTCCAGGGTGGCTGGAGCTGGGTGTGCATTGCTCCCCAGAGAATGGTGCAGTCTTCCTTCTTTGTACGGGAAGAAGTCTTCCAGTTGGGCTGATCTCCCCATCCGCTGTGAGCACAGCCTGTTGAGGGGTAAGTCCTGCTGGAGGTGTCCACTGGCTGCTATGGCCTTCTCTGCCATCCAAAGCCACTATCTTCCTTCTAGGTGGTCTCCCTCTGTGGCCCTCCATCCATTCTTCCTATATGAATATTCATTCATTCATTCTGCAAATACCACTGAGCAGCTACTCTGTGCCAGGCACATAGAACAGCTAGAAAATAAAAATAGCTAGCTAGAAAATAAAGTTAGCTGCAAAGAATTATATCATGCTCTTATCTTCTAGTTTCTGTTGAGATTCGCAAGTGGTTCCTTGGTGCCTGGCTGCTCTCTGCCCCCTCTCCCCGACCTCATCGTTCGGGGTGTCCCCCGACTAGACAGTTCTCTTGTACTTAGTTTGGTTATACTTGTTCATACTTCATGCACTCAGAGGAGAGAGGGCACATCTTGAGTCTCGCATCAGCAGCTCAAAGTTCCTGTTTCCTTGCATGGCTGTGGGAGTTTGAACCATTCCCTTCCATTCCTTTCCATCCTGTTAACCCAGCGCTGCACCTCGGCCAGGTGGCAGGTGGTGTGTGGAGTGCTGAGCGCAGGGGTGAGGAGGACACACTCATGAGCGGGGCTCCTGCCCACATAGGGACAATCTTGAGTTTGTATTTGATTCAGGTGTCCTGGCTGTTTGAGGAGGTTCTCACCACCCAGCTCTTTCTGGGGGTCCTGAACATTTTCCCCTTTCAGGAAAATTAGATACCTATTTCTGTCACCTATAGGTCCAAAGAAGACTTTTGCTGTTGAACTTGAAAGTACACAATGACATCTCATGCCTGGCCCTTTTCATTCCTTACTTACATGATTACAATGGCAACTTTTTAATTTAATTTAATTGAAAATTTTGGTGGAAAATGAAGTGTGTCCTGGCTCTTTGGATACTGAACTTTTTTCCCCTTCATCATTTGGTTTTAAATGATTAAGTAAATTTCATTAAATAACAGTAAACATTCCAAATAGTCTTGCATACATATCGTATTTCACATCATTGTAACTTCGATGTAAAATATTAAAATGTAAATGGCTCAGTAGAAAAATTATGGAAACAAATGCGTGACTTTTATTACACTTTCAGAAAAGTTGCTTAAATATTTGCCCTTCCTTAACCAAAATCTATCATGAATTAAGAGAACAAGTGTTTACGGGCACTACAAAAGATAATCCTTTAGAATACAGGAACAGAACTTGGTAAAGAGTGTTTCCTCTAATTTTACCTGTTCAATTCTAAATATATGTTGGCGGTTGTCCACTCGTCAATTTGATTATTGTCAAGTAAGCTATATAAGCATGAATAAATTATTTTAATTTCTAAGCTTTAGTTGGAATGATATTTTTACCCAAGTATATAAATATAGATCTAAATTTATATATTTTATGAAATTTGAACCAGCAATTTTTTTCTTTTCCTCTTAACAAATATTTCAGTCTATAGTAAAAATTGTCTGGGAAGCATTTGGTATTTTATTTTAGTCTCTATCATGACTTTCCATGTGATTGTTCTATATTAATCTTGAAAAGTGACATGAGATTCCTTTTCCATAATAAATAGAAAATAATGTAATAATAACAAATGATAACTCTAATGGGAAAAATTATATTTTTCTCCAACTAAGAGAAGAGTGCCAACAATAGGTAGGATAAAATAAAATCAATATTTTGTCAGTGCTCTATTATGTCTGGCTCATTAATTTGGAGAAAACTTCTCTCTTCTATCCTAAATCACAAATTGTCAACAAATAGTAGTTTTAACATCTACTCTCATTCCAGCACAGTTAATGCTTTGTAAGTTATTTTGGGAGGAAAATGATTTTTGATTCTGCAGATGTATAGAGATTGCGTTGTGTAGTTTTTTTGTTTTAGGGAACAATGAAAAAGTTTTGCCATGCAATTTGTGTTCAAGAGATTGTTCATTGCAAATTCCGGTTGAGCACAATACTATATGGTTTTTCATATAAATGAATGTATACGTATGTGTGTATATGTGTGTGTATTTATATGTATATATGTAAATATATATACATATGTGTGTATATTATGTTTACATATATATAATTGTCCTGTTCTATTACACACACACACACACACACACACGCATTTAATGGCCAAGTTCATTCATGTTTATTAATTTCACTGGAAGTTTCACTTAGCTTCCTCTTCTTCTAGAAGAATTTAGAGTTTCTGATTTCGGAGTACCGATTGTCAGTTGATTAAGGTCAATGTTGGCACTTATTCCGGCTTCTATTGACTGGGGTCACGTGGTAGAAGTGATTGATCTGCCTTAGACACAGGATTGCTGATTTCCCATTGTAACAGTCCTTTCTACCCATCCCCTTCTACATTACCCCACGTTCTTCATATAGTATTTAGGAATGCTCCACCCCCGCCCCCTGGGTTCCGTGCTGTTACAGTAATGCAGAATTACAGCTTGCATTTGTGCGAAAAAGGTATTTGTATCACTGCTGCCTGTCCTCCTTTGTTTTCCAGAGATCACAAAAGCCTGGGATTTAGAATCGCAGATAATAACATACAGTGCACATTATTGATGCTGCTTTAATTGTCTTATTGACAACTCACTTGAACTTGGAGAAGCATGCTAATATTTATCATCCTGTGAACTCATGTGCATTTTCTTGACTAAAGCCATAATTACAGAAGAATTTCAAAACTCGATGTCTGCCTTCAGCTGCCTCACCTTTCCTCTGTTTGGACAAAGGCCGCTACATCATGGGAGAGCCTGCTGAGGCTCTCCTTGCTTGTTGCCCCTTGCAGTGTCCTCTGGACCCTTCTCCCTCTAGGGGTGATCTGGCTACTTAACAACTTGACGAGCACCTGGCCAGGGAATTGGGCAGAACTATGACCCACTTGAGCCAAGAGGGCAGTGCCGTGTCGGCCTTGGGCTACCCAGAGGTTTTGTTTGTTTGAAGAGACAGGTGTTTCTTTCCTTTTGGGAAACGCCAGTGGAGAACATGAGAAAGATTTAGAATAGGCTGAAGCTAGGGTTGAGGCCACTGTGCGGCCCAGGAGGCAAAAATCCATTTGAGGAGAGTCTCCATAAGCTCAGGCTGACGGATGGAGCCATCATGGTCTAAGTGTGTCCATTTTGCTGTCCCCGTCTCCCACTCTGCTGCTCCTGGTCCCTCTCTTATCCAATAGGAGCTTGAATAAGGGCCTCTTCTGCCCCACTAGCTTCTCTCAGTTCCTTGGATGTAGCTGTCCTGGGACCCGCTGGTTCACATCCCTCACTGGGACCCTCTGGTCCATGTCCCTTACTGGTCTCTTCTGCTCACTCCATTGGTCTCACTCTTTGGAGAGGCCTTTGCTGGCCTCCGTCCTCCTCTGCCCTGCCCTGGTCACCTCCCATCTCATTGTCCTGTTTTATTTCCTCCCTGGGATTTGTCTTTGTTGGTTTCATCGGCTGTTAGCCTGTGTGCCTGTTTGCCCCCCTCCACCAGAACTACACTCCCTAACGCCAGGACCCTTGCAGTCTCCTTGAGGACTCTTCTGTTGGCACCTAGAACAGCGACCCCCTAAAGGCAGCAAATTAATAAATAGTTTTTTGAAAGAACGCTACTTTTCTAAAGAAAGAAAAATATGGGTTTGGGATTTTGCCCTTGGCCCTTTGAGAACAGTGTTGTGTCATGCAATGAACTATCTCCTGACACCTCCTTTGTTCCTTGTTGGAGATGGAAACCGCAGCTGTGGCTTTCTCTGGACTACGAAGAGGTTGCCATGATAGATCAGAGTTCAAAAGGATAGTTGTCTCTGTGTAGAAACTATACTAATGCTATTGCCAGGTTTCTCTCCCCTCGTGGGGCACGGCTTAATCAAGGGTATTGCTTCTGGATCGAGTTGGGGCCTTTTTCCTCCAGTTATTTCCCTGCCCGTGCCACCCCATCCGAGGTTGGCCATGCGGTCTCCGCGACGGGCCTCTCCCTGACATCAGTACGTCGGGCACGCAGAAGTCTCGTTGGGTTCTTTGTCGTGCTGAGAGCCGGCTGTGCGGGGCCCTGATTAACGCAGAGAGAGCTGTTAGTCGCTCTGTGCTGTCGTCTTTGCCAGCACTTGGTGGGGGTCCCCGGGCAGAGGAGTCCCGGAGTCTGGAGAAGATGCTGTCTTGACTCCCTGATTGGTGAGGCGCTCATCTGACTGATGAGTGAGGTGGAGTAACCCCACTGGCTCCGAGACACTCGAATCACAGAGATGATTACAGAAGGGGAGAAAGGACTTTAAACCTATGTCACATCCTGTTGCCCAAGTGGCTGCCATCTTGGGGCGCTTGAAAATGCGGGTGCAATTTGAAGAATCTCTTTTCCAAAAGTGTTGGAGATGCTCATCTTCCTCCTCCTCCCCATAAGTCAACAGCAACCATGAATTCCTGTAGAAAGAGAAATATGGGAATGAATATCCCACACATCTTGATTTTCACCTGTCTGTCCTAGAAGATTCTTTCACTGTATAAAATTTCTTCCTTTGGTCCATATTATTTGTTGACTCTGTATAGCACCTTATTTTTTCCCATGGACGTCTTTTCTTCCCTCTGAGATTGCCAGCTCTCTGAGGACAGGATCTTCCCTTTCCTTCCCTTAGCATGTCAGTTGCCTGCCAGCCACTCACTACTGTCCCCCATCCCTTCCCCACAGGGTGTCTGGCACCTGCGGTCGGGGTTTGGGATGAAAGAGGGATGTGATAAAACCTTAATAAATGATTGAAGAGGATCAGGAACCTGGGTCTTCTGAAAAGATACAGAATAATTCCCCAGTGAATTGTTCAGGACTGACAGACCTCTTGGACTAAAAACTACTTGCTATCCAGTTGGTTGTTTTTTTTTCCTTTTCATTTCAATGACTACATCTTTCTGCTAATTATATTTTAAAATAAAGACCATAGGACTCTACCAGGGGGACTTGAAACCGCTATTACTCAAAGCCAAAACGTTTTGGGCATGAAGGCTCTCATCGTGAATGGGTATCTTGATCAAGTGAAATGAGAAATCCCTTGGTATTCTGCTTCTTGGTGATGATCTATTGTTTTATGCCTCTAATTAAGGAGGGGAGTCCCACCTCCCCATACAAGTTGGGTAGAAGCTGGCTCTTTCCCTTCAGGGTTTTGGCCTTGGCTGACTCATGTGTACCTCACTGCCTTCTTCCTCCAGCTTCCTGTTCAACTGCCGTGTTTCAACTATTTGATCGTGTGAACACAAATAAAATACGTATTCAGTGGTGCTCACTGTGGGCCTCCATGGCAGGCGAGTGTACAATTCAGAGTCAAATGTAGGACGGACACACAAGTCTGTGTCCCGGCCCTTCCTTGGTGAGTCACTTGGGCTGAGTCTGTTTTCCTATCCATCAAATGAGGGCGGTGTGCTTGACCGATGACTCTCAAAATTTGGTAGACAAAGGAATAGTTTAGGGGGCTTGTTAAACATTCCAATCTGGGGGCCCCACTCAGAGAGTCCAGTTGTCCAGGGACCCCAACTGGACCAGGTGGCCCTTTCCAGTCCTGCCTGACAGTTTATGAAATGAAACTGGAGAAGCAGTTAAACGTTAGCACACCTTCTTTCTTGCCTCCATCGTTTTCTCCAGGTTGTCCTAATTTGGCGACATTTTGGAAAAATCAGAGCGTATTCCTGGCTACAATCACAGAGAGAAAATTCCAGATACTTATCCTCTCGAGAAGCTTGTCGCTTTGCAGGGCAGGTGACAGCATCAGAGAACCCCTCTCTGGGCAATGGAAGTCCTACAAATCCTTTATCTGATTTCAATCCACTGAGGCTTTTTTGTGGTGCCCCCACACATCAACACTGGGCAGAACGGACCTGACTCTGCCACGTGTAGTGGGAGAGTGGAGTCTATACGTTTGACTTGAAACCAACTAGAAAATCGTAGAAGACGGAATTGCCATAATTCAAAACAGCCTCAACTGTGATTTTAAGAAGGTGTAGCTTCAAACAGTACTAAACAGAATGAAAAACAACAACAAAAAACCAGAAACTTACAAAGTTTGGATGGCTAATAAGCCTATGTGGTGGGGCTGGGGAAGTGTTCTCGGAAAGTCTAGCCGCAGTGAGCAGGTATGAAGGGAAAGAGGCTTCCAACATTTCATCGTACCCACTGCTCATTCTGCAGGAGTTAGAAATATTCTTCATAACTCCCTAATTGAGCAAGTGGGGCGAGATGTTAGCAGTAATGCTCCAGGTACGCCTGACTTTCGACCTTGGCCAGCAGTGGTCCTGAGAAGCCATGATTTTTGATGCCTGTTAGATGTCGTCCTTTAAGGAAGACTCTTGAGTAAACGGATGTCTAGTCCTTTTGCTTTTTAGTGACCCCCCTGCCCCAGAAGTTTGGTGACATTAAGCAGGAAGGACAACCATCAGCAGGCACAGATTTCATATCAAATAAAAGAACTCAATTTGCTGCCAAATGTGGGTTTAACCTCTCCCAGATCTTTGGTTGTACATAATTAATGCATCACTCAGCATTTGACTTTTGTGCTTCTCATACAGATTTAATCTTAAAGGATGCTCTGGATCCTGTGCTCACAAAAGCACATTCAACTTATTTTGTGGGTTTTTCCTTTGGGTTTGGGGGATGCCCTTGCCTGAGTTTTCCTGGAAAAGATGACCTGTCTGGATCAAATACCCTTCTCCCTTCAACTCTTTAGCAAACATCGGTTGAGTGCCTAGCACTGTGCTTCCACAGGCTTGGAAATGAATGCCGGAGTACAACTGCAATGCTAAGAGCAGTACCAGTACTGGGGGTAATGTTAATCGGCATAGGGGTACTAATACTAGAAATGGGAGGGAGGGGGATGCTCCATGGGGGCACACCTTACGGGTAATGTCACATGTATTTCCTCACTGGATCTTCAAGAGTCCTGGGAGGTAGATCATCTGATTTCCCAAGCAAGGAACCTGGAGCTCAGAGTACCAAGTGATTAACCAAAGCTGACGTTCGATAGCAAGTGGCTGAGTCTGGGTGGAAATCCGCCATCCCTGCCCACAGAACCTCTCGCACTGTTTATTTGATGGCTACGGTTACTCAGATTTGGTCAGAGGAACAGAGGGGGAGCTGCTCTGTGCTCTGGAGGGCAGCCCTGGCTGTCTGGTGTCTTCCTGGGGAGTGAAGGTGGAGGGCCAGCTGAGGGCCAGGTGGACGGTTCACGAAGCCACCAGTGCCTTTAGCCCCGGGAAGCTGCTAGGGGCGTGATCGCCAAAAACTGAGTTCCTATTTACGTCCCCTGCTAGGAATGTTTCGGGGGACATCCTTGCAAGGGGTTTCTTCCCCAGGCAACGACAAGCACTGTCTGGATGTGCTCTCTTGCAAAGTAGACAAGATGTAAGAACATGTTTTCTATTGATTTTTAAAAGCAATTCAGGACCCACCCGGTAATAATAGGTGTGACCTGTACCGTTTTGCAGGCAGTCACAGCCGCTCGGAGCCTTGTTGTGCGACTCTGATGTTTGGGATGTGCATTCTTTGAAGATTACTTCTAAAGCAAGGCGTCCAAATCCTTAATTCACGATTCTGTCCATTCCTGTGGTGTTTACATTCCACCATGGCAGAAGATCACTGTAAAGAAGAAAGAGGAAAACGCACTTTTAAAAAGGGCTTTCTTTGCGCAGGCTTCCTTCAAACACCGTACCCCTTTCCCTCTGGTGACGCTGAGGTCTCTGTTTCCTCTGCAGGGAACATATACATTAATGGGTGATTTAAAGGTTTGTCACATTGTTGTGACACATTCAGGCTGAGCTCGTGGGGCGCTGAGCCGTGAGTAGCAAGCGCTGGTGTGATTTCAGGGTGTTTGGGCATGTCTCTCTGGCATCTGTCCCCGAAGTGCCTTCATATATTTTGTTAAGGAGCACATCCTGCCCTTCGCTGGAAGTCGGCTCTGAAAGGGTCTTGGGTAAAGTGGCTGGTGGAGCTGATGGTTTTGGCCAATGCGCAGAGCAGGGCTTTGCTGGGGTTGGGCGCTAAGACAGGAAAGATTCTGCTGCTTAGAGAAGTCTTTGAGCTTTGGAGTCTGAGGGCTGGAGTCACGGGGACACAGGGTCAGGGGAGGCCTCTCGATTCGATTCCCCAGACACCGAGATAGCTATGGTTTCTCTCCTCTCCACGCTCTCCCTCTGCATGATTCAGAGGCCCTAAAGTGCAGAGTAAATGTAAGGACAGAGTTTGTTTTGATTTTTCCAACCATAACTGTTTTGATGCCTTATTTATTAGTTATTTTTTGGTGGAGGAGAGGGGGAAGCAGGTATGAAATGCCAAGGACTTTAAAATACCATTTCATTTTTTGTTGTCTCTGGATTTGAGGGAGTCTTTCAAGGTACATGACCTCTGTCCATCATCAACGTTTGGAGCCTGTCTGCTCCCCACCATCCCACAAGCCAGCAAATCCTTGTCAGTGGGGAACATGGGCTGCCTGATCACAGAGCCTTCTCCGGGGAACCTGGGGTGTCAGGGATCAGGATGGGCACGGTTCTGTATGAGGCCCCGTGTCTCCACTGCTGGAGGCCCACCAGCCAGAAGCCATTTCTGACGCGGTACTAGGCACCCATGACATTTTCTTCCCTTCATGAACTGGGCAATTAGGAAGCAGTGGTAGAACGCAAGACAGGCTCCCAAATCCCATCTGGTTGCGGCGGGTGCAAATGGTCTCAGGTAAATGTTCAGGCTTTTGCATTTGTCAATGCACTTTTTTAATGATATGTTGAGAAAGCAGAGTGTGAACAGAAACACACAGATGTCTGACATACAGCCCTCACGGCCTCAACATTTTGGTGACTCTTTGGGGCATAGTTTGGCCTTGAAGTTTAAAAAAAAAAAATCATTAAATGCTCCACCTTTAAAAACAATTTCTATTCCCTTTAGGGAATGCTCCCTGACATTTTTGTCCATCTGGCTTTGGTTCTGGACCACACCACTGGTCTCCTATGGGCCTTGGGTGTCTTAGAGGAAGCTGGAGAAGGACTCCAGGGTGTGGAAGAGGCAGGTGCATGTGCTGAGGGGTGGAGCCAGGAGGCTTTTGCCCGTCCCATCTCCTTCATACCAACAGCATCCTTAAGGCCCATGAAAATGGGCTTTGGGACTCTTAGTGTGTTTTCTGCCCTCCTGTGTGAAATAAGCTTGAGAGACAAGTGTCTCACTTTTTTGGGGGGTGGGTAGACACAACTGTAAGCAACCCATGAAGTCTGGGACACCTGCTATTGGGGCATCAACAATCAAGCATAAAGGTACCCAGAAAAGCAGGAAGCTTTGCTTGCATAATGGTATGGCTGAGGTGTTGAGGCGGGCTGGGAACCAAGACAGGTAGATGTTTGGTCAGATGCCAGGTACATCAGCTTGATAGTTTCCAAAGTATTTCATTGTGGCTACATTGGCAGAGTAGAAGAGAAGGATTCTCAACAGTGGGAATATTTAGAGCATATTTCATTATTTTAAAAAGTTGCTGTGATTCTCATAAAAGCAATTTAATTTTAACTCCATGTATTTTGTAGTACTTTAATGAAGGTAGAGAGCATTTTGAGATGATGATGATGATGATGATGGTGGTGGTGATGAGGATGGGCAGTAGAAGGCTGGAAAGAGTGAGCATCAGCCACTGCATGATTCCCACACCCAGTGCTCATTCCAGTTGGGACTTTTGCCCTGTAGGCAAATCTTCACCCCTTGGGATTCCTCATTTGATCGGCCGTAGGGAGACCCTCCTCGTCAACTGTGGAGAGGGATCCTAGCTGGTGTTTCCAGAGGGCAGTATGAATGATAAATACTGTTAATATTCAGAAGCAAGAATTGATTTAAAAAATGTGCCTTTGATTCACTAATCTCTGACATTGAGACATTTTTTGAAGTCTGTTGCTATAATTAGAATTCTATAAGCCATTTTATGTCTCTATCAAAATTTTAAGAGACATAGAAAATTTAAGGTTTTTTTGGGCTTATAATTCATCATATCAGTGCGAGTCACTTCGCAGTTTGGGCTTCAGCGTGGAGCAGTATTTCGGGGCCTCGGACTCGATCTGTTGTCGGGGCTATATTGACAGTGACCAGTCCCCCGTCCCCATGCTACACTGCAGAGCTCAGATTTTAGTAATTGCTCAGGAATTGTGTTTCTGCCTTGCTTTGATTTGTTCTTGCAGCTGAAATGTGGGGCTGGATGATCGAGCAAAAGGTGAACGATGGTGTCATTCAGTGTGCCTTCCCCACCTCTTGGCTGTGCTTGTGTGTGTCCTGTCTGGGCGAGGGTGGAAGGGAGAAGCAGGGAAGCTTGGTTTTTGCGGACACGATGGGTAGCGCGACAGCTTCAGCTGGGCTCAGGTGAGTCATGGTTGTGCTCCGAATTGGGTAATTGGTGGCATGTGGTCCACGAGCCATGTGTGAGAGCCCTTCCTTAGTCATGGAGAAGGGGGACACGCATTGCAAATAAAAACCTCATCAGATTAGTGAGTCACAAAAGACGCTAATCCCAACCCGATGTTTAATTTCTACTTTTTTCCTTCCTAAAGCAGAAGCTGTTCCTGTTCTTAAAAGAAAAAAAAAAATCAGTTTGCAAAAGAACTGATTTAACCACAATTGAAGGGGGGCCGGTGTGTCACCATTGCACTATGATGATTAGCATGAAGATGAGGTGCACTTTAGCAGGGCTGAAACTTGTTCCTAACAGAATGTTAAATACTTAGTGAAAAGAAAGATTATGTCTATCTAGTTACACCATTCCTTGATATATGCTCCATGTCAGAGTGCCATTGTCTCTTGGGTAAAGACGGAGAGTTCAAATACCCACTATCTCTCCCCTGGTGCTCCAAATGCTCCGCTTTGAAGTTTTTATAATCCATCTGTCATCTTCTAGCAAGGAGGGCACATGTTCTGTACCACTCAATTACAGAATTCTCCTTTGCCAGCTCCAATGAGACAGGAAAGAATGTTATGGGTGGTTGAGAGAAACTGTCAGATATACTAAATTCCTGGGATTCATATGGACGGTGTTATTCCAGGGTAGGAACACAGCCTGCCTATTGTTCGGGGGCATTAGGGATACATTTGGCGTTGGGGTAGAGATTCTTTGATTTTTTTTTTTTTTTCCCCCTCTTCCGGAGCGTTGTCTTAAATTTGATTGTGCTTGCTTGGAAAAAAAAAAGAAAAACAATCACTGAAACCTCCTCTGGAATGTGGACCTTCAAATGCGGATTGAAAATGTGACATTGGTTTTAGCTAACAAGGAGTCGGTCACCCAACTGTGCAGAGATTGCAAAGTACCAGAATGCTTTTTGTTTCTCTGGTTTCACTTTATTGAAATAGGATTTTACTTGGTCTTGATAGAAGATGGTGACTAGTTGCAGTCTGATCCCCACAGAAATAATTTTCATCATTGTACGAACTGGAAGCCTGAACATTAAATGTTCTGCCATCTGGTGAGATCTGGGAAAGTTAGCCCCGGACTGAAAAGTCTTTAAAATGGGTTATTTTATTTAAAGACAATTTACCTTGGAGTGGTTAGTGTTGCTGGATAGCATGTTAACTTCTCACTCATTGAGTCACGGGTGGTTAAATTCGTTGTCTTATGTGAAATGAGTTTGATGATCTCGGCTTAGCCTCTAGTGGGTATTAATTCACATTATGAAATATCCCAGAATAATTTAGCACCGTGTGGCATAATTTGCATTTTTACTCAAGATAGGGGCAATGATAGTGTCTGTGGATATAGTCTCTCTCTCTCTCTCTTCATTCAAAAGAGGACAGCTCTCCTTTGTGGCTTTCAGGGTGATTGTGGGGTAACTATTATTAATTTGGGGGGACCATATGGCTCAAGAGCTTGGGGTAGTGAGAATAAGACCTTCTAGCTTGGCACTAAAATCTAACAAGAAATCTTTGCAGGGACGTAATTATAGCTGTGACGGTCTAGGATTTCATGATCCTGCCCAGAGTTGACGTGTCCTACACGCATGTGCACTTTTGTACACAAGCACATACGTGAACCTACAGGACACATATTAGGGCACGCGCATTCAGTTTGGGGGACTCCTCGTCGCCCACAGTTTGTAAAAGGGATCTTTTCCCTTTACAAAACAGGAAGGTTTTCCCGAAATGCAAGATACTATTACAGTAATTAATTTAGTGAAACTTCTTAAATCTGATCTTCTGTTCAAACTAATAATGGGAGGATGGGGGAGCTCGATGTCGTTAATTGAAATCTGGAGACAATAAAAAAATGTCTTTCTGCAACTTCAATACAGCAGTCTGGAACTGTCGGGTCAGGCTGTGAACCAATTTTCTTCTCATTACTTTTGATTTTGGAGTCAATACAAATTTCATCAGTGATTGTAGGGTGCAGATCCTCGTCTGCATGGACGCTGTCACGGGAGAATATGTGCGCTCGGCTTAAAGATTTACGGAAAAGCAGGGCTGGTGAGTCAGGGAAGGGAAGAAGGAAAATGCGGCCAGCAGCAGGCTCCCTGGCCGTGGCCTCCTCGCTCCGGGGGTGATTGGGATCAAGAGGGGACCCGGGCTGGGGCAGAGGGCAGGAGCCTCAGCAGGCCGGCCGGCCGTGTCCTGCGCTGCCCTGCTTCCTTCTGGGATAACTTCTGCTCCTCCTCCCAGTCCTGTGTCTCCAGCCCATGTCTGTCTCTCTCCTCCTCCTTCCCTCCTCATCGCCCCATTTTACATGTGTGGCGAAGGTATCCCCGCAGCACGCAGAATTAGAGGCCCCCCAGAAAGTTAATGGTAGGGGCAAGGGAAAGGAGGAGTCTCAACTTTGCAGGAGTTGGTGAAATTTTGAAAGCATCCCAGGGAAAGACGCCTTTTGTGTGGGAATGGAGATCCCGGATGTCTCACCCGAGTCCTCATTTTTCCTGCCTCCGATTTGCATCTTAGCAAGTCATAGGATCAGCCCATCTATCATTAGGTATTGGCTTAATTGGACATTTTTTACGAGCCCAGTTTGCTATTTATGTTAAAAGCAATTCGCAGAAATGCCCTTTCTTCATGATTCGGTATTGGCAATAGCGATGTATGTTTAATCACATTTTCCATGAGTAATTATCTAATTCACATGATTACCAATATAAAACAAGAGAATAGAAGAGGGGCTCAACGCGGGGCCGACTTGGGCGGCGACACAGACACACAGAGAGACCCGGGTGAGGGCGAATGTTTGCTCGCTCTGGTTTTCCTCTGTGATACTGTGGAGATTTTATTAGCAACAGGAGCTCTCTGAAGCTGGGCATGTGTAAGCGAGAGGGGCGATTTGGAATTCTGGTAGAATGCACTTGGAGGTTCACTCTGTCTGCTTGGGTTCTTAACGTTCGGGGCCGTCCTTTCTTGAAGATTTCCGGGAGACGGAGGTCACATTTTTTATTCATGTTGAAAAATATTCATTTATCAGTATTGGTGCCACTGTAAACAAGTGATAAAGTGACAACATTTACAACAGTAAAACTGACAGCATTTACTTTAATTTTCTGTCATTTTGGTAATTATATCAATCAAGACCCAAAACTAAAATGATATTTTAGCATGCAGTAAGAAATGAGGAATTCAGATCTTAAAAGACCATTACAATTAGCTTTGAAATGTTCGCCATTTTACCATAATTGTTTCATATAGCTTATATGTCTTCATTTACAGCCGAATATTCTGTTGATCTTTTATAAACAAAGTAGCACCCATCTGCTCCTTGAGACACTCCTGGCGCCTATTCATTGCAAAAATAATACATGTCCTAATGACTTCCACATATTTTGAAATCTCCCTTTTGAAATTGGTCTTGGCAGATTATTTGCAGGTACTTGAGTTGCATCTGTTTGCAATTTTGCAAATGCGGAAGACTTTAATGTTGAGCACTGCAAGAGGGCTATTTTAATCCTCAGATAACATTGGCTGTCATCAAAAGCCACATTTATCTTTTCGAAGGTGGGGCAAATGTTTAATGTTAAAAGACAGTAAAAGGTCAAGGCCAAGGCTGAGGTCTGAATATTTTCCTTTCATACGCCATGCCTTTTGAGGACTCTTCCTTGCATTTCTCTTCATGTAAGTTTGAGCTTAATACCCACTGCCAAGAGGATGTTTTGCTGATAAAATGAAAGATCAGGAAGAGAGTAAATCTGAAATAATTGTGAACTCCAGGCTCTTGGGCTCATTACCACCATGTGGCCAGCAGCTGACCAGCTTTAGGTTGACTGTTTACAGCGGAGAACCAAACAGCATGGCGCTGGAGAGCACCCTGGGCCCTGACGCAGTTGCTGGCCTGGCTCCCTGGGGTGGGGGCTGAGACTCTTCGGGGCGGGAAGGTGGTTACCCGAAGCCAGTGTCTGGTCAGCTAGCCAGTGCTGGTCCTGGGCAGACCCATCTGCCATCTGCATGGAGGAGGGGCTCACTCAGAGTCAGCGTCCGGGCTTGTTGCTTCTTTGTTCGAACTCTGGAGCCCAGAACACTGAAGTCAGGTGGACGTCGTTTCCAGAATGCTGTCTTGGACCTGGTTGAGGTTGAGCGTAGAGTGAGCGTTCTTAGACCCCCCTTAGAACCGAGGCAGCGGCCACAAAGCCCTTTCTGCCGCGGAGCGTGGTGCCTCGTCTCCCTCCCACCCCTGGCCTCCTGCCTCAGCTGCTCTGTGGTGGGCACATTTGTAGGTGCAGCACAGGAGAGTAACCCCACGGGCCGTTTTGGGGGGTTACACAGAAGTAGTCAGCCATGGCAATGTCCCTGGTGGCTGCAAACAGGATAAACACTGTGGTGTCAGCCCCCCCCCCCACAAACCCAACTCACTTCCAAGCCACTTCCAGTGACTCCTATGACAGAGGGCTTTACAACCAAAACTAGCTCCATCCTCCTGTGAGTCTGACTGAGGAGTAAGTGTCCCGGATAATCAGATACAGCCCGGGATGCTGAGGGTTACTTTCGGAGGAGGGGTGAGGGCTTCCGTCCTCCTGTGCTGTTTCTAGGGGTCTTTCTGGCAACTCATGTTTAAAATACAGTTGAAAATACCTTTGAGGCAGAAAGGAGAAGCATATCAGACGTGCTATCAAGAGTTACCACCATTCCCCATCAGTGAGAACCTTGGTCTTTTCAACAGACTGGCACCATTTGATAGATGAATGGTTCACAAATGTATGTTTTTATGTTGCTAGTTCTTTAGTACATAAATAATTTATAGCAATTTAAAATGTTTTATTTTTTATTATTATACTGGAAAAGCATACCATTAAAAATATTATAGGTTCCTGGTAATTTGCTTAAAGACAAGCCAATTACCTGAAACCTATGATGTTTCTGATAGTAAGTCTGAAAGAATCTTGTAGCAACTCAAGCTCTCCTTTATTTTCTTTTAGTTTTCGCAGGGAGGTGGTGGTGGTGATGACGGTGTTGATGGTGGTGGTGGTGACGGGGATGGTGGTTGTGATTTTGCCTGGAAAAGGAATAGGCATCTGATGTCTTTGCTTTTTCTGCATCATTTATATTCTGACGCTTTCATATATGGGTGATTACACTTTAAAGAGAAAAGACCTCACACTCTTCTGATGATCAAAGATTTCAGATCATCGACG
The DNA here is from genome assembly GCF_004348235.1 of Phoca vitulina. Classification (NCBI taxonomy): domain Eukaryota; kingdom Metazoa; phylum Chordata; class Mammalia; order Carnivora; family Phocidae; genus Phoca; species Phoca vitulina. The sequence goes on from NW_022589761.1 coordinate 1,537,735, forward strand.
TGAGGTATTGGGGAGCAGGGAAGCAGTCGTTCCTGTACAGAAACAATGCTGCAGCAGGGTCCTGAGGCTGCCTAGGGCAGTGATTATCCAAGTGTGGCCCTGGACCAACAGCACTGGTGTCACCTGGGAGCTTGTTGGAGATGCAGATTCTCAGGCCCCGTGGCATCAGCAGCTTTGTGGGTGGGGCCCCGCACTCTGCGTTTTAATGTCTTCCGGGGGATTCGGATGCAGCTGAGGTCTGAGCACCACCATGCTTTAGGGCATGTAACGTGGGGATGGTTTTTCCAAGACTGGAAGTGTACCCCTGCCCCGTGTATACTCTAGAACTTTCCCCAGAGGCTGCACCACAAGCCTTTAAAGCCAAGAAGCCATGTTACTGGCTGAATTGTTTGGTTAAAATAAAACAGAAAGGGACAGACAATGGTCATGAGATACTTTCCACGTTTCCCTTTTTTAGAGTTTACTTACTGGGGTTTCTTTCAGAAGTTTGCCACTAGAGGGGCGCCTGGGTGGCTCAGTTGGTTAAACGACTGCCTTCGGCTCGGGTCGTGGTCCCAGGGTGCTGGGATCGAGCCCCGCGTCGGGCTGCCTGCTCCGCGGGGAGTCTGCTTCTCCCTCTCCCGCTGCCCCCCACTTACGCGTGCTTTCTCTCTAGGGCTCTCTCTCTCTCTCAAATAAATAAATAAAATCTTTAAATAAAAAGACGTCTGCCACTTGAGCATTAAGGTACTGACATGTACGGGTGACTCAGATACCTCAAATACATTTATTTTAGACGTGAATTCGGAAGAGTCCCATCCAGCCTTACTGCCACGTTCAGTGCAAAATGTCTGCCCGTGGACTTTCTCGTCCCGCCTCACGCGGGGTGATGGGTGTCCCCTGTCCAGGCCGGCCGTCGCTCGTGTCCAGCAAAGACATTTCGTGGAGTCCCTCTAATTGTCTGTACAGACTTTGTTGGCTGGGGAGAGAGGATGCCACCTCCTGGTTGCGGAGCTTCCGTGGGCATGTTTTTGGACAGAGGTCGCAGTGGTGTGGTCATCGTGAGGTGCGGGGAGGAGGGGGCTGGTGGCCCAAGCACAAGGCCAGCTGCACGTGTCACCTGGGCTGCCTGCCTTTCTCAGGGAGAGCTTTCTTCCCAGTGAAGACAAACGCTCGTGCTGAGTTTAGGGTAGACTCCGAGTGAGCTTCACTGGACACTCACTGAGTGCTCCTGAGGGTCCTTCTCGAGGCTGGAAAGTGACGGGGGGGGGGGGCTTTCTGTTAGGAGCTCAGCCGGGCCATGCTTAAGGCAGGGTCTCTAGTGAATCTCGAAGCCCCAGGCTCCCGAGGGAGGGGGGCGTAGCCGCCGGGCAGCCTTGCCCTCCGTGCCCACCAGCCAGCCCGGCTCTCAGAAGGGCGGGGGACGGAGTCCGCGCCCTTGACTCTCAGACTTCCGGCCCTTCTTGAGGCTCTGCTTCTTGAGGCCTCTCCAAATGTGGCTTGCACTACATGAGACTATTTTAGCTGATACATAGATTTAAAATTTTAACAGTTGGGTATTTTAAGACCTATTAGAAAAATATAACTAGCACATCCTAGCTGTGATCTCACAGATGTTATTGCTTAAGGTGAGGCTATGTTTAAAAAAAAAAAAAGTGAGCCGATTTAAAGTTAATTTAAGGAAAAGTGTTCAGTAAGACCCAGTCCAGGTGGCGGGAGATATGGCAGAAGGGACGAAGGTGGTCTGTGGATGACTGCAGCGTGGGGACAGCTGCCGGGAGCAGAGGTGGCAAGTGCTCGCTGCACCCCCGGGGCCGCTCCGCACCCCCTGGGAGGGCTGGGGCTCACGCAGGCAGGTGCACACCAGGCGCATCCTGGGTGCGTGTTTCATTGCTACGAGTCCCGCTCACCCCTCGTGTTTCATGCTGCTTGTGGGTGCACTTCTGCGTCTGGTCGGCAATGCAATTACTGGCACCGTGGGAGGTCTGCAGGTTCAAAGCTAGCAATGAGAAATGTAGTTCACCCCTCTCAGAAATGGGGGTTTGGTTTAGGTGGCAACAGGGGTGTTTCATAAAAGGAAAACGCCACCAGCCTATAACAGACAAATAAAAGCGCAGAGCCCAGCGCCCCTCCTTCTGCAGAGAGACCCCCGAGGAGAGAGAGGGCTGAGCCTGGCTGCTTCTCTCTGTTGTGGCCCCCCAAGAACTCAGGGCTGGGAGGTCCCGTGCGCAAGTGGCAGTCATCGAACTGTGCCACTGAGTTTTCCCGAGGGTTCCCGATGACAGAAGCGCTTGCGCGGAGTAACTTAGCTCAGACATGGGGTCACAGTATAGGCCCCGTGTTGACTCGGGAGCCACCAGGGACACCCTTCCTGGTGCCTGGCTCTCCGCTGTGTTTTGTGTTTAGCGAGCGTTTCAGGGCTGTGGGTTGGGGGGATCATGAGAACGAGCAGCAAGGACTCGCGTGCTTCTTTGCTAGCCCTGCACTGTCCCGGGTTGCTGACCTGGAGAAGCAATGTGGCCAGGGACTGCTCGGAAGGGCCCAGGGGGGGCTGGTGAAGAAGGGAGGTGCCATCATGTCGCTGCCCTGCAGCGGTGGGGTTGTGGTGGGGACCAGGCACCCCCTGGGGAGGAGACGGCCCTGTCTCTGCTGTGCTCACACCTGGCCCCCTTTTCTGTGTCCAGATGGCTGGCTGGGGTTGGTTGATTCAATATTTGAGACATTATGGGGAGGACTCCAGGGAGGATGAGCTGTGGTCTCTGTCCTTGGGAGTTTACCAGCCCCGTGGGAATGACCTGCGAAGGCAGGTGTGCCAGGGCTAGGTGCTCAGACAGAGGCGAGTGGGAAGACACTTGTGGGGTCCCCTGACCCCACAGTGTGGACAGGTACATGGGAGGACGTCCCCGCTGGCCCATAGACGACGAAGGAGGAGATGGGGAGGAGGGTTGTGTGTGGGGAGCACGTGACACTTCCTCTGTGAAAACCCGGGTTGGAACACTGAGTGGCACAGAGCAGGCGCTCGAGAAAGATACACTGAACTGAACGGAATGGAACCAGAGACTGGCTGGTTATGTGGGCGCCAGAGGGGGACCCTAGCATAGTTATTTCAGAAGGCCTTGACCGTGTCCCTTTCCTGTCCCAGAGCCTGGCTTGCCAGAGAACCCCAGCCGTCACTGGCTGTCACCCACGCTCTGGGACCACCTCCCGTGGAGTCGGTGGCAGGGGGGCTCCCAGGAACTCCCCGAGACTCCCCACTCCTTTTATTAACTCGGTGTTGAAGGAGTCACCCATGCTGAGGAAGAAGGGGAATTAAAAATAATGGGGTGTGTGCGTATCTGTGAAAGTGAAGATATAAAGGTAAACGCTACCATGAATGAGGGTATTATTCTCAACTCAGTGATTCCAGTTTTCTGTACGTTTAGGTCTTTTCTGAATCACTGGGCCACTCAGCCCCATGTCAGAAATTTATTTGTGCTAATCAAATTTTCAGCTACTCACTCTGTTGCAAGGAGTCTCCTATAGCCAAATTTGTGTGTGTTGGGGTGTGTGTGTGTGTGTGTGTGCGCGTTTATTTTCATTAAAATCAGACTTTGACTTTCCATTGTTGTCTGTTTCTAACTAAGTTAAAAGCTTTTCCCCGAATCCTTACTGAGGCATCTTTCTAGAAAGAAACTCTCTGAGTGGGCTAGGCAGAAATTCACACACACACACACACACACACACACACACACACACACACACACACGATTCAGACTCACTGACAAACTGCAAGAAAAAAAATAATACCCAACAATCCAGAAACACAGGAAAGAAACTTTCAGTTTTCACTTCCAAGTTTGGCAGCCTGGTGAACTTGAAAGGTTAGCTATGAATAAGCATAATCAGATCTTTCTTTTTGTCCATATTTAATTCAAATGAGACAGCTCTGTGTTGACTTCTAATACAGAAAGGCCACCCACCATGGTGGCGCTCCCAGCCAATGAAGCTGGCTGGCGAAAGCTTTCTTAAATGGTGCTAATCAGCCCAGAGAGGCCTGCCCTCTATCCCCATCAGTATTCTATAATTCAGATGTGCTGATAACCTGAAATTGAATGTGTCAGGATGCAGGCATGTGAAGGGAAGAGGGAACTCCAGGCTGGAGGAGCTGGGTGGCTGGAAGACAATGCCTGGGGGAGAGGGTTTCACACCCTCCCCTCCCCTTCCCTGCGGTCCCCACCCCCCTGCGTGTACATGTGCGCGTGTGCGCGCGTGTTATTGTTCGGGGCCAGGGACGAAATGGGAGGTTTCGAGTTCTGAAATATTTATAGGGAAGCTTTGGATTTTGTATATGTTAAATGAATCAACAGACATTTTGGCTGCTAAGGGGTGAATGGTAATTTATGATTAATTTTTTTCAAGCCACGGCTATTTTAAAACGTTTCTCCCACTCTCTCATATAGGAGACAGACAGACACACACACCCACCCCAGTCTGGTGAGCACGTCTCACAGGAAAGTTTAACAAAAGAGTCGCTATTGTCACTGTCCCAGCCAGCAGCAGTGCAGCTGAGGGTCAGTTGCTATTTCTATTTTAAACCTTGATTTTTGCAAAGTTTGTCTTTTGACTGTTCTCATTCTAATCAGGCTTAGTTAGGGGATCCGCTCCAAGCTCCACACCAGGCTGTGAGGACAGAGAAAGATAAACCAGAGGGATTAAACAAAAAGTTCTGCTCTGTCAATAGGCATGTGCGTGTGTGTGTGTGTGTGTGTCCGTGTGTGTGTGTGTGTGTGTCCGTGTGCGAGAGAGAGAGAGGGACAGAGACAGAGACGGAGACCGAGAGACAGACAAGTGCAGTTTATTGTAAGGCTGTGTGTTCTCGGCGTGCTGTGTTTGACTTTGCATATGATTGGTTGTCTGCGCCTTCAGCATGTTACCTCTTCAGCGTCCCCCTTGTGCCCGGACCGTGTGTCTGTCCCTCAGAGACAGGACTGCCCACTCCAGCCCTGCAGCTCAGTCCAGTGCAAACATTCCCTAAGTGCCCCGGTGCCGTCCGCCACCAGCCCCTGCCAGGATCCTATTCCTCTTCGACTTTGCGTATTGATGTCTCGATCGGCTTGGGTGCCACTTTGCCTCTGCCGCCTCCCCCCAGGTATTCTTCCAGTCCCCACCTGTGGCCGGTTAGGATGAGGTTTCCCTGTGCGGTTCTCCCTGGTCCTGGCACCTGCCATTGTCCTGGTTTGGAGACCTCTGCACGCATCTTGTCTGTCCTGCCATGTGGCGAGCCACCTTCATACACCGCCCCCCCCACCCCCGTCTTCCCTGGCACGGAGCCGGGCAGGTACTGGGGGATACATGCAGGAAGAAGCCGAATTGCTTGGAAATGTGTTTCTCCGGGACTTGGGAGCCCCCAGGTAGGGCTCCCATATTCAGAGGAGGGGCAGCGAGTGGGCAGAAAGAGTGAAGGAATCCAGTTTGTCTTTGTTTACCTTGGACCTACCTGGTATCACCTCCATATCTCCCCCCTCAGTCCAGCCTGGCTGCAGGGAGGCAGGTCTGCTCTGCCATTCAAGTGGGCACACGTTTTCTTCCGAAGAAGCTGCTCTGTCAAAAGGGTAAAGACAAGGTCCCAGTGTGTCGCTCCTCATCTCTGCCCTCATCACTGTCAGACTGATTGGTACCACATGGCATGCCATCCAGGAGGACCAAGAAGCTTCCCCGCGGTTTGGACCCAGTGGTGGCTTCCCCAAGGGAATGCTTGGCATGTGTTTAATTATTCATTGGTGTTCTCGTCTGTATCTCCCTGCTCCTTGATTGTTTTGTCTTCCCCTAAAAAGTATTTATTTGAAATTCTGTGATCAAAGACTGAAAACAAAATAAAGCAGGATATTAAAATGAAATTTTTTTAGGAGGTTGGAATGTCAAGATGATTTTTATTAGAAAAGTTTATAAGATGAAGCCACAAATTATCTACATAAACTTCATATATCGAGCATAATACTCCCAACCGTGCTTCTGGTGAGCGATCTTGGCTGGCATACCTGGATTTAAAATACCTTCTACTTAAGGCAGGACAAGTTCATTTTAATTAAAATTAACGGATTTTTCTTGATCATATTTTAGCACACACATACACACTCACACACATCTGTGTTCAGAATTGATAAAGAAAGAACTCTGGTTAAATAATCCACTTTTGTCTGACAACGGAATCCGTTATAGAGGTGCAAATATGCAGAAAGCTATTTGGAAATGCATCCTAGTAGTTGTCAGGTTTTATTATGCAGGAAGGTGTCATGTTTGTTACGAAGCTGAGTGCAGATGGCAGAGTGGAAGAAATGGATCACTAATTTTAACAATGATTAATGAACAGAGATAGAAAATGAATTACATTGGACTATCGGAGGCAAGAAATATTTTTGTGAAAATTTTGACTCATCTGCTGTGCTGTTCTCTGCAAATTATTTTCAGAAATTCTATATGTTGTCAACAGTTGACTGCATTTTCCATTACTGTCTATTTCTGTTCTTAAGTACTTTTGTGTTATTAGAGATACATAATTTCAAAATACCAATACATTCCTGATTACTTAGAGAAAATATATGTAACAGTGTGACTGTTCCATAGACGCGAGCCATAAAAGTCCTGTTTTATAATAATCTTTCATTCTTCCTCATTTTATCACTACATTAGGAATGTTTGATAAAAAGAAAGGGAGGGGGTGGGGATTCTTCTAGCACATGCAGAATAAAGAAAAAAAAATAGAAGGGAAGGTAGCAATAAAAATGTGGTCTGGTGGCTGATTGTGGTCTTCGGCTGCCACCAGCTCTGCCCTTTGTGTCTCTCCTCCACCTGGCAGTGCGGGAGCAGGGACCCACCGTCTCTCCGGCCTCAGTGTCCGTGGGCGGCGGCCGCCCTGTCCTGTCCTCTGTGGGGATTGCCCCACATACACCATGGCACTCTTTCTGTCTTCATTTGGACACAGGAAAGAATCACCAGATCTTGAAGCTGTCCCCAAATTTTTTCCCCCAATAGACCCTTACTCTAGTCCTCTCTACTCCCGTGGCCCTGGTATCGACAGTGAGTTTTTATGGGGCTTCATGCGTGAGTCTTGTTTTCTTCATCAGCCTCATCGGTAATCCTGTGTGTGTGTGTGTGTGTGTGTGTGTGTGTGTGTGTGTGTGTATGTGGTCTACAACTGAAAACAGTTTATTTGGTTATGATCTCTGTTCTTTGTGGTAGGCACACCTATGTGATGTCTCATGTGGAAAAATGGATAGTGATTTTTCCCCTCACTTCTCTTCCTCCCTCCCTCCCTTCCTTCTTTCTGTCCTTCCTTCTTTCCTTCCTCCCTTCCTCCCTTCCTTCCTACTTTCCTTCCTTCCTTCCTTCCTTCCTCCCTCCCTCCCTCCCTCCCTCCCTCCCTTCCTTCCTTCCTCCTTCCTTTTGTAAAGATATTAACCATCTCAGATATGTTGGCTTCAAGGCATCTCATTTTCCCGCGATTCTCTGCAATTGAGAAATGATCTACTAGGGTTTGGATCCTGTATTGTAATTGGTAGGCACTTAACTTCATTCACCAGGAGCCCCTTTAGTGGTGACGTGAGTAAATTTCATGGCTAGCGCTTCAGGATATCTACCACTTTGGGGGACCTGAGCACAGCTTGGCATGCATCTGCAGACCCTGGTACCAGTCCACTGCTCAGCCTACCATGATTTAATCCTTGGCTTGGAGGTTAATTTGTGTTAGAGCCTTAAAGTATAGACACTGCATGGTTCTGGCAACTTCTCGGTCTTTCCGCAAGAGGAATTCCCCCGAGACAAGAGGACAGGGCGCTCGTCGACCCTCCCAGGAAGTGCTGACCATGGAGGGGTCTGGCTTTCACACGAGGCTGAGCTGCCTCCTGAGAGCTGCCGGGTGTCTGAGCAAATGGACGATCTATAACGACTTCCTTCTCCTGCAAACGAGCTTTCCAAGTTTCCAACTTGACTGTTTTATTTATGCTCTTGACCTGTGAAAACAAGCAGGCTGTTTAAAAAGCAAAAAGTACTTGCCATGATTAGAGTACTTAGAGTTGAAATAAATTGCAGAATGAAGAGGACATTCCTCGTCGCTCCAGGAGAAAATGTCGCAGAGGTTTTGCTTCTTGAGGATAGTCTGTGGTTCGGTGCATTAGGGCACCCCCATCTCCCTGGCCTCGGGGGTGGGGGGGGCCAAGAAAGGATTCATGTGACTTCCCCTTTTCCTGCGTTTAGGTGGCAGAAAAATCCTAGTGAACATTTAAAACATGTTTGCGAATGGTTCTAAGTAGTTTGCATATAATTATGGTCCTGATGGGAAAACACTTTGGAAAAACAACTAGTGAAACAATGCAAGTCCTGCTCAGGTTACATAGCATATGCTAAACACTGAGGAAACACACGCAGTCTTTAGTGAACAAGGTAGGGAATGCTCCAGGGAGCCAATTTAGAATGTGACTTAAGGCGAGCGTGGCTTTTCGTGTCTCTTTCTTTTGGCAAGTGTATCGAGTCGCTGTGGTCCCTGGAATTCTCCTGAAGGCTGTCCGCCTGCCTGGGTGGCCACCTTGCACAGGCCTGTGCCAGGTGGGGTGTCGGGGGAGGGGCACGTTGAGCATCGTGACTCAGTGAGAGGCTCCACATGTGCAGGGCCTGGTGGGGACAGTGGCCACTGGCCGGGTGCTCAGCTGGAGGCTACACCAGGGATAATTTAATGGTGTCAGACAAGGAGGAGGGTAAGCATGCGCAAGGAGGCAGAGAGAATCCCACAACTCATAGTTAGAGAGATCAGGAGGAATAAAAAATAAATTGTAGACGATCCACTTAAGAGACAAGTTGACTCCTAAATATAGAACTGTCTCTGTGATTCATGGTGTGGGTTGCTGTTGAGGCAGGAAGTCAGGTGGATGGATGGCCTATAGGAATCATTCGAGGGTCCTTGAGATGTAGACATTTGGAGCTGCACACCAGGAAACGAGTTGGCGCTCAGGTAACGTTCTTTCTTCAAATGGGAGCATCTTCTGGTTATTGACCCCGAGCACGTTCATGTTTCTCACTTGCGCTCCTGCGAAATCGGTCGCCTGCCTCTCCTCGTGCGGACATAGGCGCCACAGACCCGTGTCCGTTGGCGTGGCCTTCACGTGGCCATCATGGAGGCAGCTGGCTCCGTGTGGCTCTAGAAGGGAAGTCCAAGGCGATCCTGGTTCTAGCTGGTTCTGGCCTTCACAGACAGTTCTGTTTCTTTTTCCACGGTTGTTACCAGCTTTTTTTGTTTCCATTTGTAATTACCTTCATATTGATCTGAGCTAACTCATCACATCAGACCCGAAGAGTCAAATGATTTGAAGATATCTATTTTAATGGACAAATTCATCGAAGCCGATAGATAGGTACGCACACCCATGCACACGCTCGTTTGGCCACACTTGTTGACATTTCCAGGGACTGCATATTTGATTTGGTGACACCCAGGCATGTAAGCACAAGACCCAACTGTCTACCTACTCCGCATGGACACCGATCTCTAGATGGGGGCTCTGAGCGTGCCTTTTTAGCCTCCCAACCCCAGAAATATATACTTAAGTTACACTGAGTTGAGTAATTATAATGAAATTGCCTATAGCATGAGCTGGAGAATACTCAAGATGTCTGTCATCCTTCTATTACCTCAGGTAAATAACTGATTGACCTTTTTGGGGCTCTGATACTTTACTAATCAGAACCTGAAATCTGTATAACAACACTTCATTTACTTGATAGACAAAAGAACAATTGCACTTGAAGTAATGTGATTTCTAAATAGACACTGCCTGTCAAAAATAAATGCATTAGAAGTAAAATGTAGCTCAAGGAGACAATTAGCAAACAGAGGTGACGCCGTAAACAGGTGCACCCATTATTCCCAAAGCTTGTGGCAATATATTCGCGTCTTTTGGAGTGATGGAAGATCATGTGACGGTTTGGTGAATTATCTCTCGGTATCATCTGACTGATGCGGCCGCTGCTGTTGCAGAACATTTAAAAATGCATCTCACAAATTACATGGTAGCTGGGAAAAATGCAGGTTTTTTTTTTTTTTTTAAGAACAATGCTTTTCTAAAGCAATGCGCTAGCATACGTAATTTTTCATTTGAAAGGATGGAGACCGTTTCATTATGCTAGGTATACAGTCGGTTAAGGTTGTGCAAATTCATTACAATGTTTGTTAATGTATAAAACATTTTCCATTCTGGTTTTAGTGACATTGGATTTTTTTTTTTTTTTTTTTTTATAATGTGCTGTTTCTGAAACATCTGCCATCCCTTGTTACCTGTGGGTAGAGGAGAGAGAATATACTCTAAGAAGGTTTATACAATCTTTACCAAAGTGGAAAATCTTGGAAGATGAGAGGGAAAAGACTTTTTTTTTTTTTTTCCTTTTCTGTCAAATGTTAGGTTTGAATTTTCTGGAGTAGGAACTTGACCATGAGACAAACGGAGGGACCTGTTATTGGCTGCTAAACGGGCCGGGCTAGGAAAAGACCAGGCTTTCTTGGGGCTTCTCTGTCCCCCTGTGTTTGTTTGCCCTGCAATGGGTTCTGCCCTCAGAGTGCATGTTCCTGAAGATTTTCCCTATTATTTTTCATCTGTCATCTTTGCTTTTTTTCCCCTCTTTTTCTTTTTCTTTCTTTCTTTTTTTTTTTGCTGTAGAATGAGGGATACTTGAGGGACCCATGGTTTTGGCAGTTACTATTTCTTCTTGTTAAGAATCACAGGAAGATAGTGTGAAATATTTTTACTTGGCCTGTAAATCAGTCCACTCTTGACTCTTCCTGGCCTTCTCCAGAATAGCTGGAGAGCCAAACTTACTATGGATTTAGAGGTGACTGTTCAGAAGGACAGTAGCATTTTGATGGCGTCCTATGCCCAGAGAGAGAAATGAAGACAATACCACAACCTCTGGGAACATTTGTCCTGGGAACCCCTGTCCACATTTCTGCTGGGGAGGCGGCTCGTGTCCACTTCGTACCCCTGTCTGGTGCTCGTCTGTCCCAGTACTTTCTGAGGCATTGGGATTCCTCTGTTGGAGACAGGAGAACCAGGGATGGGGCTTTGTAGGGATATCCAGACTGAGGAGTGGAAGGAGATGTATCCTGAGAAATGGGTGCAGGCCTGGCCTACCTGGAGTCTACTCTGGAGCCACATGGCAGGTCACTTTGTGAAATGAATTGACAGGAACACGTGCACAGAAGTAAGGAAGAGGCTGAGTGGGGTCTCCAGCCATCCGATCTGTGCCAAGTTCAAGTATACTTCCTGAAGAAGGCGTATACTCTCTGGGAGGAGTTTGGACATTGAGTCATCAGAGAAGCGGTGGCCAGAAGGCTTCCGCAGGAGTCCTTGTCTCTAAACACTAGAGAGATTTCCTGATCTGCACGAGTGGAAATACTCTGGCTCAGGGAGAGGGGCTCGCTAAGCTTCTTTAAAGCTGCTCCTTCCCTGTTACCTGTATTCTTTTTAAACCAATAGACTTGTTTTTTAGAGTAGTTTTAGATATGCAGAAAAATTGAGTGGAAAGTACAGTTCCCATATCCCCCCACCTACATTTCCCCGTTATTAACGTTTATGTTAGCGCAGTATATTTGTTCTAATTGATGGGCCTACATTCATACGTTATTATTAACTAAAGTCCACTGTTTACATTGAAAGATCACTTTTGGTGTTGTACATTCTCTGGGTCTGGGCAAATGTATAATGACATGTACCCACCACTACAGTTTTGCACCGAATAGTTTCACTGTTCTAAAAATCCCCTGTGCTCCCCCTATCCGTCCCTCCCTCCCCTTCGCCTCTTGGCAACCACAGATTTTTGTTACTGTCTCCTTTGTTTTGCCTTTTCTAGAATGTCACAGAGTTGGAATCGTACAGGATGTAGTCTTTTAAGATTGGCTTCTTTCACTTAGTAACATGTATTTATGGTTCTGTCATGTCATTTCATGGCTCGATAGCTCATTTCTTTCTATTGTTGAGTACTGTTTCATTGTCTGGAGGTGCCACAGTTTATCCATTCTGTTATGGAGAGACATCTTGGTTGCTTCCATGTTTTGGCAATCACGAATAAAGCTGCTATAAACATCTGTGTGCCGGTTTTTGTGTGGATGTAAGTTTTCGCCTCTTCTGGGTAAATACCAAGGAGCACAATTGTTGGATTAGATGGGAAGAGCGTGTTTAGTTTTGTAAGGAGCTGCCAAACTGTCTTCCGAAGTGGCTGTACCATTTTGCATTCCTACCAGCCACGAATGAGAGTTCCTGTTGTTCCGTGGCTTTGCCAGCGTTTGGTGTCGTGTTTTGGATTTCAGTCATTTTAATAGGTGTGTAGTGGTATCTCATTATTGCTTACATTTGCATTCCCTTAATGCCACACGATGTCGAGCATCTTCTCGTGTGCTTATTTGCCATCTGTAGATCTCCTTTGGTGAGGCATCTAGACTTTTTGCCCCTTTTTAATTGGGCTGTTTGTTTCTTATTGTTGAGTTTTAAGAGTTCTTTGTATATTTTGGACACCGGTCCTTTATCAGATACGTCTTTAGCTAGATTTCCTCCCACCATGTGCCTTATCTTTTTCTTCTCTTAATGCTTTCCCTTTGTAATACGTGTGTAATACTCAGCCACCTTGGTCGGTGGCTTCTATTCTCATATGGCCAAGTGGTGTCTACTTATATTTGAGACCTGAGGTTTTAGGACATGTGAAATCAGAGATACACATGCAGTGTGTTCTCAGCTGTGTTTATAAACATACATATATATGCATGCACACACACAGAGAAGAATAGGAAGAAATGTGCCAAAATATCAAAGCACTCGCACCAGCTGATAGAACTATGGAGTGTTGTTATTTCTTCTTTGTAATAATATCTCGTATGTTCCAGATTTTCTAGAAGTGAGCATATTATTACTTGCATAATCACTTGTGTACTGGTAAAAGTGAATGAACTGAAAAAAGCAACACCTGTAGAGATCCCGTAGTGATTCAGTTAAAACTTGGACAGCTTTCACTTCGACTTCAGTGACTATCTCTGGATCCCACATGTCGAGTGATATTGATAAGAATACAGTTTCTCTAACAACCTGCTTCAGAAAACAAGTGACTTCTTATGGCTAAATTTGGCTGTCAAAACGGCCCGCTGTTTTGCTGAGCCCTCACTGGGGTATGAGATATGAGATAAATATAGTGCAAACTACTAATGCAAACCATGCATACAGTTTTAAGTTTCTCGTAGCCACATTAAAAAGGGTTACAAAGGCACAGGTGGACTTTAAGACTATATTTTTAGTGTATCCAGAATATTATCATGTCAACAGGTAAAAAGTATCAAGAATAGAAATGAAACATTTTACACTCTTCTGAATATGCTGTGTACTTTAAGCCTACAGCTCATCTCAATCCGGACTGGCACTTTGCAAGGCTCAGTAGCCACATGGGGTCAGTGCCTATCACATCGGACAGAGCAGCTTTGTGTGGTGGCTGAATAATTCAGCAATGTTTGCCAAGCAGAGTACCTGAACGGCAACATTACCTGCAGTAAGTATAGATTAAAGAGAAAATGGGCACTTTGTGCTGTCCAGTTATTTCCCATTTCTTCTTCAAGATAAGCTACTTCATAGACACCTTATGATTTGATGATGATACGAAGTCTCTTCTGTAGGGGGATAAATATTTTTAATTCAGGTGCTAATAAAATATATTTGAAAGCATTTGCAGTTTGAGGGATTCTTTTTTTTCTTCTTTGCATTATTCCCTCTTTGGGGGCCAGGGGTGGTCTCAGATGTGCCATGCCATGGAGTCTTGGGTTCATATGGGATCTGCATTGCCCTGGATGGGGTGAGACCCAAAGCCGGGTTGGGCAAAGACATCGGGGGAGGCTGCCAGGCCTTGGCTGTCAGAGAAAACAGCCTCTGGGCAGGGCTGGGGTGCCCCTCCTGGACTTGTGCCCAGTGACACAGGTCTTGAACCTTGTGGGAGACATGTGCATCTGGTCTGTGCTTCTTACCCTAACCATCTCGGGATGAGGTGTGGGACCCCATGTGCAGAACGGTGCTCTTGAGGACACAGACTCATTGGTCTGTGGAGGCTGTTGGATGTCTCTGATCAGTGGACACCAGGCAAGCATGGCTGCCTCAGAGACCAGGCTCTGCAAAGGCTCTGTGGTGGGAGGTGTTGCCTGGTGCTGGGGAACACTGCACGCGCCATCGAATCAGCCCGTCTGGATTCAGACCCTGGTTCCCCCGCTTACCTACTCTTTACCTTGGGCCAGTTCCTGCATGGCTGGTGCCTCGGTTTCCCATCCGTAAATGAACACGATGACAGCAGTGTCCTCCCTGGGTTGTTGGGAGAGCGGGGTGAGACAATGTGGGTCAGGATGTAGGGCTCTGGTTGGCACGCCATAAGGGCTCGGTAGATGTGAGCCGGCACTCTTCCTGAGTTCAGGAGTGGTTAGGTCAATAAACAGATCCCTTCAGAAGTGGGGCATGTGTGTGTGCATAAACTCTGGCTGTTTCTTGAGCCGTATGTCTTTAGTGGCTCATGTCCTCCTGTCTCCATCCCGCACCCACAGCCTGGACTGAGTGACCAGCGTGAATAGTTTCCCTCTGCCTTCACTTTCCTTCCGCCTTCACTTTCCCTCTCTTCTTTTCTCCTTCTCAGGGCTGTTTTGACTATGAATTAATTGTAGGTTGGGGGACTTGCAAGCAAAAATCAAAGCCAATAAACTTCAAAAGGACAGGGGGGACCAGGGCCACCAGGGGAGTGCCAGGGCCGACCGGGGGCCGACTGGGGGCCGACTGGGGCTCTTGTGGCTGTGGGTGTAGGGGGGGACTTTCCATGTGTCTTCAAAGGGGACACCAAGTGTTTCAGATTGTCACTTAAAAGCTCCTATGCAAAACTTTGGAAATCTGGGTGAGAGGCAACGGGTTCCAAAACAGCTATTTCTCTCCTTTGCCAGCAAGCATGAGCCCAGTGGAACGTAGAGTTAAACTTGGAATTTCTTGGCAAGGGTTAATAATCAATGTAGATCTCCTAACAAAGGAGATGCTGCCTTATTATACTGGGAAAGTTTTTTTTCTTAACTGTCAGTGAAGCAGTACTAATTATTACTCCAGTGTAAATGAGGTCATTTCCTATTAAGAGAACAAAATGCTTAGCCTCGCCTTGCCAATTCATACCAACTATTTTTCACACATACTCAGCTTTTTAGTTTTTTTTTTTAAATTTTGATAAAATCCATTCATTTGTATTAGAAAAGTGTAAACCATCGCAATAATAGTTGCCCATGATTACCCAGATGAGCTTTTGTAATGTGTGGGTTGTTTGAATACCATGTGTTAGCTATGGAACAATTAGGCAGCTGAATGGATCTTTAAAACAATCAGATACTTTTATCTCACTGAAAAAATACATTCCTTGGATGTGTACTGTTAAACCGTAAATTCCGGGCAACATTAAACTCACGTCACGAGAAGAACTTTCGGATATATGTTGATCAAGGACAAAAAGACATCCAAATATCTTGCCTTCATGTTTTCATTTTTTTATGCAAGCAAAAAGATTTAAGGAATATTGTAGCAAACAAAGGGTAATTGTTTTAGCCCAGATGTTGCTTTTGCACAACAAGCAGGTTACAATGTTCCCACAGAGCTGATGAGCCCAATCAGGGAAATGATTAAAAATTGATTTTGTCCCTGTAATTACAGTATGTAAACTACTTAGCTTGGATTGCAAAGGAAGTGATTTTCTAATTACGTATATACTCTGGTGTCTAATGATTGGTTTTTTGAAGTAATGAAGAGAGAGCACTAACGACTCCTTGGTGTTCTGTTGTTTAAGAAAGACCATCTTTAGAGTAAGCAGCAACAGACAAAGAGTTTAAATTGAATTTTCAACACTGTTAATGTGCACATGGATTTGTTTATTAAAGAGACAGGGAAGTAATTTGATTGGCTCTGAGCATCTTGGCTTTTTTTCATGCTAAAGCATGTAAAAATACATGCACCGGGGCGCAGGCTGACGGGAAGAAGCCTCCCCGCTCCTCTTCTATCATCCCAGCGCCTGGGCTGATACCGCGGGGTCTCAGGTTCCTGCGAGCGTCTGATGGCTGTGTATCCTGAAAGCATTTAGATCGAACAGGTATCAGATAGCTTCTGCATCACAGTTACCTCTGTCTTAAAGTGAAAGAAGAGGCTTCCCTGGGAAGCATGTCTGG
Source organism: Phoca vitulina (assembly GCF_004348235.1). Lineage (NCBI taxonomy): Eukaryota > Metazoa > Chordata > Mammalia > Carnivora > Phocidae > Phoca > Phoca vitulina. Next base: position 1,553,942 of record NW_022589761.1, read on the forward strand.
GCAGCCCAACACACTCTGTGTTACAGTATTTGTAGCATCCTGTGTGACAAATAGCCCGCATCCTATGACGCAGGGCTCTGCGACGGGGCGGCACCTGCCACCCCCCATATGCGCGTGTCACACGCGGCACACACACTCACACGGGTGCTAGCCCTGTGTCTGCAGGCCTGGCTGTAGTGGGTCGGTGGTGGGAGCCCCGGGGGCGGGCTGATGGGGATGGAGGAAAGAACTAGTGGAGTCCCGAGTGCTGCTTCTCCGCCTCGAGACACTTTGTGGCTGATGGGTAATAGCTCCTCAAGCACCTGTTCTGGCAGAAGTTAGAAGGGGGAGACCATTTCTCAGCAGGCACGACGTGCCCTCCAGGAAGGGGGCAGTGGCTCCAAGGGGACCCCGAGAGTGTGGTGGGGCCAAGGGATCAGGAGACGCCTGCCTTTGGGAAGACTGTTCGTTACTCACAGTTCCTAAGGGGAGGGGGCACCCCACACCGTGAGGGGCTGCTCGGGGAAGCAGTAGGGCTGGCCCAGAGACAGGGAGCCAGGGGAAAACGTGAAGGAGAACCTTTATGGTGCTGAGGGAAAGGCTCAGCAGGGAGGGTGAGCAGATGTGGGACTGGCTAGTTTAGATAATTTCAGCAGGCTCTGGGGTAGAGGGACTGTCTCTGGTTGTCTGGTATCTGACCCCGGAGTGACTAGGGCAGGCGAGAGGGGCCCGGAGCGGGAGAGCCTGGTAGAGGAGGAAGAGGTTGGGGCGTGGGCTCTGGATCAGTGGGCTTGCCTGTGAGAGATGTGCTCCCAGAGGAGTCATTTCCTCTCTTTAGGAATTGGCTAGTCCTGGGAAGGCAGTCCGTGCAGGGCCAGTAAGGCTCCAGATGTCAAAGCATCAGAAACACATGGTTACTGCACAGGAGCCCGTGGGTAGGCTGGTTTGGGAGTTGGTGCTCTGTGCCACCAGAGTCCCTGGCCATGATAAGCACAGGATGACTCCGGGTCTCCCTTCCTCCTGGTGTCTACTCAGCAAGTCTCATTGGCTCTCTGTGAAGGGCATCCTGAATCTACTTGCTTCCCCCCATCATCATGGCTCCCACCCCACGTCAAGCCAGCATCGTCTCTCACCTGGGCAACTGTGGCAGCCTCCCCATTTGTCTCTTAGGGGGCTCCACTCTCAGCCCCTCTGGTCTGTTTTCCCCACAGCAGCCAGCGTGGTCCTTATCCAATGTAAATCACATCATGTTACTCCCTTGCTCAAAACCTGCCAATGGCTCAGAATGAAATCCAAATTTCTTACCGTTTCTGACAAGATATGCCCGTCCTTTCCCATTTCCCTGCACATTATCCATGTCCTGGGCACACAGAATGTCTTGCTGCTCCTTGAATGTGTCATCTCCCTCCTACCCCAGGGCCTTTGCACTCACTGTTTGTTTTGCTTATGGAGTTCTTCCCCAGATTTTCACAGTGCTCACTCTCTCACTTTATTCAGGATTTTTATTTTATTTTATTTTTTTTGGTCAGATGTCACTGGTGAGAGAGGTCTCTGGTCCACCTTATCGAAAACTGTCTCTGTTCACGTCTACCATTTTCCCTGGCTTTATTTTCTTCTTAGAGCATATTATTTTTTTTTCTTTTTTTTAATTTTTTTATTGTTATGTTAATCCCCATACATTACATCATTAGTTTTAGATATAGTGTTCCATGATTCATTGTTTGTGCATAACACCCAGTGCTCCATGCAGAACGTGCCCTCCTCAATACCCATCACCAGGCTAACCCATCCTCCCAACCCCCTCCCCTCTAGAACCCTCAGTTTGTTTTTCAGAGTCCATTGTCTCTCATGGTTCTTCTCCCCCTCCGATTTCCCCCCCTTCCTTCTTCCCCTCCTGCTATATTCTTCTTCTTCTTTTTTTCTTTCTTAACATATATTGCATTATTTGTTTCAGAGGTACAGATCTGAGATTCAACAGTCTTGCACAATTCACAGCGCTTACCAGAACACATACCCTCCCCAGTGTCCATTACCCAGTCACCCCATCCCTCCCACCCCACCCCCCACTCCAGCAACCCTCAGTTTGTTTCCTGAGATTAAGAATTCCTCATATCAGTGAGGTCATATGATACATGTCTTTCTCTGTTTGACTTATTTCACTCAGCATAATACCCTCCAGTTCCATCCACGTCGTTGCAAATGGCAAGATCTTATTCCTTTTGATGGCTGCATAATATTCCATTGTATATATATACCACATCTTCTTTATCCATTCATCTGTTGATGGACATCTTGGCTCTTTCCACAGTTTGGCTATTGTGGACATTGCTGCTATAAACATCGGGGTGCACGTAGCCTTTCGGGTCCCTACTTTTGTATCTTTGGGGTAAATACCCAGTAGTGCAATTGCTGGGTCATACCGTAGCTTAGAGCATATTATTCACTGACATTACATTTTGCTTTTATTCATCTTTCCTTGGAAGCTGCTCACTAACACAGGAGTTCTACACAGACAGGAGCATTGCTCATCACCAGGTCCCCAGAGCCTGGACCTGAGCCTCGCACCCAGGAAGCACTTAGCAGGTGACTGGCTAAATGAGGCCCATTCCACTCTTCCCTGGGGAGCACTTCTCACCTGGACTCCTCTCCTCTAGGGACCTTGGAGGGCCAGTGGCTCTGTCACTTTGGCCCATGGTCATCTTTTCCCTGAGAGGAAGAGAGTGCGAATCACTCAGTGCTGGGGAATGGAACGTCTGAGTCCATTTTGAGGAGCTGTAGGCTTGTGCAGGGCCCCTGTCCCCTAGTGGGCCTGGAGGATGCTCGGCGCTGGGCTGGGAGGGGCACTGGAACCCGGTGGGGGAGTTGTGGCCCCGCGGTGGTGCATGCTGGAGAATAGGCCGGAGCCCCACATCTGGGCATCCCTCCAGGACTGCAGGCCTCTGAGGCACTGTCCCGGGAGGGCTGGGGTGTTATCTCCAGAGAGCTCCAGATGCGTGTCCTGCTGGCCACACCCTCCTCCGGCGGAGTGCCGAGGGAGTCCAGCTGGCCCTCTCGCCTGGCAGAATCCTTTCCCGACGCTTTCCTGGAAGCCAAGCAGTTTATCTGGTTCCCATCTGCCCCACACTGCCCAGAGCCCTCAGCCGACTGCCCGACTCCGGCCACGGGGCCTCTGAGTGAGAGTGAGCCCTGGGAGGGCCGGCCCTCGGTCTGTTGGTCTGTCCGGTCTGTCTGGTCTGTCCGGTCTGTGCTCCAGGGCCCGTGTGGAGCCGGGTGCCGACCTGGGGAGGGGGACTGAACCAGCTCTTCCTTCTTTCCTTCCATCCTCCATTGCTTCCCCTTCCTTCCATAGGAGCTGGCACCTTCCCTCCTCTTCTCCTCTCCCCCTCCCCCCTTCCTTCCTTCCTTCCTTCCTTCCTCCCTCCCTCCCTCCCTCCCTCTCTCCCTCTTTCTCTCCCTCCCTCCCTTCCATCCATTCATCTTTCCTTCTGAACTCCCCACCTTCATCTGTCTTCCCTCCTTCTGTCTCCATCCTTCCATCCCTGCTTCTTTTTTCCCCTCCCTCCACCCACCCAACAGTCACTGAGCTCCAGCCCTCTGCCAGAGGTTAGGGACTAGGAGGTGAATGGGACACAGCCTTTTCCCCGTGAGCTGGGAAGGGACACAGGGCCTGCCTTCAGCATGGTGCTTGGCAGGCCCTCAGTAAATGATAACGCGTTACTACGCTGGCCTTCTGGTCACCCTAGTGTTGAGTGGGAGACAGGCATGTAATGACCATGGTAAGGCAACATGTTGGCCTAGAGGACGGGTCATTACATCAAACCCAAGGGCCCCAGCCATGGTGGGGTTGCCTCATCTCTGCTCATCTCTTAACTCTCCAGGCACCTTCCCTTTCAGCACCTGTGGGTCCAAGTCTGAGAGGCTGGGCTTCTGCCCCGTGAAGGTTATCAGAGCTTCCGTGTCTCACCTGGGACGACTTGGGAGGGAGAGGTGGGCCCCCATCCCTTCGTGAGGGGCCCATGCGGCCTCCTCCTTCCAGCGTTGGCTCAGGGAACAGGCTGGGCCTCTGAGTGGGCACTGCTTTGCCTGCAGAATTCACAGGGATTGGGATGCAGTGCAGGCCCCCTGTGGGCCTGGCCAGAGCTGCCTGGCCCCCTCCCACTTTCTTCTGTTGTCTGGGCCCCTCCTGTCTTCCTGTCATCCCCACTCCTCTTTTAAAGTCTCTCAGAGCTCTCCACGCCCTCGCTTCCCTTGTGCTGGTCGAAGAGGCCTTGGATGTGCCCTAGGTTGTAAGAGACCCCTCCCCAACATCCTGTCCTCCTTGTCCTCTCTCCCCCTTCTCGAAGTTGCGGCCCCCCTGCACATCTTCCTAGAACCTGCACTCCTCTCATGTCGGGGTCTCCGAACCTTTACCCTCCCCCGCCTCCATCTTTGTCTCCACTGACGCCCCGCCGCACCGGCTTGAGGACTCAGCTGTCATGCTGGTGCCCCGGCCTCTGACACGCCTCTAGGCCCACATCGTGGCCTGCACACTCTTCCCACAACGGTAGCTTCTGGGCCGCCTGGCAGACCTGCTCGCCCCTGGCCTGCCCCGGGGCCTGGCACGCGGTCGGTGTGAGTCACTGAATGAGCAGGTGTGAGCTCACTCTCAGGTGCCGGCGGCTGAGGGTGACCCCATGTGCGCCTTCCCTGTGTTTGACAGGACAATCGGGGGTCATCACTTTCCCGTAGGGGGGATTTCAGGCACTGAAACTTGTCTGTGGAGGGGATTCCTTTGGTGGGATGGCTGCTACCCACCTTGGCCTTGGCGCATGCCATGCTTTTTGCTGCCTTTGTGATCTGCCCTGTCCCACCGTTCCCCGGATCTGGTGGTAGCTGCACCCCACTGGGCCTGTGGGCACTGTCTCCTGGGTGGCCCCCCTCCTCCATCCCCTCAGCGCGGGGTCCACGTGGGAGGCAGGGGCGAGGGGAGACCTCCCATCAGGGACCTGTTTCTGGTTATGTCACCGCGTTTTCTCTAAGTGCAAGTTACTACTTGCACCAGGATAGCTGTTTCTTTCGTTGAGTGAGAAGAATTATTGGGCTGGCGTTTTCCTTCCTCCCCGCCCCACATCGAGAGCATTGGTGGTCTGATGTGCTCTCCTTTGCCCACCTTCAGTGGCTGTAACGACATCAGACCGTGGGAGCCCCTCTAGATGGTTCAGAAAGGTACCAGTGGCACTGACTCGATTTCCTTTCCCAGGATTCCAGCATGGCCTCTGAACACGGGCTCTGCTGCTAGCCCAGCAGGAAGCTTGTTGGGCTAACCTGGCCCAGGCGGGCCAGCCACTTTTGGCTAACCCCCCCCCCCCCATCATTAGGGAGAGCCCTTGCAAGGGCACAGCTCCCAGTGCAGCCACGGAGCTTGCGCTGGGGCGATGACTGATTCAGGGCATAGGAGCTCCCATCACGGCCCCAAGGGCAGATGGCCGGCGCCGGCGATGTTCTGATCCATGGTATGAAGTCAGTGGTCGAGTGGGTGTGGGACACCCCAGGTGAAGTCTCCCCGTGTTCTCCCTGTCACTGGAATCCACAAAACTTCTAAGGGAACAGCCCCTGGAGAATGGTCCTAGAATTTTGCAAGCCACGAGGTTGAGTCTGTCCCCCACCTCCTGCATCCCCCTCCCTGAAAGTAAAGAGTCTTGTGAGCAAAGGCAAATCTTCGCAGAGCCAGCCGGGTGCTGGGGATTGCTCTGCCCATCCCTGGGACAGACCGGAGAAAGCACAGCATCAAGCATTTGTTTTTCCTCTCTCTGTAGATTTTAATGTTGAATGATACAGAAAAAACAGAATGCAGAAGATAATCTGATCGGGGAGAGGGAAGGAGGGGGAGAGAGACTTAACGATCTCTTGTTGCAGATGGTTAACATGTAAACTCTTGCTTCGGGTCTCAGGATAGGCAGGTAGAAGTCAGTTTACAAACAGCAGAGTCTCTGGGACACTTTGAGGAATCGCTTTCAGCACTCAGTCAGCCAACACGATTTTGGTTGCCAGAAATCAATGTTGGAGTCGGACGGAGCGTTGTGCGCCAGTAGCTTATGTCCACATTTCGTCATGGTGGGCTGGGGCTGCCGCCACGGCCTCCCCAGGCGCATCTTCTGGTTTCCCATTTATAGACATGCCCTCGAGCCCCTACTGGGATTTCACTTCTCTGATACCAGAATGTACAGCTTCGGCTTCAGTCAAATGTAACTTCTCAAGAGGGAACTTTTGCTTGCCCTGTAAAATTCCCTTCTGGAAATTAGATTCCAAATTGCACTGAGCCCGGAGAGGCTGGGCCCAGGGAGTGGACTGGATATCACAGGCTGGGGCTTGGCTTGATCGCCCCAGCCCACAGCTCTGGAGCCACTGGGGGGCAGGCGTCTTGGCTTCCCCTGCAGGCCCCCATCTCGTCCAGGCTTGTCATAGTGGAGGAGCTCATCTATGGGGGGCTTACTTAAGACGGGAGAAAGTCAAATGCCTAACTGGCTCTTGCTTTCTGGGTCTTGGTTTGGGAGGGAGGACTGATGCCCCCCAACACCCCAGAGCCTGGGTCAGTGGCTGATTCCTGGTTTGGATGCACAGAATGCTGCCTTGGCCACCCAACAGGTGTGGTCCATTGAAATGTGGGGGAATTGTGGTCTCCTGAAGAGGGCTCCTTAAATCAGGGAGAAAAAAGAACCCCTGAGTACTTCCTCAGTTCCTCAACCTTTAGAATTCAAGAGAGAGGGGGAGAGAGAGAGAGAGAGCCAGCCGTTATTTGCTTATTTGCTTATTTCTTCTGTCCCATCTGGACAAGAAATGGTTAGATGCCCCGCCCCCTTCTCTTTTTGCAGGTGGCAATTTCCCATTAAAAGGAGCTGAGCAAATTGGGTTTATTGCAGCAAAGGTCACATAGTTCCCATTTTTAAATTGCTCAATGAATTGGGGCAGTGGGGCTATTAAATATTGTTAGACTCTCGACTAGCCTGGCAAATTGTTACCTTGGATGAATGCTGTTTACCTGTCTTACTGACGTCGATATGTCCGACATGGAGACTTGCTAACGGGTCCTATTTTTGCAGTTCCTGCCCACCACGGCTTTAAGAATACCCTTCAGCCAGGAGGGAGCTCCGTTTCTTTAAGACTTGCCTGGTAAGGAACATCGTTTTGTAGTTTGTTGAAGTGGTGTCTGTCTGTGAGTTTGTGGGTCGTCCAGGCTGCCCTCGTTGGGCTTAGACCCCCCGCCTGTGCTGGGTGGGAGCTCTCCCAGCTGCCCCCTTCTCCTCCCTGGACTGAGATGGGTTGTGGAGAAGCTTCTGGACTCAAGGTTCTCTGGGATGGAGCGTGGCTCCCGGGGCTTCTAGGTGGGATGAAGGTATGATGCCAAGACCTGCTCCAGAAGTCTCAGCACGGGGTTCCCGACGGGGCAGAGCCCTGCAAGGGTGACTTCTTTCTCTCTGTGGGACATCCGGAAGGGTCGCTGTCCCCCAGCAGGTGGAACGGGAGCTGGTGGGGTTGCTGCCCAAAGCCAGGTGGCCCCAGCCAAGCACCACCTGCGGCTCCGGGGCCCTCCGTGTTTGTCATCTCAGACTCGAGACCACAGACTCGGTAGTGGAGTGTTTTCCTGGCATCGAAGCTGATAAAAACTTACGACACAAACGAAGGGTCAGTGCTAGTGTTTGATGCCTGCCGCCGCGTCGTCACAGCGCCCCGAGATGGCTCCGTCGACTCAGCCTCGGATCTCATCGGCCCAGCCCCCCGCCCCCCGACCGTGGGACTCTGAGGTCACTACGCACCCGGGGAAATTGATAGCGGAATGATATGCACTCAGAAATTAATTTTACGTTGTACTGAATATATATTTTTTTATTGTGACTTTATCTTGATGAGAGAGTGCTTACTTCTGATTTTGTGGATATTACTGACCATGGATTACTTTTATTTTGGTTTTTACACAACAGTTATATTAGAAATTTGCTGTTTTATTCTTACCTTCTTAGTAAAAATCCTTTTATCACACAATGGGTAATTTATATCCATTACCAGGCCTTTCAATCCTTTTCAGTGAGGCTGTCAGTGCCGTTGGCACAGTAATGATTAATGTGATCTAATAATAGCGTGCCATTATATTACCTTAGTAAAACATGTACCAACATCCTATTCGGATCTACCAAATTCATAGCTTCCTATAATATTTTTGTTGAAAGACAGGATTACTATTTTTCAAAGCTGATTTTTTTCCCCCTTTAACATATTTAATGAAATTCACGATTCTCTGCCTTAGTAATCCAGGCATGTGATTGGGTTCGGTGGGTGAATGTGACATCCGTAGGTAGTGTTGTGATTTGTCAGGGAGAGGTTGGACAGTCTCAGAGACCTGCGACCAGCCTGGGTTGTTTTGCCTTGAAGAAAAAAAAAAAAATTGCTGGGTTTCCAGTCCCTTCTGACATGTAATAAGGAAGGTGTGTTTTAGATCAAAAGGCAAAAAAGTAATTTGGCTCAAAGAGTCCTTTCTTCCTCTCCTGTTTTATCCTCTCTTCTGTCACCTGCCTTGGTCTGCTGGTGAATAGGAGGGTAGCAGAGTCAGTGGAGGAAGAAGCTTCAAGCCCCTTTTTCTGGGGTTTGCCCCCACCCTCCGTCTCCGGCTCAGCCTCTCTGGATCTGAGGCAGGGTTTCTCGGCCTCAGCGCTGTTGACATGGGTCTGGGTAACTCTTTGCTACGGGGGCCCTCCTGTGCACTGTCGGACGTTTAGCAGGATCCCTGGTCTTCATCCACTCAGCTGTCAGTTGTATACCCAACTCCCCGAAGCTGTGACAACCAAAAATGTCTTCCGAAATTACCAGCTGTCTCCTGGGGGGGGGGTGGGCGGTGGCACAACCATCCTCGGTCGAGAACCACAGGTCCGATGTGATAGGAACACAAGAAGGTGGATTTTGGGGGAACTCACCCCAGCTGGAGTTGCAGAGCTTTGTGGTCCTTCTTTGGTACATCTTTGGCTTTGGGAGGGAAGATGTGGGGATGAGGGCTACACACTGCATCCTTTTCCTGGCTGAAACCCAGCCTTCTTCCTTCTTTCTCCTCTCTCCTCTGTCACAGAGCCTTGCCCCAGCGAGGGTCTGAATCTTAGCTTCTTCCACTTAAATCCCATTATACTCACTACCGTGATTGATAACATTCCACCTTTTCAAAGGGCCTTAAAATCTGTGTCAACCAAGGATGACATTATTGTAGCACAGGCGAGATGTATTCAAACAATTACACACTCAAATCGAAGTGGGAAGCTTTGTCCTTCTATTCTGATGCTTTGTGACGTGGCTTTCGCCAGCGCCTCAGGCCCTCAGCCCCCAAAACCTTCAGCAGGAAAATGCGTGGGGAGGAACAGGTTTTGCCCTTGATACCACTCAGCTCTGAAACAGTTTGAATATTTGGGCTTCTTAGGGCTAAGGGTAGGGGGGGGAGGAGAGGTTGTTGAGCACAGGAGAGAGAGAGAGAGATCCTTGCTTTTGATTCAGAACAAAAATTACTGCTGCAACATTGGTTCGAAATATGCAATCAACTGAAATCAGGAAAAGTATTTTGAATACAGAATTTATATTGAAATACTTGGATCTGGATACGTGTGCACCCACATACATGTATATATTTAAATCAAGGAAGAGAAGACGAAAAATAAAGCTTTTGTCATAAAAATATTGCTTGTAGTATTTGCCCTCAAATGATTTCTGCCACATCGGAATACATTTTTGTACTGTTAGCATTTCCGTAGAAAGCACTCTTGTTTGTTTTTACAGCGGATTCTTGATGATAACAACAAATGAGGAAATGGCTCTGATTTACCTTTGTTTTAGGAGGATTTCAAATACATTGTGATGTTTGGTGCAGGAAGCATTTTGGTGACCCACCCCTTCTTCACTGGTTTCTGGTCTGTCTCTCCCACTACAGCATAAACCTGATAAGAGTAGGGTCTTGTGTGTGTTCTTCAGTGTCGCTTTCCACATTCCTGAAGGAGTGTCTGATGCATAGTAGGTTCTTAATAAAACTGATGACTGGCAGGATGGATGGGTGCATAGGTGGGTGGGTGGATGGATGGGTGCATAGGTGGGTGGGTGGATGGATGGATGGTTGGATAAATGGATGGATGGATGGATGGATAAATGGATGGATGGATGGATAAATGGATGGATGGATGGATAGATGGATGGATGGATGGATGGATGGATAGGTAGATGGATGGGTAGATGGATGGATAGGTGGATGGATGGATGTACAGATGGATGGGCGGATGGATGGACAGATGGATGGGTGGGTGGATGGATGGGTGGATGGACAGGTAGATGGATGGGTGGATGGATGGATGAATAGGTGGGTAGCTGGATGAATAGGTGGATGGATGGATGGATGGATGGATTGTTGGATAAGTGGATGGGCAGATGGATAGGGTTCTATCTCAAACTTGAATCAGATCTTAGAATAGTAGGCCTACCAATCCAAATGAAATCCCACTTTTTACCATCTCTTCATCCCTTGCCCTCTTAAACATTTTTTTTATATCTAAATGGTCAGTTATACAAAGACATTCTCATTAGTTCTTCTTTTCAATTCAGTTTTTAAAATAGAAAAATATGTTTAGGACTGTGCCAGGCAATCTCTGTAAGTTGAAACAACATGGGTGCCTTGTTGTATAAACATCTTTAGACGTCCACAGGGGCACATACAGAGAAGACCGAGACTGAACACCTGGAGGCAGAGCAGGAGAAGGTGACCTCTTTCAATGTGGTGCATGGACAAGGAGTTTATGAGGCTCAGAAGACTTCCTGTCCAGATGACTAGTTGTCTGTGTCCTGGGCGAGACTCTATATTGTATTTCATGTTCTTCTAGAGGCTCTCCTGTGTCCTCTACAGATTCTCCATGCCTGATCTCTGTGGGACTGGGCAGTGCCCTGAGGGGTTAGCCATCCTGAGGAGACAGGCTGAGGCTCTGGGCAGTGGGGATCCCAAGGCCAGACACAGTAGACACTGTCTACTGGGAACTTATTCCCAGTGAGGAGGGCAAAAATTCACCATATGCTTGACTTGTAAATTATTGCACAGTGAACATCATAGCCTCACTAGTGTAAAAGCCACACAACCAGAAGAGAGAGAAATGACCCCTAGACCTGGCAACCTATAGCAAAGTTGTGGTCTCTGGAACCTCAGGTCTCCTGGTTAGGACCCTGGCTTCCCCCACTCACGAGCTGCTGGACCATCTGTCAAGGGACTTAGTCTTGTGCCTCAGTTTTGTCATCTGTAAACTGGGAATGACAATAGTGACAACATGGCAGATTATACAACTAACATATGTAATGTGCTTAAAACAATGCCTGGCTCCAAGTAGGCGTTTGATACACGCGTGTTGCTGCTATTTATTTTCATTTTCTCTGCTTAGTCAACTTTTCCCCTCTCTCTATGTATTCAAGATTAAGGAAAGTATAGGCCATTTTCAGATAATGAGCCTTTCCCCCTCAGACTCACAGCAGAGCGAGGAGCCCCCCGGCGCTGCCAGGCGTGCGGTCTTGCCGGCACCCCCGGGGCCCGTGGTGGTTAGTGAGTTCAGAGAGCTTCAGAAAGGTGCTGAGTTTCCAAAGTCAGCTTCCCTTTGTGAAGGAGCATTGTTGACACGCCACTGGGGTTTGGGATTTACTTGGTGTTCGGGGAGCGAATTCCTGGGATGGATGCCACGTGGTCGTGGTGGGTGGGAACAGGCAGCTCCTGAAAGGCAGAGGGGAGCTTCCTGATTTTTCCTTCCCACCCTTTGTGAGCTGGCCTGCTTTGCATCATGGCCCCATTTTATATTTTTCAGCGTCCACTGAAATTTAACATTTTGCTTTTGGTTTATTATGTATGCAAGGATCTGGCTGATAAATACATGTGTAATTGTACCGTTGTAACCACTGCTAGTCAGCGACAACATATAATTAAACTCACCCTTGTAGTCATTGAACTTTTCCGTCCCTGACAAGATCGCTGACCACGCCAAGGAGGGTGTGTCTCCATGTGTGAGCCACGCACGGGCCTGTGTGGCCTCGCCTCCCCGGCCCGGCCCGCGGGGCAGCCCAGTGCATCTTAGGGCATGCCCCCACAGATGCACGGGGGACTTCTCTTAGACAGTGGGGTGTGGGATGGAAGGGTGGGGTTGTAGAGCCTGGGCGTGCTTCTGTTTCTGTTGTCTATGCCCAGATGATGATTGGGCCCAGAGTGGGTGCTCGGTAGACTTGAATGAATAATCTTAGAGAGCCCTTCATTCTCCTCTGAGCTCTCTTTTCACATACAACCTTGGTACCTTTCCCCTCGTTTTCTTTTCTGAGGTGATGCTTACCGCATTGCTTTTATGCCCTAAGCCAGGGGTTGGTAAACTATGGCCTGTGGGTCATACCTGGCATACTGCCTATTTTTTCAACATGTAAAAAAACCTTGTACAAATTGTAATGAAATATACATAACACTTACTATCTCTTTCTATTAAACATTTAACATTTTTCAAGTGTGCGGCTCAGGGGCATTAAGTACATTCACACTGTCGTGCAACCCTCCCCACCATCCGTCCCCAGAACTTTTTCATTGTCCCAAACAAATTCTGAACCCACTAAACAATAAGCCCCTATAACTTTCTCCCTCCAGCCCCTGGAAACTACCATTCTACTTTCTGTCTCTATAAATTTCTGCCTCTATAAATTTGACTATTCTGGGTATCTCATAGAGGTAGAATCATACGGTACTTTTCTTTTGTGACCGATTTACTTTGCTTAGCACAATGTCCTCAAGGTTCATCCACAATGTGGCGTGTGACAGGATTTCCTTTCTTTTTAAGGCTGAATAGTATTCCACTGTGTGCGTGTGTGTGCGTGCATGCGTGTGTGTGTGTGTGAGTATACATACCACATATTGTTTATCCATTCATCTGTGGACACTTGGGTTGTTTCCATGTCTTGGCTATTGTGAATAATGCTGCTATAAACATGGGCATGCAAATATTTCTTCAAGACCCTGCTTTCAGTTCTTTTGGATATATACCCCAAAGTGAGACTGCTGGATCATATGGTAGTTCTAGCTGTAATTTTTTTAGGCATTTCTATAGCTGCCGTACCATTTTACCTTCCCGGTGTCAGTGCACAGGGATTTCAGTTTCTCCACATCCTTCCCAACACTTGTTTTCTGAATCGTTGAGGGCCACCTTCCTAATGGGTGTGAGCTGATATGTTATTGTGGTTCTGTCTGTTTTTGTATAGCGTATGAGCTAAGAATGGCTTTTATATTTCTAAGTGACTGAAAAAAATCAAAAGAAAAACAATGTCCCGTGACATGTGAAAGGTAGATGAAATTCAGATTTCCGTGTTCATACAGAAGATTTTCTAGGGATCCAGGCACTCCCGTTCCTTTTTGGGTCACCTCTGGCTGCTCCATGCAGTACTGACAGGCTGTGAGACCTGCGAAGCCTACAATATTTCTCACCTGGCCCTTTATGGACCCTGCGCTGTGCTAAGACCTTGCTAGCCCTCATCTGGCTTAATCCCCTGAGCAACCCACTCTGCAGACAAAGAAACTGAGGCTCAGCAAACATAGCTAACTTGCACCAGTGCCACAGCTGGACATGGCTAAACCAGGAGGCACGTGGCTGTCCCTGTGACCCTACATCTCACACTCGTCACCGTCACCATAAACGTAATCATTGGGAGCTTGCTCTGCACAGGGATCACTCACTAGGGTTTTCGTAAGCCCAAGGTCAAGTCCTAGTTGAAAAAAAATGTAATTATATTAAAATGTGGTGTAGTCATTGGGAGAAGTGGCAAATTTAGGGAGGAAACGAACATGCGAGGTGGTGGGAGGGGGGCTGAGCTTTCCTTGATTTCTTATATTTGAATGCTAAGACCTATGCCTTGTGCTGCGTGGAGGGACGGGCTTTCAACTTACCGAAGAAGGACATGGTTCTGGGATGCTTGCACGTCTACACGCACAGCATTTCCTCGGGATTAGAAGGAAATCGATAACTTCTTCTTGCATTAAAAAAGTGAATTATTTTCCCAACCCAGAGGAAAGAAAGCCAGGGTATACAGGAGAACATGTTGATTGATTCTTTTGCCTTCATTCTTTCGATCACATGCTGTGTGGCATGAATCCTAGCACAGAGATCTTGGACCGGCCCCACATCTTTTCCTCTGAACATGGAGACATCTGCTGTCCCATTTCCCAGGGCCTGTCTCGGCATCCCCTGGTCTTCTCTGGCTCAGATGGTCAGCTCTTGCTACTGAGGGGTCAGACAGTTGTCACTCCCTGCTTCCATCCCCATCCGCCAGCATGTATGCACTTGGTACCAGGAGCCTTCTGACATTTCCCCATGCAGAGGACCAAGGTCGACAGTGATCTGTTCTTTCTCCGTTGGAGAGGAAAGTCTTCGTTGATTTTACATATTTGTGTGCATTATGGACATAATCCGTCAGTCCAAGCTTAGGGGATGTTAGGGGGCTCCAGGGAATATTTGGTCTTGGGTCTGTCTCCAGCACGGCGGTGTGGTTCTCCTGCTCCGTTTGGGAATGCGTGACATTTCCGCCCTGTCACTACTGTATTTCAGCAGGAGGCTTCCTGCAGTCGCGGTGTGAAGCAAAGTGGTGACTTCCACGAGCTCTTGGCTGTGGCTTCAGCCCAGCAGAGCTGGGCTCCTACTCTTACAGCTTTCTGGTGCAATTCATTTTGCACAAAGGAAAGCATGATAATCTGAGTTGTAGGATGATAATGTGATCAACATGTTAGCACACTGCAAGAAGGACAGCAGTGACTTTGGATTTTGAGTTTCGTGGTTAAAAATGTGTATATAATAAAAATTATGCAAGGGGCCTGCACCTACTAGGTGCTTGGGAAGCGTCCAAGGAATGAATTGGTCTGGAAATTGCTTTGTGCCTCAGAGTGAGTGGGAGAATAGAGTGATAATGGGCTTTGGAAGTGGGGATATCTATGACTTTTTTTTGTTTGTTTCTGTTTAAAGATTAAGTTTGGGCCTTGGCCTGGTCTTGGTGTCTGCCTGCCCATTGCCCAGGAGGTGGTAGTAGGATGGTCCACAAATGCATCTGACTCGGGGTGTCCTGCCTCTTTTGGCTCTGACTGGCCTATTCTCTGGGTCACTCTGCTAACAGCTGAGCCTTTATCAAGAGTCCCTGTGCTCAGCCCTGGTGGGTGAGATATGACCCCCCAAGACTGAGGAACATGCAGCCCGGAGGGGAGGGAACTTTGCAGAGATGGAATTGTGTGTGTGTGTGTGTTTGCGGGGGCAATGGTGGAGGGGTGTATGTGTTGAATTTTCCCTACCCCAAAGACATTTTTATTTTCTTCACAGAATATTGCAAGAAGATAATCAGATTTTCCTCATGTTCATGTGTGTGGATTGTTTCATGTCTAAAAACGGTTAATAACACAGAATGATGCTCTTATGAATGAACTGGGCTTAACAGTAGAGTTTTTGTTCCTTAACAAAATATAAATTAAGAAAATATTGACAGTGAAAACCTAAGTTTGGTACATGTTGGAATCATCCCCAAGATTCTGTTTCTCCTCTCTAGGCCCCAATATGTGTGTTTCTAGACACGTAACATCCCCAGTATTATCAGGCAATAGGCAGGGTGACCTGTGGACTCTCAGTCCACATACAGCCTCAGGTTCCCACCCGGTTGGGGGGGTGTGGGGGTGTGTGAAGAGTTTGGACCACATGGTGTCCATGGTTCTTTCCAAGTCTTACATAGAACCACCTAGACCAGGTGTCAGTAATATACACACAGTGCCGGGATCGTGGTTACCGTGTAGCCTCTGACTCTAGGTCTGGGGGACAGGGATCTGCACGCCCGACAGGCTCCCAGGCCATGCCGCAGCTGCTCCAGGAGCATGCTGTGAGCTACCAGGGCCTACATGCTGGTTCTTCGCCCCAGCTGCTGATTAGTAGCCCCTGGGGGGCGTCTGTGACCCACCAAAGTCTGGACCCCACCCCAGAACAATCCAATCAGCGGTACAATCAGGGCGAGCTGCTGCCTTAGGGAGCGCAGTGGATCTTCAGCTGGAGGGCTTGTGAAAACAGAAATCCACGTTTTCTGATAAAAGGTCTGAGACGGGGTCCAAGAACTTGAATTTCTACCAAGTTCGAGGCGACATCACTGCTGCCGCTCCAGGGGCTGAACTGTGCAAACCACTGGGGTAACGTCCTCAAGTAAGCTGATTGTCATTACACGGACCGTGAGGACGTGGGGGCCGGGGGCTCTGGGACCCGCCAACCACTCCATCTGGGGTCGAGCCTGTCCGCTCCACAGAGAGAGCTTCCTCGTCAAGGTTTCACTTGCAAAAGATTTCTGCGTAGAAAAACCACGTTTGTAAATGTCTGGAGTAAAGGCAAGACTTGTAATCATGGGGTGGTGACATTGCTTCTCCAACTGAGAGGAAAACCGGGCAGGTTCCGTGCTCCCCTTTGCTGCTGGGAGTAGCTCTCTTTGCCCCTGAGCCTCCCCCATCCTGCAGTTTTTCCAGCACGTCTTCTGGCCTCTAACTGCTCATACCTGTAAGGGAGGCCTGGTAGGGCATGGCCTCAGCTCGGGGCAAAGTCTTAAGCTGGGCATGCCCCGTTGACTGTTCCCCAAGTCCCAGGCACTGTTCCCGTTGTAGATGCATGATCTCATTTAAGTCTTGTAAGGATCCCATGAAATAAGGACCATCGTGATCTCATGTTGTGTGTGTCCCAAGTGTTTGATGAAGCCCATGTAGACCGCAGGGGCAGCCGTCCAGACTAGGGATGTGAGCATCGCCGTCGGGAAGGCCATTGGACTGTGGAACCCAAGATTGGGTCTATCGGTGTTTTGGGAAGAGAGCAGAGCAGGGCCCCGGGCTCCACAGAGCTGGGCCCCGATGGGCCAGGTGACAGAGCTCAGAGGCCCTGGCTGCCCCTCGGAAGAAGTCACCAGGGCTGTCCTTCTCGGTCACAGTCCCAGGTGGCCCAGGCCTCCTGGGGACCCTGGCCAGTGAGCTTCCTCTCGGGGGAGACCCTCTTCCTTCAGCCCTTCACTGTGCAAAAGTGTCTGTGAGGAGAGTCTGGGAGCCGGCCAGGGAAAGGGGCGGTGGGTGGACGTCTCCAGGGTTGGGATCTAGCTGCTGCTTCTAACCACAGGGTGCCGTGTGGGCCGGCCCTCCGCGAGGGTCCGCGCCGGCACCCCGGAGCCAGGGGGGCGCCCGGCACAGCAGGTGCTTGCAGAGACGTCGCCTTAGAGCTGGTTTGCTCCCCGTTCACCTCGTGTGCTCGGGGCAGAGTTGGGGGGAGGGAGGCACGCTCGGACACGCGGTCTTCCGCGCGGCCTCCGGGCCCTGTGGGGGGCTGCCTGCAGGACCCCTTAGCCCGCCTTTTGTTGGCCCACCTGCGCTGGGTTCCCCCGGTGTGAACCCCACGCTTTAGAGCTGGAGTTTGGCGGGGTTTAGAGGCCCTGTGAGGCCCCTGCCGGGGCGGCCCCCCCAGTGGCCAGAACTGTGCTGCCTCCCTGCGCTTCAGACACGGAGACCCTCCCCACGGCACCTCCCAAGCCGCCCTGGAGCCCAGTGCAGCCCCAAGCCTGAGCATCCTCCCTTGTCGGCGTTCCGTCTCCAGCCTTCACGGCGGGGGTTCTGCAGGAAGGCCCGTTTGCAGAGCCTTCCGGGACGTCACTGGGCACCTGGTTACTGACGTCTCCTGGTGGTAATTATTTCATCTGCTAGTGTGCTGGGCAGAGGGACACACGGGAAAGTTTACATCCAGCTTCATGGAATTTCTACAAAAGTCATTTTCTTAAGAGAACACGTTTGACCCCAAGCCACTTCCTTTTTGAACTTTTGAAGGTTTTATGACTGAGCTTTTAAAAAAGGTTGTTCAGTTCAGATGGCCGGCCTGTTCTTCTTTTTTTTTTTTTGAAGATTTTATTTATTTATTTGTTAGAGAGAGAGAGCATGGGCGCGAGAGAGTGAGCCAGAGAACAAGCAGGGGGAGCTGCAGGCAGAGGGAGAAAGAGGCTCCCTGCTGAGCAAGGAGCCCGATGCGGGACTCCATCCCAGGACCCTGGGATCATGACCTGAGCCGAAGGCAGCCACTTAACCGACTGAGCCACCCAGGCGACCCAACATGTACATATCTTGAATCTAATTAAACTTTACCTTTGTATACAGCCATATAACCACTCCACAGGCCAATTTATAGAACTTTTCATCACCCCAGAAAGTTTCTTGTGACTTTTTTTTAAAAATTTTTTTATTGTTATGTTAATCCCTGTACATTACATCATTAGTTTTAGATATAGTGTTCCATGATTCATTGTTTGTGCATAACACCCAGTGCTCCATGCAGAACGTGCCCTCCTCAATACCCATCACCAGGCTAACCCATCCTCCCACCCCCCTCCCCTCTAGAACCCTCAGTTTGTTTTTCAGAGTCCATCGTCTCTCATGGTTCGTCTACCCCTCCGATCTCCCCCCCTTTATTCTTCCCCTCCTGCTACATTCTTCTTCTTTTTTTTTTTTTCTTAACATATATTGCATTATTTGTTTCAGAGGTACAGATCTGAGATTCAACAGTCTTGCACAATTCACAGTGCTTACCAGAGCACATACCCTCCCCAGTGTCCATCACCCAGTCACCCCATCCCTCCCACCCCATCCCCCACTCCAGCAACCCTCAGTTTGTTTCCTGAGATGAAGAATTCCTCATATCAGTGAAGTCATATGATACATGTCTTTCTCTGTTTGACTTATTTCGCTCAGCATAATACCCTCCAGTTCCATCTACGTCGTTGCAAATGGCAAGATCTCATTCCTTTTGATGGCTGCATAATATTCCATTGTATATATATACCACATCTTCTTTATCCATTCATCTGTTGATGGACATCTTTGGCCGGCCTGTTCTGGGACAGGGCTGCATCTTGTGAGAGAGGAGAGAAAGCTTTCCCTGGGGACATCGAGCGGGTGGGTCGGCACTCCCGTCTCTGCAGGGGAGCACCGGGCCTCCTAGGGGTCCGATACTCGGGTGTCATCTTGGGACCTGCAGCGTGGGTGGCAGCTCAGGGGAAGGAGTGGCCGCGTGTGGGGCGGAACTCCCCCAGGTGGCCCTTTCTCCAGGCTACACCAACAGTCTGGTCTGTTAGAATATGGACGGACTGCCTGGGGAGCTCAGGGGTCAGGCAGCGGGAGCCTCCTGGCCTCGAGATAGTGCCCTTTAGGAGTTGAGTTTTTCACATCGACATCCTGCTCCCCAGCCATCCCACCGCTTCCCCTTTAGAACAGCGGCCCTATGCTGGACACCCATTAGGGACAAAAGAAGCTTTGCCACATACTGAGTCAAGCCTAGACCCTAGCTTGCCTCTGGGCCAGAGGAGGCACCCCCAGGCTGTCCCCCTGGGGGTCACCCCCATGTCACTCACTTGCAGAAGGACACTGTTCTTCCTTTGCCCTGTCGCACAGTGCAGAGCAGCAGTGCAGCCAAGGGCCCGGCCTGGCCCAGAATGCAGAGTGGGGGCTTCATGCCTCAGACGGAGGTCTCATTGGTATCCGGCCAGCCTCTGTCAACCACCCTCCCTCCTGTCTCTCAGACACAGGTTCTCCTGCCCGCCCTTTGGTTGAGAGTTTCCCGGTGCCGGTAGCTCTAGGGTGGGGACCTTGATGACCATGGAAGACCAAAGACACTCTTTTGGAATCTGGGAAACGGGGCTAGGGAACATATTGTAGTGGTGGTTTAGGAGTTACTGGGAGGACCTGCTTCACATGCAGTTTCCCAGACCCAGACCTGGAGGTGTGCTGGTCTGGAAAGGGGCCTGGGGGTCTCCATGTTTCATAAACCCCTCTGACAGTGCAGTGCCCTGGGATTATATGCACGTTGAACCCAAATTTCAGCAGCTGGGCGGGGCCCCAGCCTGGACCTTGGACGACTAGATGCCGGGAGCTTCTTTCTTACTTCTCAGCTGAGGGACTTTGGGTCAAACATTTTGAGTTTCCGGATCTCAATTTTCTCACCAATAAAAAGAGAAATGAGGTCTGTATGATTCCTCAGAGTCCCTCCAGTTCTGAAGTTCTAGCACATTAAAAACAATCTGCATTTTAGGCCTGGCAAGTTACGGTTTCCCCTGAAGGGGGCCTGGAAAAGAAAGAGAGTGTGGGCTTTGTGGTGTGAGGCCAAGGTTATAAAGGTGGCCTCCGTGAGAGAATCGTTTGTATTTATTGAAATTGTTGATTTTAATCGCCCTGGATGCTCCCTTGATAAAAAATTATAATCCTCTGTAAATTATGAGTACCTTGAAACTCACAAATTCTATCACTTTTGTGATTGGCAACATTAAATGACAACAGCTCATTTAAATAAGCAACATCTGGACATTATTATTTTTAGGGATTTTTCATCTGTTGATTTAGAAATCTGGGGCCTTTATGAATCTTGCATGAATATTCTTTTATATTCACATCTACCACCAAGACACAAAGAAATAGCCAAAAAATATCGTCCAGTGATTCTTTGAGGCAGCGCATGTGTTTTTTAAACAACAAATCCATTGTGAATGAGAGAAGATATAGAATAGCCTGCCTGGGAGTGTGGGTGGAGGGAGCAGTTGATCTTCTAAGAGCCAGAAAAGCCTGTCGATTCAAAGCCACAGTAGGAAGAAGGTTTTGGTTTTATATATAATAATAAAACATTTTAAAATAACAGTATAATTTTGGACTGATGATACCAGAATATGGTATTCACAATTTCTCAGAATAATCCAATTTAGAACAATGTATTCTGAGCAGGTTTGGTAAAAATAGGTCTATCATCCCGTGGTATAAGATAATGCATTAATTTTTATGAGTGACTTACGGAGATGTACAAGTCGGTTAAGAGTTAGGATAAACATAATATTCCTTAATTAATCCATTATGCCATGGTACACATGTGCCATTTTTATTACCTTAAAAATGAAAAATGTCAAAAAAGGAAATTGCTGCTTTTTTATATCAAAAAAGCCTTTTTTGAAAAATCATAAAATGTCTAATCTAATTCACCATATAATACTAATGAGCTCAACAAGCCATCTCAATGCACAGTTTAGGATAAAAGGTCATCAGTTTCTGGCAGTCAAATTCCAGTACTTTTTTAGACGAGACAAAAACCTTTCAGCACCAAATATCGGAAATGGCATTTGTGATTAGAAGCGTTATTAATGTCGTAGAGGTTTAGAAATTCACATTATCCCCCGCCCCACCCCCGCGTTTTCTAAAATCTTAAGCTGCGCATGCACGCAGTTCAGGCGTGCTCTCCATTCCCCTGCTCCCGCCGCGCCCCCCATGTGTGAACTCGTTGCCCGTCCCGGATCTGAGTGGCGTTGAGTAGGGAGTGCACACACACACACACACACACACACCCACGGGAGCTTGGGGGGCCAGCCTGCTTTCTGGTTCCTCAAATCTCTCTGAAGCCCCTCCGCTTATTCTCTGCTGTCTCTCTGCCCTCCAAGCTGTGTTCCTGTCCTCTGGATGTGTCCCCATCATGGGCCTGCTGTGTCTCTCGTCTCCTCACAGAAGGGGCCGGTAGGAGGCCCATCCCGCCACCTCCTCCACCTCCGGCAGTCGGGCACATGGTGGCTGCAGTCCGCCTTGTTATGGAAAAGAATTGCCCGGCGGGTTGAGGGAATGGCCAACAGCGGACCAGAATCGTGAAGCTGAAAGTAATATTACCGACTGGAGGTCATTTTTCCCAACTGAGGGGCAATAGTTTGCCACTATAAACTGCACATTGCAGTCAGTATATGTTTTATTAAACCATTTAAGGAACTTGGGAGCCATTTCATTTAAACTTCCTGCTTGATGGAGCTCAGGGCCGAGCCCAGAGCCGCTCACGGAAGAGGCCTGGAGGCATCTGCTCGAGAGCTGCCCTGAGTGCTCAGCAGGAGGCCCTGCAATGGGGGGAGCCTGGCCGGGGCCATGCCCAGCGTTCCTGGAGCTCGTCAATGCTCCAGTGCACCAGCGGGAGCATGCATGTAGGTTCTGGTCTCAGCTCTGCCACTAACCAGCTCTGTGACCTTGCTCAAATCTCTTAGTCTCTCCAGGACTGTTGCTGCTACTGCAAAACCAGGGGGGCGGATTCCATGGGAGAGGCAGGGTCCCTTTCTGCTCACTGCTTCTCTGAAATGCGGGACTGTCTGAGGGTCACCCCCTCCCCCGGAACCGTGGCACTGGGACCCCCCCCCATCAGGCCCCCAGTTGGTGACACGGCAAAGTCTGCCTTCATCCCTGCCCTGCCCAAGGAGGCATTCAGGCTGTGATGTTTGAGGGGCTGTGGGGCCCGGGGCTCCCCTGGTCCAGTGGCGATGTGTGGGCTCTCAGCAGAGAGAGGGAAGCGGGCAGCAGCCCCTGGTTCTCACGCTGTACAGGAACAATCTCTGCGGCTGCTTTTGTGTCTGAGGAGGTAGGAGCTGCGGTGAGCACCATGCCTGGGGTCAGAGCACGGGATTCCTGGAGCACCCTGACTGTGGCTTGCTGAGCAGCTCACTGACCCACTCTGAGCCTCAGTTATCCTGTCTGTGCAATGGGGTGGTGGTGTTGTTAACACCCCCTCCCCCCAACCTGAGAAGGCCCGGTGGTTGGGCCTGGTCAGCTGTAAAGTGTTATGGAAATGACGGTTTTATCATTATTGATAACTTTCGGATCATAATTTAGCTCTAAGGACTCCCCTGAATTGCATGCCTGTGGATTCTATAGCCACGGTTTGTGCCCAGCGAACAAAGAGCCGAGGAGTTGGCTGTGCTTTATCTTTAAAAGTAACAGGATGGAATCCGGCATTTTGGCTTTCTCAGCCCTAACTGGTGGTCTTTAGTAGGTGGCCTTAATTCTACAAAGTTATATAACCAAATCTTTTGTCTAATTGGTAACTATATTTAGGAGGTAGAGAAATATGTGAGCTATTCGTTTCGATTAAATTTTTTATTATGCACTCTGCATTTGGATTGACAACTATTAATATTAAAGAGCTTGGCCAAATTGAAATTTGTATTGCTGGAGAGACTTAAATATAATGTATGATGCTGAAAAAAAAGCCCAGGGAATATGGGAATTACCAGGCTGGGTGCAGACAGGTCCCTGCCAGGTGTCATGTGCGCTCTCGGCAAAACCAGCCCCACCTCTGTTGGCTGAACAGGGAGGTGTGTGGAGGGGCTCCGCAGAGCCACTGTCGAGGTATCAGGACCTGAGACACTTTCATGGAGATGACTCAGTAAAGATGTAGGGCATGTTGGAGCGCATTATACAAATCATTTCTTCTAATAACTGTTTGCATAGAGTATTTTCTCCATCACTAAGAAGGAGGTCTGGGGGTAAGGCGGAGAAGGTCATTCTTAAACAGGATGCATGTATCACCAGTGTAAGGAGGGGGTCCAGTTTCTTCAGAAGCCCCCAAACAGGTTGCACTGATGTTCTGCAAGTCTGTGGCTGGTTGAAGGCTCTGTCTGTCCTGCAGGTGGGAGGACTCAGGGCCACAGCCACGTGGGGAATGCTGGGACCAGGGGGGTTCGTGTTCTAATTTTGTTGCAGGTGGGCCCTGGGGCTTGGACCCAGTTCTCTGTCTCTGGGACTCAGTCCTCTGTACCCATGCCTGTGACCTTCCACAGGGCACTGGATTATCACATGCAGGATTGTAGAGGGTTTGCACAAAGACCGGGGAGGTCTGCCGAGAAGGGGACTCAGGTGGGGGAAGTGGGGTGACTGTGCCCACGCAGCCTCTGAGCGACAACCTAGCTCTAGAGCTCAGTCTGCGGGATACTCTCAAGGGAAATTATTCTCTTTTGGAGTCTGTAACTCTCGAGAGCCAAGGACGAGGCTGCAGCACATGAGCCACAGGCTTCTGACTCCTGTTAGCCGGTCCTCGCATACTCTAGGCATCTCCACCTTCCGCAGGGGTCCCCTTGCTCTGCCCTCTGTCCGGAAGGTCAACCTGCCCCCCTCCTCCAGGCAAACTCCCCAGTGGCTGAAGAGTGTCCCGGCGCTCTCCCGTGACATTGCTGTGCCCGAGGCTGGACTTTGCTTTGCCCACTCCGCCCCCAAGGGCAGGGCTGTGCTGCCCTCCACCGTCTTGCCCGGCGCCCCGGCCATTACACGGAGGGCACACTCAGTATGTCCAGATGCCCCAGACACAGCTCGCCAGATCTGGCAAAGGAGGACAGGTGATGACTTCACTCTTAGTGCTGTCATAAGTTTATGCCCTTCCCCCCACTGGACTATAAAATACTCTGTTTTACTTGTGGTTTTCACAGAACTTTTCCAGACGTTGGGAGCTGGGATATGTAGGACAACCTCCATGAACAGGGATGCTCAAAGTACTAGTGGTTCTAATTCACTGGATTATATGGACACTTGAGGTTTTTACCTGCAAACATTTTAGTTCCAGATGCTTTGGTTATGTGTGATTTTTTTAACATCCAGGAGGTGCAGGTGGAGAAATGTTTTCTGGAGCCTGACGGGTGTCCCACGTCTCCCGGAATGGGGGAAGGGCCTGCCCCTGGTGTCCTCACTGTCATCGTGCCCGCTTCATCTCCCAGACATGACCCCAAGCTCCTGGAGGGTGGGACCCGGTCCTGGTCATGCTGTTCGTCCCGCACCAGGTAGCTCGGTGGCTGGTGCATCTCTGCCTTGGCAGGTCCTGTGTGGCGATGAGAGGCATCCAAGGCTGCGGGTGGGAGGCTCCGGCTGGCTGACTAGAGGCTTGCCCCGTGACAGCCCCCAGAGGTGCTTCTCACTACATTTCCACGATCAGCTGGGTTCACAGTTTCTCTGGAAAGCTGACAACCGAGGGGTTGTCTGTGAAAACAGAGTCTGGTTCCTGTTGTTTTGACACCAGGCTGGCCAGGTAGAGCGGACGCTGTGGGTACCCCTCGGCCCACACCGCCCCCCGGCCGCCGCTGCTGAAGGCAAGCATCTGGACTCTGCCTGGGGCTCCTCTCACCACTCGAGTGTAGATGGCCAGAAGTGCGCCGAGTTCCTGCCTCTGGGGCAGCCCTCTGTTAGTGCTGGGCTGGGAGCTGGCGGGGAGACACCTGTCTCTCCCTGCCTTGGTTGGGACAACCTGGTCTTGCCCGGGGTCTTGGAGCAGCGCAGTGGGATTGGGGCCCCGGTGCCCTCAGCCTAGTGCCCTCCTAAACCTACTTCGTATTGGCTTCCTTCCTTTGCCACTTTCCCACTGGCCCATGACCAGCCTTCCCAGGATCACCTCACACACAGACCCCCCCCCGTTCTTACAGCTTTATCTTCTTAGGAAACACAGCTTGAGACCCTGGGGGTGGCCTGCAGAACTGATGGATGCTTTTCAAAGCTCGGTCACTTAGCCTTTCTTCAGTTGAGCCTTCCAGAAGCCTCTGAAAGGAGGAAGTGGAAGTCATGGACCCATTCTCCAGATGGGAACACTGAAGCCCAGGGAAGTTGTTGGCACTGGGACCAGATGTGTAACCTACCTTCCTCACTTTGCTGATTCAACCCAGGGGGGCCTGGCTCAGTGGGCTCTCAGGGCTGCCTGTCCCCAGCCAAGGGGGCAGGATGAGGGACTTCCCTGAGACAGTTGGGGCTGACAGGTGAGGTGACAAGGTGAGGTCCCCGAGCAGCGCTTTGCTCCATTAGGTCTGGCGTGAACGTGGTGGGTGGGAGGGCTGCCGTTGTCACTTAGAGAGGGTGACAGGCCCGCGCACACAGGGCTGCTCCCACAGAGCAGCCAGCCTGGCGGGCTATTTGCCTGAGCCTTGGGTCTTCCTCCCCAGTGTGGGGAAATGATGGGCAGCAGACTGGCCCGAGTGTTCCTGGTGGGGCTGGAGGGGACCTGTAGGAGCAAAGGTGGATTTCTATCTGCCTGCCAGTGGGCAATGATGCGTCCCTCAGAGGGGGGCCCCGTGGCCTCCGGGGGGCTCCTGGCTGTCCCTTACCTGTGGGCTGGGCAGACTGCTCAAGGCAAACAGACATCTCTGTCCCCGACACACTTGTTCCTTTGAAGCTCTGCAGCATTTTGAATAAGATCCCAAGAAAGTACCCAGAGAAGAGTGGGGACGCCTGAGGCCTGGGAGGCGGTGGGCCGGGGAACTTGTTTCTCATTAGTTCTAGGGCCTGAGACTGCACTTCCTGCTTTCTGGGTCTTGGTTTCCCAAGACGGGGTGGACGGTATGAGCTCCCCACTCCAGTCAGGGTAGTGGAGGAAACCTGAAAGGAGCTTGAGCTGGCTGGGGGCAGGGGGGACACCTGCCAGGAGCAGAGACTCTGCCTGGAGGAGAGTTGGTATCCATGCTGGACCCCTAGAGGACCCAGTCTGGACCACCTCAGCTCCCCCAGGTGTGTGGGGAGGGTGGAGAGTCCTCTGTCGATTAGGTAGATTAAGGACTTTGCCGGTGGAGGTGTGCGTTGGCAGTGAGCATCCCGGCAGGTGGCTCTAGATCCGGGAGCACCAGCTTTGGCTGCCCAGGGGTCTTAGTTTCAAGCCCCTGAGATACACTCTGGGCCCCCACCCCCTACATCACAGAGCAACTGCATTGGTGCTCTCTCTGCTTTTCCCAGCACCCAAAGGGGGCTGAGAGCTGCTCTTGAGCACCTGTGTTGGGTGGGGCCTGCCCCATGTTATTCTGGCTGGGTGGGACCCGTTTGGTGATCCTCGGCCTGGCCCGGGGAGCCAGGGTTCAGGAGCCCACCTCCGGTCACTTGGAGGACTCCTCCAGGCAGCATTGGGTCTGGAACCAAGGCAGGGATCTGGGAGCCACGCACCCTGGCCCCTCCTCGACACTGGCTGGGCTTCAGGCAGGAGGGGCCCGTGTGAGCGGGGAGAGGTTGATGCCCTCGAGTGCTTTGTCCACCACAGTGTGGAGCCCGGGCCAGAAACAGAGTAGGTCCTCTTAACATGCGTATTGATTTGATTTGGCAGAGGGTCACATTGGTTTCTTTCCCTACAAATTTTAATATCAGATTCATTTATAATGCTGAGTACGACTGACAAGTGTTCGCATCATTCACCCATTTATTCATTTGCTCATGAAATCTCTGTGTTAATTGTTTTGCCTTATTGGCAGTTTTAATTCTACATTCCTTTTTTTCCCAAAAGGTCAGTGGCTTGCTAGCTGACCAGGCCAGCGTGTGTGTTCCCTGGAGAGACATTTTTGTGAAGAGATGCTCATTTGCATTGGTCAGACTTCAGCTTTGCCTTTCTCGCCTCTCTTGTTTTGAATCAATATCTTGGAATTCTTGGGATGGACTGGGGCCCCTTTCTTGTCTTTCTGCTGTCCTGGCTTCACACCAGGGTCATCCTACTGCGCCGTCCTCTGCTTAACTCACTTCAAATTAAGATCTAAAGACCCACGAGTATCAAAATGGGTATGGATGTCTTGGGCTCGTAAGGCTCTTACCTGTGATATTTTGATAGAACAAATGGAAACTATGCAGGGTCTCAGAGTAGGGCCTGCCAAGTTTGAAACATCTATGGGTTTGGTTTTGGCTTTTGCCTAAAAGTGCATGAGATCCATAGTGAATTTTTATTTTTTTAAAATTTTTTTGAAGATTTCATTTATTTATTTGACACAGAGAGAGAGAGAGAGAGAGCGCAAGCATAAGCAGGGGGAGCAGCAGAGGGAGCGGGAGAAGCAGGCTCCCTGCTGAGCAAGAAATCCCATGCAGGGCTCCATCCCAGGACCCTGGGATCATGACCTGAGCTGAAGGCAGACGCTTGACCGACTGAGCCACCCGGGCGCCCCCATAGTGAATTTTTAACCTGTGATTTTTTTTTTTTATTAAAGGATTTTATTTATTTATTTGACAGAGAGAGAGCGAGAGAGGGAACACAAGCAGGGGGAGTGGGAGATGGAGAAGCAGGCTTCCCGCGGAGCAGGGAGCCCGATGCGGGGCTCGATCCCAGGACCCTGGGATCATGACCTGAGCCGAAGGCAGACGCTTAACAACTGAGCCACCCACGCGCCCCTAACCTGTGATTTTGACCTGTAAAATGGAGAAGGTGGTTATGAGTTTGTGTTAGGAAGAAGATGGAAGTATTCTGGAAAGCCTAGTTTCAGTAAAGTTACTTCTGAGCTGAAATGTTCAAAGTGCAGAGATCTATAGTCTAGTGTGTTATTTTATGGTAACTTTCTCTATGCAGCTGTGTTTGCTGCAAAAACTCACATTTCTGTGTGGAACACTGAATGAAATATGAATGTGCTTTTTACAGTTTAGTACTTTTAATAAAGGATTTGTGAGCAAAGAGCTTAAGTACAAGAACCACAAAACATATAGATAAAAATATAGCCATAATCACACATCAACCCCCAGAAAATTCATTACGTAGAGAACATCAGTAATTGAGAGAAGTTGAGAGAACCGACAGAAAAATAATATATATGCCCAGAATTCTAAAGGCATGAATCCTTTTAGCTGGGATCAGGGCTTCTGAGTTCTCTGGGGTGGGTGTTTTATTACAGCGGATGCTTTACTTGGAAGGATGTAATTTATTATCATTGAATTCGCATGGCAACGTGAATTTGGATTTGGGTTTCTGGGAGAAGTTTACAATTAGTTCCCTCATATATATTTATAGCTTTGAAAAATACTTGATGTTAAAATAATTTAAATACTTCACCTTTTTCTTTTTTTTGATTGATCTGTGAAATATCGCCATTCTTTTTTTTTTTCCCTTTAAGCCCCCAAACTAGCCTGCTGACTAAAGCGTTGCTGTTTGTTGGCGTGTTGTGATTAGGTGGGCACTGTTCCCAGGGCCAGAGGACATGCAAAATAAATAATAAAAAAATAAAAATAAATAAATAAGTAAATAAAAATACAACCGCTCTGCTCCCTCAGGTACATTGGTCTTATTTGAGGGATGTTTTTCAGGTTTTTAGATTTTAATTGTTTCCTCATTGGAAACTTCTGTTTGGGGTTCTCAGAGCAGACCCCCAGGAGAGGACTAACAGAAGGTTAGTTAGGAAGGTGAGCGTTCATTTCTTCCGTTCCCACTCTGCCAGTTCAACCGAGACTTTACCCATTCACCTGGGAGTCTGTCTCCTTACACGTTCCTCTTGCTTTCTGACTTTTAGGAATCATCTGTAGGCTCTGATCTCGATGGTTTTCGTTTTTCTATTAAAATACAGTAAGAACTTGATTATGTGTTTCAGTATTTCTCAGCCTGACCCACGAGTAGAACCGGCGACAATGATTTAGTTATTGGCTCATGTTTATTGCCGATGCAGTGAG
>NW_022589761.1:1588165-1618165 GCF_004348235.1 Phoca vitulina
CACGGCAGCACAGAGCCCTGCGGGCCTCGTGGGGACCTTGTCCTGGAGCGGTGATGGTCTTTGCAGCCGTGTAAAGCTTGAATGGAGGCCAGGCTAGCCCAGGTAACAGGGTGGTCTGCTTCTAGGTAGTTTACTACGCAGGTGCCTTGTATCATGAGCTTTCTGGTCAACTCTCCCCTGGTGGAGGGGGCCTCCTCTCCACTCCCCGGGCCTCCTGCTGGTGCTAAATAACTTTGAGTGGGGAAGGGGGACCCCCAAGGAAATCCGGTATGGGGGCTGGCCTCTGCTCAGGGCTCCTGCCCTATGTCCCTCCCGTGGTTTCTGCCTCAGCCAGGTCAGGTTGGAACCCCAGCCTGGCCACACATAGCCCTGTTTCCGGGAGTCAGGGAGAAGCTTGCTCCTTCCACAGCCTCTGTGGTGGTCCCTTGACTCCCTGGAGCTCCAGGCTCCCCTCCCCAGGACCCGTCACTCTCACACCTGCGCCACAGCCTCCCCACGTCTTCCGGTGTGACAGGAGTGAGGGCCACAGGGCCTATCCTCCCAGGCAGGAGATTCCAGCATTCCTGGGGGCTTCGGCCAAAGATGGCTTCACGAGAGTCCTTGGCTCGGTGGGACTGCTGGCCTTGGGTCCAGGTTTTTCACCCACCTCAGTATATATAGGTGGACCCCCCCTCTAAGAAAAACCAGTAGGTGAAATTAAGTCTCCCAACAGAAAGGTCTTCTCATGCGGCCAAAGAAAGGTGCTGGAGGCCTTTCCCTCACTCCCAGCTGTGTGTGCCTGAGGATAAAAAACAGTGCCAGGCCATAACATAGGTGTGAGAAGGCCAGCAAAGGTCTGGTGTTGCCATGGTGATGACACTGATACTCTTTTTGGAAATATCGGCCCCAATTATTTGTTTCAAGTGCCCTCATTTTGGGGTGACTCTGCCTTGCTGGGGTCCTGAGTGTACATTTCCTTTGCTCTTGGAAGTCCACACTGTCTTCTCGGGCTGCAAGTTGGCAGAGGGTCTTGCCCTCCTCCTGCATAGACTATAGAGTGAAGGGGTGGCGACCCTGGGCCCCCGTCGGAGGCCAGTGAACTGAGCTGAAAGTGCACTGAGGGCTCCCTGTGGGGTAGAGTCTTGGGCAGGCCCGTGCAGGCCGTGGACTGCATGGCATGGGGGCCGTTGGTGTAGGCCGTGGTGTTCACCGGGCTCCCCTGTTCCAGGAGCTCTGAGCCCCGTCGGGATGGTTCTGTTGCAGGTCGGCCCTAGATGTGCAGTCAGGTGCCTCCTGCCAGACGGCCTGCACCCGAGGAACCCCGTTTCCAGAAGGCTACCTGCTCTGCTACCTTCTACCTTGTCTGCCTGCCCATCAGCACAGGGCCGTGCACAGGGGCTCTGGGGGAGCTCGATGTTGGGTTCATGTTGTTGGGGTCACCTTTCCACTTTGACCTAAGTGGCTTTCACTGGGCGTGCAAAGAGCCCGTGCAAAGTGCTCTGCACTAGGAGGCCCCTCACCCCATGCTCTCTCATGCCTGGAGACGGGGTGAAGCCTGGCTTAGGCGGCCGGCACGGCCTTTGCTCATTCTGAAAAGAGGATCGTGTCTGGGGGAGCGAGCCAGGGGTAGTAGGCACAAGATGGGCATCCTGGTGTGTCCTCACTGTGCTCAAGCCCGCTCCTTCCTCTGGGGGGAGCCGCTGCTGGCTGCGATGGCCATTTGCTTGTCGTCCAGGCAGATGGCTCCTGATCGCGACCGTGTGCCTCGCTCTGGTCAAGGCATCGTGGAGGGTGCATCGTCCCCATCCGCCTGTCCGCCCCGCCTGCCGGCTCCTTACCTGCAGGCCTCGGCCTAGATGGCATCGCTCAAAGAGGCCTTTCTGCTCACCCAGTCCTCCCATTGCTGTTTTCTATTCTATTCCGTGCTCTTTTATTCCCTCACCTAATTCTTCTGTATAATTCTCCATAACGCGGCATATCCGCATTTGTGTAACCACGTACTTGCGGATGGATGTTATTTCATTTTCCCTTCTACATTGTACTTACAGTGCTGCGGTGAACAAGTGCAAGTATTTCTGGAGGATGGATTTCTAGAACTCATATTTCTAGGTCACTAGATATGTGTGTTTAAATTTTTAGATAGATATCACCAAATTGCCCTTCAAAGTAGTACTTTATATGTTCATTATGTATGTGTGTCTACCAGTATTGTATGCATAGTACTCATTTCCCAAAACCTCACCAATACTGAATATAATTGCTCTTTTAAATGATCACCAATGTGAAGGATAAAAACTGGTATATTTGAATTGGGTTTCCCTCATTAGTAGTACAACTATCCTCTCATATGAGTATTGGCCACTCCAGTGTTTTCTACAAATTACTTGTTAATAGTTTTTTTTCATTTTTCTTTTTTTTTTGGTCATTGATTTCTGAGAGCGCATTACATATGTTGGGCATTAACCCTTTGTTACACATATTTTAAATATTTTCTTAGGCTGCTTTAGAACAAGGGAAGGGGTCACGGAGACCAGGGCTACAGAAACAGGGTATCGTGTGCTATGATCATCCTCTTACATTGCAGAGCAATGTTTCTCATTCCATGGAGGCATCCTGGGTATGTGTTGAGGTAATTTAGGAAGTTACAGAGGTAGTTTCTGGGGCCTGGTTCTCATGCATAAAGACTAAATTATTTGCCTTTTGGGGCCTGTGCAGGTCTCTGAATCCCGTGCTGACTCTAGGCCTGGCTGTTCTTGGTCCAGGTAGGATGCCAACATCCTTACCTGCTCTGGCATCTAGGAGGCAGCCCTGTGGAGCCTGGCTGTGGACCCTGTGGAACCTGAGGACATAAAGACAGGGATGCAGCTCAGGGGAAGCAGAGCATGGCATAAGGCAAAGCCTGGGCTGGGAGTAGGTGTTCCTGGCAAGGGCTCACTTTGCCCCCTCGATTGTGAGGATTAGCACCCCCCATTGTCTTTAAGGTGTGCAAAGTTCTGATAGTCTCTAGTTCAGTAACTTAACTTTGAAAATAAATATCAAAATACTATTATTAAAAATACCCCCCCCACACACACAAAAAAATAACCCCAGCCACTCCATCGCGAAGGCAACTATAACACAGTGATCCTGGTTCTCTCTGGGAGCCTAGCTCCCTCTTATCCCAAAAGGCGAGTATCATTATTCTGGTTTTCCACACCAGGAAACTGAGGAGTGGGGGCTTAGGGTCTTGCCTGAGGTTTGCCAGCCTGCTCCTGTCCCAGTTGGGACTTGAGCCCAGCCTCATGGTCTCCAGTCACCCCGCAGGTGTTAGGAGAGCCTCTTGTAGGTGTCTCTGGGGTCAGAGCAGACATACGGCGGGTGACATTTCTCGGCAGGCCCAGGACCCAGGGTCCTGCACCTGTGCCCACATGTCCATATGTGGGGACAGCCCTGCCAAAAGCCAGCAGCCCAGGGAATAGGTTCCTCTGCCTCCCACCTCGTCCCCACCAGGGCTCTGTGCTCTGGGACACTTCGGGCACATGTGTTTGAACCCAGTGTTCCAGGTGATGCTGGCGGTGGATCTTGGGCACCTGCTTGAGCGTCTTGTCTGCTAGAGGGGGGCTGGCGTTCTCCTGGGAGGGGGGGACGAGTTTCCATGACCTCTGACCATTGTCTCTGGAGGCTTTCTCTTGTAACTGGGGGTTGAGTCAACATTCAGCATCAAGAGCTGACAGGTAACATTTTAAGGCATTTCCTTAATTCTCCTTAGATGCCCACAACGTCTTGTTTTCTCTCTTCACCACTTAGGCAACAATTTCTCTTCTTGTTTCTAACGGCTACCTATAGAAAACACTTGAATGCAGATCATATCTTGATGGTATTTACTAATATAAATATTTGCTTTCTGGAAGCAATGTTACACAAAATGCCAGAGCTGTAGGCTCAGCAGCTGAACGCTTGAGGTAAGCAAGCAAAGCTCCGTGGTGTGGAGCTGGTGTCCCGCCATCTCCACAGTGAGACGCAGGGGAATGGCCACACGTTGGCACAGCTGGCCCGCTTTTTCCAAGGACGTGGTGGTCATTTTTTAAGTGAAAAAACACATCTCTGCCAGCGTCCCCCAGGGCCCCCCCGAGCTTCACGGAGGCCGATCCCAACAGCCGGTGCAGTTCACTTGCATGCTTACGGCGTGCCCAGAGCTGTGCTGTGGCAGCTTGGGAGGAGCTCACGAGAGGTGAAGATGGAGTAATCCGAAATCAGACCTCAGTTGCATTTATTTCACCTGATGTAAAATCCGGCAAGAAGGAAGGAACGGAGCAAACTGGACATCGGTCTGAGAAGAGCCAATGAAATGAGCAGACCATGGTTGGGGCAGGCAGATGCCTTTGCAAAGGAATTAGCGTATTTTTAACTATGGGCTTATGTCAAGTAATTCTAAATATCACAAAACCTCACTAGAGCCAAGGGCTGTGGAGAGGCCTTGGAGTTTGAGAAAACAGGATTTGATGAGCTTGAGCCTTTGCGTTCACCCGTGTCTGTAAGCTGGAGCGTGGGGCTCTGGGGCTCACGGAAGGAGTACTGTGTGCGCGTGTATGCGTGCGTGTGCATGTATGTGCACACCCGTGTGTTTGCCCGTGTGCGTGTGGGTGCACACATACGCACCTGCATGCGTATACATCTCGCCTCTTAGGGCGGTGATCTGTAGAACATTCCGTGGGAATGAACGCACGGCCCTGGTCCCCCGTGACCCGTTCTCGGTGGGCAAGCGGACTCCCCTTTTGAGGTCAGCTTTCTTCACCCAGGGTGACTCCACTGTCACTCATGCCGGACTCGAGGCAACAAACTCTCTTCCTTCATATTCGGCATTATTACAGTTTCCGTAACCCAAACGGCATTGGTTTTAGCAAATAAACCGATGCTGACTGCCAACTCCTTTGACTGGACAGACGTGAATCAGCTTTAGCAAGCGAATAGATGACATATCAAAGACTGTGTTGACTGATCCCTTCCCTGTCTGAGAGCGTTTTCCAGATCGTAGACAGATACACTGGAGGCGCTTAAAATAGAAGTCCCGGCGTGGCCACAAGTGTATTCTGGGGAGTTTCAGAATCTACGTGCTGTAGGCAGGTGAGTATTTATAGGAGGTGCCTTGAAGCTGGGGACGCCAGCGGGGAGCCCTCTCCATCGGAGGCATGATTGTGGCAGGAACATGCTGGCGTGATATTCTGCCTTTATTTATTATTTGCTACCAATGTGACTATCTTTTAATTTTTTTAAACAAATAATTTAGTTGTAAAGCCTCAGACTGATTTTTTTTTTTTTTGCGAAATAGTTCTAGTGAGCTAATTTATTTTTCAACTTTAAAACATCAGCATTTTATAGATCTGAATTTCACAATGTGAGGATGATTGCTACGTACAATTTGCAAAATTGTGATTAGCCAGCCCTTGCTTTGAGTTAGTTCTCCCTAATTCACAAAGGCTTCCAAGAATAGTCTGCACAAAATTCAGTTTGCAAATTGCAGGGCAGATTTTTAGAGGGCAGTTTAAAGAATGAAGTCCTAAGGGTTTTATCTATATTTATATCTCTTGTTAAACCAAACTCTTATGTAAATGTTACAATCTGTAAATAACTAGCAGGGCTGCCTTCTTAAAGGCAAGATTGCATCTCCATTTTTGAGATTTAGCAAAATTATTAAATGGCAGAATTGACTAAGATGCAAGTATATTTGGCACGAGCTAATAAACATTAATCAATACCATCAGCTGTGTTTGTGTGGATATTTGAGGGTTTAAAAGTATGGAGACCTCTCAGTTTGTAGTCGAATTTCTCACAAATTAAAGTAAAATAAAATGAAATAAAATAAGGCACTGCCCTTAGTGATGTTTTTTGGGGGAAAAAAAAGTGGAGATAGCTTTGTATATTCTCACTTTTTATAGCCATTAATGTTTCAGTAAATCTTGCATGACTGTATAGAGGCCTGATTATTTTTCACCCTCGTGCCGTTGGGCGGGGAAGAAATCACTGGCTCCCATCAGTGTTACTGACACGCCCCATGTTCTGACATCTGTTCCTTTCCAAACGTTCTACCAACCTTGGTGAGATGGAGTTCGGTGGGAGAAGCTGACTTGAAGGGGGGACAGTTGGAGGTTGATGATGAAAGTAATCACATCGGTTGAACACCGCAAGTCATGTCCCAGGAACTAGCAATGTTTTAAACTGAATTAGTGGCTTCTCATTTTAAAATAGAAGTATAGTGGACTCACTCTAGTCAATTTTAATCCAAGTCTTTGGGCTCTATTCCTAAGGAGTGTTTTTGGTCTTTCTCAGAGAAATCGTGTAATGCACTGCTCCTGAGTAAATTATACTTTCTCAATTCATTAAGGTCTTCTTTAGCCCCCGGATGCCGGGCAAGAGCATACAGCATCTTGGGGGTGGGAGGAACTGAGGCAGAGTCTGGCCTGATGTGTGGAGCCCTGTTAGGGTGGCCCTGGGGATGGAATGGTGAGAACATACACTGTCTTGGGGAAATTGGGGTCCACAGAAGCCTAAAGGCTCCCCTTTCCGACCTGGGCTACCCTAATGGTTTCCAGACTAATTTCCCCCGTTAAACGGCGTTCAGATCTCCCCTTGACTTGGCTCAAAGCAGAATCCAGGCTTCTCATTCGATTTGTGTACACTATGGAAGGCACACTGTGTGCTGGATGTATCCTCGAACACACAGGTGTATTTCAATCCATCAAGCCATGTCATAGGTATTAAGTAATATGTATGAATTACCAGTGTGGGATTAGTATGTGTCCCACGCTTGGAGTGCGGCAGGGAGCACACAGAAATAACCCTGTCCTCCTGGGCTTCATTCTGGGGACATGGACACGTGCATCTCGGCATCTGCTCCCCTTGGGTGTGGGCCATCCTAGGAGGCTCCCCTCTGGGGCCCCACGCCTCGTCCTCCTGGTGGTTGTGGGGGAAGGAAGCCAGCCTCTGCTGTCGGGAAAGTGTGCCTTGTTTTTCTGCAGCCCCCCTCATTCCTGCACATCCCCCCTCCTCTGGGCTTGCCACCTTCTCTGAGCTTGCTCTTCCCCGAACTCTCAGAAAACTTGGGGTTTGCACTACGACTCTGCTCCCCACATTTGTAGTTCCAAATGACAAAGGAAGTCTCGGTCCGGTGCTGCAAATTTGGCGAACAGAGGAAGTGGAAAATGGAGCCACCGCCGCACCCCCCGAGCTCTCCCCAACCCCCAGTCCAACACAAACCATGTGCTCACCTTTTGGTGACCTCGCTTTTTAGCATCCCCTCTCAAATACATTTTTTTTCACTATACAGTCATTTCATAATTGTCATAATTGTCCCCACAGTTTTAAATTCTTTTCCCTGGCCTCACGTGATGTGCATTTTGCTAAATGCCCATGTAGTTTATGACCACCGCGCCTCATCGCCCTTGCTTGCCCTGGAACGAGCTGCCATAATTTACTTCACGATTCCTCTATTATTGGCATTCAAGTTATTTCCAATAGTTCTCTAATATAAAAGATCCTGTGATGAGCATCTCTGTGCAGAAAGATATTTCTTCCTTACTTCAGGTTATTTCCTGAGGCCTGACTCCCAGAGGGGCAATCAGAAGACACCACTCCGCTTTTCTGCCCGTTCTCACAGATTTCTGTTTTCATGGGACTTAGTCCTGCTGCCTCAGGGACTTTTCAGCTCCTTCTGGGCTGGGGCTGCAGGAATCACACGCTCGCTTCCGGGCGGGGCGGGGGGGGCCCCTTTAAACCCTGGCCCTTGGCCAAGCCCGCCAAGCCCCCGGTATTCATAAGGAGCTGCCTTTTCCCTGAAATTCCCCTCTCATTGCATCTAATCAATGCTCTGTGGGTGAAATCATCAAAGTTTTGGGAGCTCACACTGAGTTTCTGGAACCTTCTGTCACCTGACACCTGAGAGAGCCAGGAACCTCCCACTGTCCCGCCATATGCAGCCCTCCCCCACCCAAGCCCCTTTTCCTCATTCCCAGTTGGGGGCTTCCGAAAACCTGCAGACCTACAAGTCAGCGTAGAGGGCTGAAGTGCCAGCGAGGGGGTGCAGCCTTGTCGAGTTGCCGAGGCCACTCTGGTTTGGCTCTTCCCACCTCATGTGGTTTCATGGGGGTCCTGCTGGAAAGGCTGGGAACCTAAGGGGAGAGATTTGGTGAGGTTCAAAGCATTCAGAATGTCCTGGTTCCTCAAGGGAAGTGCACATGTCAGGACAAGTGCTGGGTCTGAGATGTCCACTCTCCAGTTGACGGGAACCAGCCATGAGAAGCAGAGCCAAGAGCTGAGGGCCCCAAAGGCTCCAGTCCCTTCCTGGGCTCAGGGCCGGCATTCTGTGATATTGCTGACAAACCAGAGCCCACCACTCACCCCACCAGAGCTAGGAATGTTCTCAAGGGGTCTCTGGGCCCCCTCACCCAGCCGGATCTGCTGGCAGAGTCCATACCTGTGATGCTGCTGGTGGGGGGCACTGAGGTGGGTGGGCAGTTCTCCCCACTCAGCTCCAACATTGCACACACGCCTCCCCTTCCTCAAGCCCACCCTAGCCCTTCACCCCTTCCTTTCTGCCTATCCTCGGACTTCCACAGTCCCTCCTCAGGCACTGAACTCCCGTCCAGCAACAGCTCCCACCTCCTGTTTGCATCTGGATCTTTCTTGGGTTGCTAATTCACCCACAATCAATAATTTTATTCTTTAAAAGAAATTACAGAATATTTCTAAGTGTATGCAGGGAGAGGGGAAAAGCACAGTGTGTGTCGTTTTAGATTTGATGTGTTCTGGATTTAGAAGTGCTGAATAATTCATTCCTGTTTAAAAAATAAACATACTATCTCTATCAGGACTTGACTGGGGACTTCATAAGGAATCGGTTCCGGGGGGGCAGGGTTATTGGGTTGGGCAGTGTGAGAAAGAAGGCAGGCACTATGTTGGGAGAGGCTGTTCTCCTTTCTGTGGTTGGTGTGGCATGACGGTCTTATCCATGCTTGGAGGGGGCATTGTTGGTTCTTAGAGCTTTCACCTTCCCTTGGAGAGTTTCTCTCCCCTGGCCAGTGTTCAGTCCTTCAACCCATTCCTTCCCCATTGTTCTACCCACTGCCTTCCATGTTTCCTTCCAGCCCTCCTGCTCTCTGCTCATCTACTTCTGTTTGTCCCTCTGTCTACCTAACCATCTCTCCTTCCCACTATCCCCCCTCCATCCGTCCATCCTCTTTCCCTTTATTTACTCATCTACTCACTCATCCACTCATTGCCCACCTACCCTTAGCCATCTTTCCATCTGTCTGTCCACCCATCCATCCATCCATCCATCCATCCATCTACCCATCATGTCATGAGCATCTACACGGTGCAATACATGCCTACCTGCCTTATATTCTAGTGAGAGATTCAGGAAAGGGAATCCCTGACAATAATACAGGTGGTCATGTCCTGTTGAGTGCACCTCCCCAACCAAATCAGAGCTTCTCCCCCCTGATAAATTTATATATACCATGCCTTCTTCCATAAAACTCCTTCTCTACTTCCAGTGCTTCCTGATGGGCTGCTTCACCCTAAGGCATTCATGGTGAATAGCAGGCCATATGATACCTTCTAGATCTTTTGTTGCACATGGGGAAAGGAGGCCCAGGGAAGGAAACATGTCTGCCCCAAGTCATACAGTGAGCAGGACTCATTGTATGAGCGCTCTTGTTCTAGATTCATGCACATCAGCTCCTCGGACTCGGGAAAACTCCCAGAGCCTTTTTTTTTCTGGTGTCGGGGTTCATGTCTTCCTAACCCATAGGGAATAGAGTTGACCTGGCAGTGAGGGTTTTTTTGGGGGGGAGGGGTTGGTGTCAATTTGCACATATGTCCCTTCTTGCTCCCCCACACTCGGCCATCCCCAAAGGGCAGAAGATGGCTCTAGTTGGAGGTGATTTGTATGTGGCTCTCACCCCTTCCCTTGGGGCCAGTTCTCACCCTCAGCCTGGACATCTCAGCTGGGTACTGGAACCTGGGGGGGCAGCAGCGGATTCGTGGCTGCACCGCTGAGCCTCGTCAGTCAGTCAACACCGAGCTGCTGATAACTGGCTGTGGGGCTTCTCTGAGCGGTTTCTTCATCCGTACAATGGAAAACGCATGCTCACGTCAGTGTCCGGTGGCTATGGTGGGGCTCTGGGAAGGCTGTGCTTACAAACGCCACGGAACATGAAGGGCAGGGCTACAGCGTTGGCAGCCCCTGACTGGGGGGTATCCCCTCTGACTCGAACCCCGTGTCTCCCTCTCATGTCTCCTGCCACAGGGCACCCCAGTGATCTGGGGGGTGGGGTCAGTGGGCACAGAGCCTTAGACATGGCCCTCGGAAGGTCCAGCTCTGTGGACCACGGCCTGGGTGGGAGCATGGCCTTGGAAGCAAGGCCCGGAGAAGGCCCAGCCCGGACGCCACACGTGAACAGCGTCCAGATGCGCCCAGTGTGGGGATGAGCTAAGTCGTGGTCACAGCTGCTGGGCTGCCCAGCTGTGCCACCTATGGGCCGTGTGGCTGTCGGGGGTCACTCCTGCTCCGGAGGGTGGGGGGCACATTCCTAGCTGGGGAGTGGGGGGGCCTCTCTGGGCTGTGACTCCACAGGGCGCTCGGTGAGCCCACTCGCTTGCCTGCAGTGCCAGGCCTCGTCCCCCCTCTGCTAAATCACAAACAGAAATTGAACTCGGGGTCACGCATGAAGTCATGAGTGTAAGTTTATTTTTTACATGTGGAGTGTTCTTTATTTATAGCCGAAATCCCCTGAAGATTACACTTTAAAAAGATTTAATAGTGCCGGGGTCAGATGGCGACCTCTTGCCATGCTCTAGGCAAGCAGGCAACGCTGAGGAAGAGCAAGCCTCTTTGAAGAGGCTCGGGGAGGAGGGCGGCCCGGTGTGAGGCCAGCCGGAACTCCTGATGCTCTGCCAAGCCCCTGGGAGGGGCTGGAGCCCCCGGGGTCTGCCCTGTGGACGTGGTGGGGGGGGGATGGGGGTCAGGAAGCCTGAGGCCGGGGCAACGCGGGGAGAGCCGGGTGGAGGGAAGGAGCATGTTGATTTGGAGATGAAGCAGGGTGTCCCTTTATGCTCAAGAAAAGGCCCCTCAGGGCAGCCCGGCGTGCCCCTTTGGCTTCTTGTCGGGATTCCTCTGAGATGTGGTCACTGACAGCTTTCTGAGAAGAGGAAGGAGGGATGCCGTGCGTGAGGCGGTGGCCCGGTGGGTGACACAGGTGGGCGCTTCCCTCTCTGGGACTCCTGAGACGACTCTGTGCAAGTGGCCCTTGGAAGACACACAGATTTTTTCTTTTCCAGCAAAAATATTCGGCAAAAAAAACAACAACA
This sequence comes from Phoca vitulina, assembly GCF_004348235.1. Taxonomy (NCBI): domain Eukaryota; kingdom Metazoa; phylum Chordata; class Mammalia; order Carnivora; family Phocidae; genus Phoca; species Phoca vitulina. The sequence goes on from NW_022589761.1 coordinate 1,599,491, forward strand.
CTTTTCCCCTTATGCAATTTCCATCTCCTGTTCACGGACAGCTTTTAGTTAAAAGATCTATTATTGCTGCCGCGAGTGCGGGGTGGGGAGCGTGTGTCCTCTCTGGCGTTGGGCATGGACCTCACGCTTGGGCTCCTGGGGTTGACCCGGGACTGGGGGTACCGAGCCCACTCTCGGGCCAACGCTGCCCCGGCCGGTGCGGTCCAGCCCGTCCTGACTGCCTCTGGGAATCCAGGCTCTTCTCGGCATGTGGTTATTTTATGAGGAAAGCAGGGTGTTTTCCAGGCCTGCGTTCGATTTTCGCTTATAATTATCTCCACATAAGTCTTCAATTTGGGATTTTGAATTGGAGACACATGAACCCGGCTATGCATGTTAAAAGATCAGTGACAAAAATCACATGATATTTGCATGCTGTAATTACTCCCCCAACCTCCTCGGCAGGCTTTGTTGGGACGTCCGACCTGCACGCAGTGCTGCGCACCCAATTTGGGGGGCAGCTTTCGTGAACTGGGCCTGGGTCTGGGTTTTTTCGCATTCGCGGCGAAATCCCCCTCCCTGCAGCAAGCATGGTTTTGGTTGTCCTCAGTCTCCCGGACTCTGGCCCCCCCTTCTCCCGTCCGTGGCATGGTTTTTCCTTTGGGCCGTGTTTGTCCCCCGCTGGGTGGAATTAGGGATCATGATGACATTTGAGGTTGGGGGGCAGGTTTGGATCACCTGGTGAACTTTCCTAGCGGGGAGGGCACGGCTTTGACAACACGCTTGGCGTCTAATGGTCAGGGGGCCGCTGGGCAGGGTCGGCCTGGGGCTCCTTGAGCCGCCGTGGCTCTTGTGGAAGGTCAGGCCTCTCTGCCTCTTGGAGGAGAGTGGCGGTGGAACGCACTTTGCAGGATTGGTGTGGATGAAATGAACTAATGCATAATCATTCTGGTGACCATCACTCATACATGGACTTATCAGAGGGTGTCTCAGGCGCCTCCCTGGGGGAAGTGGGAGGCATCGGTTGGGTCCCTGCGGCCGGGAGTGGGCAGAACACGCCAGGCTGGGAGAGCCTGCGTTTGGGCTGTGGCTACCGGGGGGCAATTCTCACTCCTCCGTGGGGCCGGCATCCCGATCGCAGCAAAACCTCTGCGACCCCAATGAGGCACCAAGGAACTCCTGTGCTCTTAGGAGGGGGCTTTGTGCGACCTCATCTGCAGGCCCCAGGCTGCTCTTGATCTGCACTCAGAGCTCACTGGGAGTTCTCCACAATGGATTACTTGGCTCTTAGTAATTGCTCACTCAATAAATGGTGATGCATTATTCGGGCCGTCCACGCAGCCGCAGCTAATCGCCCGAGTACCCTCAGAACAGTTTTGTAATGCAAATAGTTATTTGTACCACATGTGTGCTTCCGATAAAGGTCTAATCTGGTGAGTCCCCCTATAGGAGGGAGATGTTTGCCGGACCCAGTGTATGCTGAAGGGGACGGACATGCCTTTCTCTGGACAAATCGTTGCATGGACATCAGTGTGGAGAGGGGTTCCTTTCGGCTTTTCCTGCTGCTCTTGAAGCCAGCATCACCAGGTGTTTGGCGTACTTTGGATCTGGTTTGGTGACCTTTAAAAATGAGAGCGACCATCCAGACATACTTAGAAATATTGGCTGCTCTAATCTTGTTCTGTGGGTTCCTCTCTCTCTCTCCTCTCCTGTCCCCCTACAACGATAGGATGTTGGGGGCCTGTCAAGACCGAGCAATGGGAATTAAGACTGTGCCAGGGGAACCCCTTTTAGATCTTACTAAGATGAATCTATTTCGCAGGCGTGCTTTTTAAAAGTTGGTATGTCAAGGAGGCCAGCAACTTGGTGTGAGGGGCACCTAGCAGTGGGAAGGGCTGGGTCGGAGTGCATTTGTGGCCTGTCAGTAGACAAACACCTGTCCGGAGCCCCACCTGAGGGTGCGGGTCACACGACCACAAGCCAGGAGAACAGAGCCTTATTGAGATAGGTCCGCAAGGACTGGAGCAATCAGCTTACAGGGAATATTTTGGCTTTGCAGGAATGTGGTCCTTCTTGTTGAAAAACATATCCTTTGCACGGAAAACACGCATAATCCTAGTCCAACTTTGCCCTTTGAGTAAAAAATATGCTTAGTTGGAATTTTGGAGGTGAGGGGCCGGGGAATAGGAGCTGGGGAGGAATCTATTTCAAGCCCGTCTTGCAGAATATCTGCTTATAGACAGAAACTCGAAGGGAGTAATATTAATGGAGTTCTGTTTTGTAAAGTGGGACCAAGCGATAACAATAAAGCATTTGTAAAAGTGGAAATTCAGTCACATTTAAGAGAGCACCTAATTTATGACCCTTAGAAGTACTTGTTGGAGCTGTCTTCCGGACAGACCCTGGGAGGCCCGGGGGAAAGCATACACCAAAGTTTATCAGGCTGTCTTGCTGCGTCCAGCCGTACCATTTGGTCACTGCTGTTAAATTCTGAGGTCATCAATATTTCCATGAAAGCACACACTTTTTTAATGGGGATTTATGACTGTGGCAGGATATTTTGCTCTGGGGCATAACTTAACTTACAGGGTCGGCACTTGGGGGAGAGACTTTCTCTACCAAGTTTCTGAAGAAAAATCAGAGAATCGATTTGAGTATTATTGAACTGTGCTACTCGATTTTTGAAAAGTATTGATTGAGTTGAACAGACTAAAATATTGCAAAATAGTGTGTTTTCACTGATATTTTATGATCTCATGACTTAAATGAGATGCTGTGTTTGAAAGTACTCAGTAGCATGCCTGGTATACAGTAGGCGTCAATAAATACTACGTTGGCTCCCGTACTATGACTCCTCTCACCATCAGCACCAGCACCACTACTAATTTTTCTGAGTTGGGTAAATATTGGGTAATATATTGTATACTTTATTTGTCATATTGCCAGGAGGCTCTGGGTGCCCACATGTTAAATATTAATTGTACTGTGTCTGATCGTATTTAAGTTTGTGGCCATTGGTATTATATGAAAACAAATTTGGTCAGGTAAGCAGCTTGGACAGAAGTTGCAGAGCTGGGGTGAAACCCACTCTTGATGTCGGTTTCCTGTGCACTGGGCATTTTCGCTTTGTATCCACCTATATTCTGGGAGAGCAGAGCCTGGCAGGATTCTGGGCTGGGGGAGAATCCGAGGGATGCAGAAGGCCCCTGACTTTGGAGCTGGAGGTTGTGAGGCCTGATTCAAGGCCTTGCTTTGCCACCAAACGTGTTTAGGAAAGTGGCATTGTGGCTCTGGGCCGTGGTTTCCTGTTTCCAGGAGGCCTACCCTAGGAAGGCTCCCCCATGTTGACTTCTGCGTGCTCTGAGACAGTGTCTATGAAACAACCCCGTGGGCAGCCTTCACTGACCCTCACCTGCCCTTAAGATGCAGCCCTCGGAGTCTGGTGCTCTCTCAGAATCAGAAAGGGGTAGAAGCAGGGGTCCGGGTAACGTCCAGGTGTTGCAGATGAGCCTATTTCAAAGCCCCAAGGGCTTCCTACTGGGCAGAGGTTGACCTGAGGGTCAGTGGTGCCCTTGCTTGAGCCATGGTTCTCAAAACATAACTGTACCGCTTGGCTCCACACTTGGATTTGAGGAGTTAAGAGCTCGAGGTCTCAGGGTCTCCTGCATTCCCAGCAATAGACTGGGAAAATCACGCACGAGTGTCGGTGACACCAGTAACTAAGAATATTGTTTATCTTTGTGACAGATCACTGGTTCCTCTTAGATGGCCCCTGACCACCACAATCTGAGATCTCTCCTGCCCTGTTATGGTAATGCGTATATCCAGTTGGCTTTCTATGTGGAGGGAGCGAGGAGAGCCGACCTAAGGAAATTGTTCACGGCCCGCCATTTTGGTCTCGATGTTTCCTGAGGTAGGCTTTCACTCGGAGTTGCTGCAGCTGCGTTGGCCGGTGTCACCGCCCAAGAGTGTCAAGGTCATGCAACCAACAGGCTGGACTCTGCCCCCTTGACCTTCTCCTCTCCAGCAAGTTTTCTTCCACTTGACCTTGGCCATCCAGCCCGTGGCCATTGATAGCGGCCAGTACCTGCACTGAAATCTGGCCTCCCCCCATCCTCCCTTCTGTCCATCAATGCCTTTTCTTCCAACTCACTTTTTGTGACGCCTCGACTGTCAAATGACAGGGGTCTCCCCTGACAGAGCTGCTTCATTGTCCCTTTCCCGGCCTTCTTGCTCATCCTCACCCAGCTGAGAGGTCAAGGCCAGCATCTCTGTTCCTTCCTTGCATCCCTCCTCAGTCCCCGACCTCTGCAGCCTCAGGTGAGCTCATGATACCCACCTGGCCTGTGATAGTTCCGGGCACCCCCACTGACAGTAGCAAATGGCACAGTCGGACTGGTGGCTCTTTCCGTGACTCCATGACAACAGAGGTGAAGTGGGCTCTCAGGGCACCATGTTTCTCTAGGGTTTGCTCTCCAAAATGGCCACACCGTCCTCCTCCTCTTTGCTGTCCTCTGTTGCTACTCACCTCCCCTGAGAAAGCAGAGCTCCTGGGGCCTTTCTCCTCCAGCCCTTACCCAGTACAGGTCCTTGGCCATTGTTTTTTCTGCCCGCAGGGGTCCCGGCGAGCCCAGCCCGCCTGTCCTCAGAGAGCGGTCCCTGGGGAGTGCGCATGTGCAGGTCCTCCGTTGCACGTGCACGCACCCTTCGCCGCTGCCCCACTTCCTACTCTTGCCCTTCGGCTCCTTTGCTGGCTCTGTCCTTGCCCCAGGCCTTGGCTGAAATGTCCCCTCCTCAGAAAGGCCTGGGTTGCTGGCTGTCTCTCACCCTGTTTATTCCCTCTGTAACACTTTCTTATATCCTGTCAGTATCCTGATTTTGTTCTTTCCCCCCTCCCACAAATTTAAGTCCCATGAGGGAAAGGGCCGAACGCACCTTGCTCCACGCTGTACTCCAGCATCTAGTAGGAAGTACGCAGAGAGTCTTTGTGGAGAGAGCGCATGCTTCCATGATCCAGCCTCCTCTCCCTGGCCAGAGCCCCACTTTCATCTCTAGGGGACTGTGGACCCCAGACAAAGTGTCTGGGACTCCTCATGCAGTACCACTTGATTCTGCACTGTCAAAGGAAGCCTCGCCGTGGGGCTGCTACTGCGGAGAGCTGGGTGGATACCTCGTGCCCGTGCTGGCTGCCCAGGCAGGGCTTGGCCTCTGGGGACAACATGGCTGTGGGACCTCTGGCTAAGAGGCTCCTCTTCTTGTCTTCCTTATCTGTGCCATCTCTGGAGCTTTCCGGATCTTTCCTGGATAAAACCTGCTCACTGTTGCAGGCCTACCTGATCCCCAGGGCAGTGTCCCATTGTCCACCTTCTGGCATTCATCTCCTTCGTGGCTCCCGTCTAACCTGACTTGACCTCACCCACACCCTGAGCCTTACCTCTGAAAGGTGACCTCTGACTCTGCCCTAGACACACCCACCGCCCCCAGCCGGACCCCACCGAGACTAACCACAGACGACCCACCTCCCCCCCAAATTAGTGGACTGTGTCTGTGTTGACACATCCATTCTCACCCTAATGATATGTTTATTTAACTGATGACTGCTGTCCTCATTAGGGACTCATTGTTGAGCCTGGAATAGTGATTATTTTTGCTGATATTCCTTCTCTGCAAAGATGATTTTTTTAAAAAAATAAAAAACATCGCTCTTTTGGTGTGCTATGAATCCTTAATGAGGATAGTTAAATTTAAAAGAAACCCCCAAACCACCCTTCAGGTTGAAAATAGAAGTGTCTGCACAAGCAGGCTGCTAATCTGCTGATTATTGATGGACATGATTGGTGACAGACCCACAACTTCCAATAAAATGAGAGCGCTGTGCGTGCATTTGAGTGTGATAGAAACCAGAAAAAAGAAGCAGCTCGGCCAATTGGAAGTGAGTGCTTGGGGTTTCAGAAGATTCTCCTCCCTTTATGTAGAAAGAGTCATAATTCCGAGGTTTGGGTGTTGATACTGACATCCAGAATGGACCCAAAGCTGCACAATTCTTGGGGAGGGATGGAGAAAGGTGTTTATAAAAGCTTATTCGCTCAGTACTCAGAAAGTCCACGAAGGAACTGATCAGCCCCCGAAACCTGTCTTTCTCCTTTGGGATTCTAAGCAAATTCCCATGTGGCAGGCGAACGTTGCTTCCTGCCTGTCAGATGAGGAGAGTAGGACCATGAGAACTGGAGCAGGGTCCGGGTGTGCGGGCGTGACAGCAGGTTAGGATATGCTTCCGCAGTCATTGCGGGGAGGTCACAGCTCCCCGCGGACCCCCTGTCTCCTCATCTGTTTACTGGGCTTATTGTGCTGCTGACAGCGCTGTGGGAGCATCACACAGCGGCCTGACCGTGGTGACGCTGTTATTCATGATGAGGACCCTGAGGTCTCTGTAGGGCGTGTGGGACTAGGGCGGTGACCCAAGCAGCTGTGGCCAGAGCATGGACAATTTAGCACAGGTGGGAAGGAAGTAGCCTCAGGACCCGGTCATTGGTTCCAGGCTTAGTTATGTGACCTTGGACATGTCACTTGACCTCTTGGAACCTTTGTTTCTTGATCTCTCTAATAGGGCTGTTGTGGATCAAAGACAGCAATGCGTGTACGGAGTCACCTCCTGCCAGGTACATGTCCTGCCTGGCCTCACACGTGCAGCATCTCCTCTCCCCTGCGGTCCATGAGCTTCTGGAAGCCTGGCCCCACCTTGAGCCCCATTGTTTTATTGGCCACTGGATGGCCCAGTGTTGAGCTGTGGTGGCTGGAGGGGACCCGTGGAGGACCAAGGCACAGAATAAGCCCATGCCCTAAGCCCAGGTGGTTAGTGCACAAGCAGAAATATTTTAATGGCCACGATCTGGGGGCAGCTCCAGTGAGGAAGATTCTGTCCATGCCCAAGGACAGACCAGGGAACTGTGCAGAAAGTGGCCCTCACAGCCTCAGGGCACGTGTCGGCTGAGAGAACGGAGTCCCTCCGGAGTCGGGAGCCCAGAGGCCAGGGAGGAGCCCCACCAGGCACTGGGAAGGAGATGAGGTGATGCACCTACCCAGCGCTTGCTGGTGCCCGGCGGGGCCATCTCGAGGGCTGATGCCCACCCAGCTCTGACTGTCCCCACCCAATGAATCTCTCCTGAATGTGGATCCAGGAGGACATCCGGAGGCAGAGCCATGGATGGACAAGGGAGGAGGTGACCTGCCCAGAACCGTGGGCTGGCTGGCATAGATTGTGTCCTATACTGGTTTAGATTCCAATATGAGTATAGGGCAGGGCCTGACCATGGCAGGCTGAGTCTAGCTAGAAAAATCTACTGCATGTTTATTGCTGTCTTTTTCATCTGTTGTCTCTAGAAGGTGCCCTCCAGGAGGGCAGGGACCATGTCTGCCCATCCATTGTTGCTTCTGTGCAGTCTGGCACGTAGCAGGTGCTCAGTAAGCATTATGAATGAATGAATGAATGAATGAATGAATGAGGCACCCATGTGTGGAATGCTAATGGTGCTTGGAAGGACAAGAGAAGAGAGCACAAAGCCATGCATGAGCAGCCTTGTTGGAAAGATTATAGAAGCCATTGCTGTAGAGTTCAGAAGCTGGCAAAGGGCCCCTCAGGTTTGGCCTGTCCGAGGTTTCTCTGGAGCTATGGTGCTCAGTCAAGCTGACCCTCGAGTCCCAGCTGGCCCCTGGAGGCAGAGAGGAGGGAGAAGGGTGTGCAGAGAAGGCAGGGTGGGATGGGCAGAGGTGTGGAGGCAGGCCCGCAGGTGTGTCCGGGGGCCACAGGTGGACTCGTGGGGTTGGAGTGAGGCTGTGTGCCTGCGACTGGGAGTTGTTGGGGACCATCTTGGAGAGGTCAGCAGAGGCCAGAACCCAGGCCGGGGAGTTCAGCTGTGACCCCTGATGTTATTTTAAGGTGGTGGCTTTTTCATATTTAATTATGAATGAAATTGCATTTGAGGATCGCAGCTGATGACGGCGTGTGGTTATGCTGTGTGGGCTGCTTTCAAAATAGCTCACCCCAAACTTCATTAGTGATTAGTTCGAGGAAAGTGCAGCCTGACCCGCCAGCATTTTTCATGCTGTCTGTATCCAAGCTGTGGGAACTCAGGGAAGGATAGCTGGTGGCTTTGCAGGTCCCTGGCTCTGTGGGTCTTGGGCTTGGAGGCTCGTCCTGGGGACCTCGGCCTCTCTTGATGGCAGCCGGGTTGTGACTCTTTTGTAATTCTGCTTTGCTCCTCCAGTTAGCTCCCTTTCCTGCCCTTGGAACTTGGACCCCCACCCCCCCATCCCCCCTGTAGGGAGATGGGTGAAAACCCCTGCCTGTGGCTCTGCACAGCCAGGGAAAGGCCAGGGCTGGCGCTGGACGCTTCCAGCCAGGCTGCTTGGCCCACTGAGTCGGGCCGCTGAGCCGAATGGCTGGCGCCATCCTCCCCCCGTCTCCCAACTTCTCCTAAATATGGTCAGTGTTTGTCGTTACTCCCATCCCTGTCTGCATGAACTGTAGATTTAGGCTTGGCCTTCCTCCTTTCTCTAGACTTAGTATAAACCCTCATGATAATCGAGATTAGCCTTAGTGAGAAGTATACATGGGTTGGCAGGAGCCACAAATCCCAAACAGCATCTCTAGCGCTTTGATGAGCACGACACACCAGGGCTTGTCCCCTTTCTTCTTTTGAAATCCCGTTCTGGATCCTGGCTGGGGGTACTGCTGTGGGCCGGGATGGGGCCTCGCGGGGAGCGTGCCGGCCCCAGGCCGAGCTCCCCTCTCTCCCTGCCCCTGCAGTTCACTGGTGGACCTCCAGAAGATCGCACATCTCTGAGCCTCATTTTCCTGGTATCTGTGTTTGGGGGATAAAGTGAATAATAGAAATTAAATATAATATTGCGCGAAGTTGAAAGAACCTGGTGACTTCGCCTGGGGCGAGTTACCGGACCTTCCTTTGCCTGCATGTCCTCTGATCTGGATGAGGGCAGTGCTGATAGCATTTCTTGGGTTGTTGTAGGGGTTCGAACCCGGGCCACGCCAAGGGGAGCCGGCCCACGGTGAGCATTATCACGTGCTGGTGAGGATTAGTTCCCATTGTTTGTTATTGTGATTACCGTGTTATTTTCGTTGCCGTGTGACCTTGAGCATGGAGCCTCAGTTTCCCTCCGATAAGGCGGGGACGGAGTGCCCACTGCAGAGTTGTGCTGACCCGTGTGGGGACGCAGGGCCTGGGGCCCGGGGCGCCCGCTGAGCACGGGCTCTCTCCCTGGCCCTGCCTCCCCCCCCTCCCCCCCGCCCCCCAGGCTGTGAAGTTCTGTAGCTAAGTAACCCTGGCTGATGTGTGGCTGTTGACGGTGGTGTGCGCAGGGGAGGCGCGTGTACGGCCTCCTCCTTTGGGGGACAGCTGTTTCCAGGCAGATGCCTCCCCCATGTTCTGGAGCGGCGAAGAAAGGGGAGAGCGTCCCAGATTTAAATTTGGAATGCGCGCAGAATCACGCCAACCCGCAGGGCCCACATTCGGGCGGGTGCTGCCGCGGGCGCTGAGCCGTGGGGCACGTGGGGCAGGCCGGGGTCTGGCGGGGGCTCTTGAAGCTCCAAGCGCCGCGGGACTCCCAGAAGAGCTGACGGGGCTGGGGAGTGGCCGCTGACCGCTCATTCCGGGGGGGGGGGGGGGGGGATCTCTCTTGGTTGCTGGTCTGCTGGGCGCGGTGTGGGCATGACACTCCCGTGGGAGGGATGCACCTATCGAGAGGAGGGAGCATGTGTGGGGATTCAGGTCTGCTTCCCAAGGGTGCCCTTTGGCCTCAGGGGCACCCATAGGACCTTTCTCACCCCTGGGCAGGGATCTGCTCACAGTATGCTGGTCTTACCAGGGACCTGGGTCAGCGGCCCTTGCCCATGACAGGCCTCCACAGAGCCACTCATAGAGATGGACAAGCCCACCTTAGGGTGAGGGTGCGCCCTCGGGTGAAAGGAGGGGCAAGCGTGGCCCTGGGGTGTGGAAGAGAGGTTGGAGAGGGAGACGGGGACAGGGCAGCCGTGCTGAGACAGGCCATTGGAGCTGGGGGTGGGGGGCGGCCGTGGACTGGGAAGTGTTCTTCCTTGCCTATCTGTTTAGGATTCCCACCTTGGGGTACCCCACAGTTGCGAGCTGGATGACCCCGTTGCAGGAGGTCTCCTGTGCATTTGTCACCCCAGGAAGGGCAGGCCAACTCCCAGCTAAAACCCAGCCCCTGGCCGACCGATACCCACCCTGTCCCAGCTCCGGGAGCGTCTGCTCCCCTAAAGGGCAGTGGTGGGAATAGGGACATCTGGTCAAACTCTGAGCCTCTCCTGGGGTGGGGGTCAGAGACATCGCCCAGGCCCTAGTAGCTCCATATCTGGGGGAACAAGGACCAGTTCACCTGCCCAAGAAACCCAAACCCTGTGGCCCTGTGGTTGTTATTCCTCAGATATGGCCTCAGGGGACAAGAGTTAGGTGTTAACACATCTGGGGCAGCAGTCCCGTCCCTGATGGGAAACTGCACTGGACCCAGCTTCTCCCTCCTCCTCAACTCCCCGTGGAGCAATGTCATCAGAGCACCGGGACTGGGTTCCATGCACATTCTCTTTCAGCGCCCTCCCCTTCTCACCTTCCCAGTGCATCGGAAACCAACCTTCCAAGCGAAGGACAGTTTTCCTCCTGCCCAGGCACCCTCGCATCCCCTTGGACCAGGGCTTGGAGCAGAGGGAAGACCGCAGTCTCTAAACCCTCCTGTCTCATACCTGCGTATGTACACAAAAATAAGCTTGAATGCTTTCTCGTAGTGTGCAATTTGCTGTCTGTTTTTAACTTGTACATGGAAGGCTCCAAAGAAAATTCTGTGAGGAAGTCAGAGCGTATTGAGGTCGCCGATAGACAATCACCGAAAACCCTAAGGTAATGGCGGAAATGACATCCTTTATAAAACACGGGTCTCTCAGAGAGAGGGTGGCTTCTGCAACAGGCACGGTGAGCGTTTGCGGTCCCTTGTCTTCTGCCACTGCGCGCTTAATTCGGTTCCAGCCATGTCAGGAAGACTTGAGGAAAAAAAAATCCCACCATTAAAGACGTGCTCTTTGTTTCTTCAGTCCGTGACCCCAGAAATCTCTTTAGCAAGCCATGGTTCAGTGGAACTGGCACACGGCAGCCGTTCAGCAGTGGAAAAATCATAAAACAGATGGAAGCTTTACATTTTTGTTTAGTTTTTAAGAGCAGTTTTTATAACATCGCTTAAAACCATTCTGATGCATCATACTGTTTACACTCGAAGCTTTGTAGCTAAGATGTTTACAGTATGGAGAATGTTTTAAGATATTTTATAGTTATGATATTTGGATAATTGGCAAGGAAAAAAATAGTTTGTTGAGATTGCAGTGATGTTGGTAATCGTGAAGTAACTTATGAGTCTCAATAAATATGTCCAGTTTGGTGGAAAGTACAAACTCAGTTAAAACAAAACAACACAAGAGGGAATATCTTTTTAGTGAAATCATTTCCTTTTCTTAATCAAAAGATGACAGGCAAGGCTTTAGAACTCCCATCTGCGCGGCACCACGCCACGGCCCGAGCACGCTGCCTCCCCTTTTGTGATTGAGAGCTGCATCGCGTCGGGCCGGCCCGTTGCTATTCCACATGAGTTTATGCAAACACCAAAGTGAATAAGGTTCGGTTTCAGCAGGCCACCTTAAAACAACCCCCCCCCTCCATATCTCTGTGCCCTAGAACTTGCAGAGATTGTTTTTAATGTCAAAGAATTTATGCAGAGCTAGGGTTTGGAACTCCTTTTTTTTTAACTGCCCGAAATGGCATTAATCAAAAACAATAACTCCTTTTAACTTTTCTAAGTGCTCTAAAGGAAAGTATGAAATAATCTGTGTGTGGGCCACAAATGTGGAGAATGCAAACATTTCACAATAAACATGTTTAAATGAAAGTCCCTGGCAAGATAGTCTGAAAGATAGTACATGCTGGGTTAATTAATGCATACTCATAAAAATAAACCTCACTTTTAAGATTTGACCAATAAAAATCATTAGCATATTTGGATCAAATGACTTTATGTATACATTGAACTTCTCCACGGCAAATTGTCCTTGGAATGCCTGGAAACAGATTTCGGTTTAAAGTCTGAACTCCCCTTCTATCTTCTGTTTGTGTTTCCAATACAGTGATACGGTGATTTATTCAGGTTTTATCTGTTATACCTGCAATTGATCTACTGGTGATGGGATTAAATTTATCATTTTAGTTGTATAAATCATGGTTAGATAGCCAGAAAAATGTTTAGTTGCATAAAAATTCCTATTGTTTGCTTACAACACACCACGTTTGATTTTTGCTATAATCAAATTACAATAGCAGATTACTTTTACTCCCAAGATGTTTCTTTTTTTGCCATCTTAAAGTGAATCATTTTGGCCTATCCACAAATGCTACCTTTAAAACAAGCATTTTCCTGAAATCATACATGCAAACCAATGTTGACTTTCGGGGTGTGGATCAGGCAGTGTTCTGAGATTCTGCTAAATTAGAAATCACGTGATTTTTCTAAAGCCTAAATACACTATGGAAGGTTCTGGTGTTCTGTTGTGCTTTTTGTATAGGAAAAGACAGAACAGCCACAAAGACCTCTTGGTCTGAAGCTAACAGTAAAACTCGACTCATTTGAAAAGAACAGGCTGGAATTCATAAGCCCGGTAGGAGTTAAGTTGGGACCATCCAGACAGTGAAATTCTGAACCTAAGATAAGGCTGCACTTCAAATCCTTATGAAAATAAAAACAACCCGACACAAATTATTGAGGGAAAGACTCCAGTATGAGTTTAATTTTATCCAACTTTATTGGCAGCTTATTTTGAACTAATGTGCAATAAAATTGCCAAGCAGAACAATTCAAAGAAATGAGAAAATACATTTTTGTGGTTGTTGTTGGTTTCTTACATGGTTTGTTTTCACAAAGACTGTAGAGCGGTGAACACCTGAAGAAATGATTTGGGTTTTATCAACCACCATGCTTGGCCAGGGAGCTGCAGGAGCCCATTCACAAAAGGACAGGGGCTGGTCCTCGGCTTCGGCGGGTCCCAAGGCTGCTTCCCTGGGTCTGGCCCCGCCCCCGCCCCCATGGGGACACATGTGGGCCCCTGGGGAAGACCTTCTATGGTAGCATCACGCTAGCTTGCCTGGGAGCAAGACAAGTACCCGCTCCTAAGAAAGTGCCTTTCACATGACTGTTTCTGGAAAAGGGCTTACAAATCCGAGGGATCCAGCAGATTGTAAACAGTGAAGGCTTTATACCCTCATTTTGTACCAGAGACTCAACATTGCCTATTTTAGAGAGCATGTGTTTATGCCTCCAAAATGGACCTCTGCATGTGTCAATGTTCATCCGGAAGCCTACACCTTGTGATTCCTGGGGTGGGCAAGCATCTCTCTGTAATATTCATCACAAGCTCCATTGACTGATGTGGATGAGCTTCTCAGCACCTCCCTCTCCCAGTGCAGGGGACTGGCCCTGGGGGAGGCTCTCACTTGTGGGGGGGGGTGCCTGCAGGAAGGTCTTTACCCTGGGCAGGCTGGTGCCCATCTAGAGGCAAGGAGGGAGGGGGTGATGTGCATCAAGGCTGCTGACTGTGGGTCCCAGAGGAGGCCCAGAGCCTCCAGGCAATGGGATTAACACTCCAACATACATGTGTGAATTTGCCATGGCGAAGGCCCATGGTTTCTACCAGATTTTTGAGGGAGTGCCGTTCTTGTTTGTATGTGCAAAATGGATACACTTTTGTGGAGGGACACTTTGGTGTAAAAACTGGGAGATGATGACCTATTCTTGGAGAAACCAGATGCTGCTCAGGACACAGACACACACTTCTGCTCTTGAGAAAGTCTCACCCACGGATGCTGGGGTGGGTTGGGGAGGAGGCAGGAGACTGGTCACCCCGAGTGTGCCCTACGAAGTCCGCCACTTCAGGCCTTTTTAAGGTAACGTGTCGGTGTGATGGTTGTGATGGTCGCAAGCCGAAAATGTTGAGGAAGTGAGCCAAGGCCTTGGGTGGGACTCGGAAAGCAGGCCAAGGGGGAGGCCCAGCCCAGGGTGCTGCACCTTGGGGGCTGGGAGCTGTGCTCATGTGCACCCCTGTGCCAACTCTCAGGTCCCATCCCCCACATTCCAGGCCTTCTGCCACTTATGGGTCTCAGACCGGGGACCCAATGTGCGCCTCCTTTGTGCCAACCCTGGGTCTTATGTCTCAGTTACTTCTTGCTCCTCCCACCCCTCACCCCCCTCACCAGCGCCTGCCACAGCCTGGAAGCTGGAGCAGAGTGGTTATTTACCAAGGCTGGGCTTGCGCTGGCCTCGGGGACTCAACTTCCCCATGGCCAGACGGTCCTTTGGAGACCTCTGGGCTCGGTCCCCAAACTGTAGACTTGGGAGTGTCCAGGCGTGCAGGGAAGGGACTCCAGAGGTTGATAGTGGGCTAGCGGCGGGGCTGGATGCGGACCCCGTGGCCTTGTCCCTGTGTCACTCCGCTTGTCTAGTTCTGTGGGAGACACAGGATAGATGGCCAGCTCTGTGAGATTTACCCCTCCTCCTCGCTTATCTTTTAGTATAACAACAATAGCAACAGCTAACTACGTGCCAGGCACGTCATCTCAATTAATTAATCATTAATTAATTATCTCACTGAATTCAACTCTTGCAACAACCTTATAAGAGAGGTACGACTATCATCCCCATTTTACAGATCAGGAAACTGGGACTTAGCCAGGTTTTCAGGTGCTGGAGTCAGAAATGTAGCGGGGGAGGGTTCAAGGCCAGGCCCCTCCCCCAAAGTTGGGGGGACCTGGCCCTGCACTGTCTTCCGGCCACTGCTAGGAGATGGCATCAGATTCAACATGGTCGAGCATGTTCCTCTTTGATACAGCAGGACATCAATATTAAATGAGGAAAAGATACTGTTTTTTTATTTCGGGCAGTATTATATAAAATTTCCATCTGAAACAAATTGATGGAAGGAAACCTGTGAGTCAATTTCAAGAAGAATCGTGACTAGGTAATGGCAAGGTATAAGCTGATGTGGTGAGGAGAAGGTGGTATGCAGGTGACGGTCCAACTGTCCCTCCTCTCGTAAATGTGGGAGGAAAGAGGAAAATGCAGTCAGTCTGCTTCGAGAAATTTCAGATAAGTTCCTGTCTTCGTTCTGGGAGATGATCTCTGACAGGGTCTCATGGCCAGTTTGTTCAAGGGTGTTTCGTTCTCCTAACACGTGCCTAAGGCACCCACCAGAGCCGTAGACAAAAAGCCTGTAGTCTTCCTCAGGACCCCTGCCTGGGTCTGAGTCTGAGTCTGCCTACCTCAAAGGGAGCTGGCCTCCAGCGTGGAGTTAATGGCAGAGTTGGAAGCAGAAGAAAGGAGCTGGTGGCTAAGCAGGGCTGGAGGCATCTCTCTAGCTTTTGTGCACCGGGGCAACACCAGGTTGACTAGGTGTTGATGACTGTCCTGGGGTTGGCATGTGGTCCTGCTGACTCCCCGGCATCCAGGACATGTCTCCCCATGCAACTAACAGTCACAAACCGTTTCCTGGCCATCCGGAAGTCTCCAGTCCAATAGTTCTCAAACTGGCTTCCGTGAAACCCCAGAAGTTCTGAGGAGAGGTCGTGAGAGCCAAAGGAAGGGGAGGACCCAGGGGTCTCCTCTGCAGCTTTGACCATGGTCTTCCATCAGCTCGCATGTGGGAAGATTTCTTTGGAAAAGGACTATGCTCGGAAGTGCTGAAAAATCATGATCTAGACCAAGTTCTTGGTTCTGTAGCTAGGAAACCAAGTTCCACAGAAGAGCAAAGAATTACAAAGATGAACTCTGTATAGTCATTTTAAGTAGAAAATGTCTCTATTCAGGCAGATCAGTGGAGCTTGGTAGAAGACATAAAATACACACTTGAAGGGAGTCATGAGGGTTCCTACGGTCTAGTCCCCTGCCACCAGCACATTTGGTAGAGCTGGATGTCCACCTGGAGCAAACTCTCCATGGGCAGGGGGTCCAGAACTCCTCAGCAATCTCCGACGATGATGGCTGGTAGTTGAGCGGTAACTGGCACCAGACCGTGAGCTACACACTTTTGGATGCGTTATCCCCATTCGGTGGATGAAGCAATGGAGGCTTGGGTGATGGTGTGGCTCGTCCATATCAGTGCCTGTGTGTCCTGGGCCCTGGGCGAGGATATGTGCCCCTGGTGGTTGTGGCTCCTGCCTCCTGGGAAGACTCTGTCAGTGTTGAGCAGGTGCAGGATTGCACCGGGGCAGCTGTCGCATGGTCAGACCCACCTGACCGACTTCTGTCATACTCCGGTTTCAGCCAGGAGGCGGGAATATTTGTCTCCCTCGTGAGCCTGGGAGAGTTTGTGCAGAACCCTACTGGCTGCCCCACACGGTTCTCTGGGAGTCTGTGTTCTTTGAGAGATGGGAAGGAAGGCAAGGATGGGTGACCAAACCCCGTGACAAAGAACAAGACCTTACTTACTGTTTCTTCTCTTATATTGTCCATCAGCCCACTGGGTGGGCCTGCGGGAGCTTGTGTAGATACTTGCTCATTAAAAAGATTCCAGTGGTGTTCTTTCATCCATTCATGAGGCACTTTTCATTTACATATGCATTTTTGCATTTACACATTAATTCATGCATTTATTACTTTTAAAAAACTCTTTCAGTCCTTACTTACCTCTCCATCCATCCATTCATGCATGCCTTTCTGCATTCATTCACTTCTTCACCTATCATGGATGCGTTAGTTCATTCATTCAACAGATCAAACACTTTGAAATGAATTTAAGCCTTTGGGGAAAGGTGGAATAGTTTAACCATGACCCCAGGTAGACCCTGGGCATCTTTCTCATCATTGGGTGTAGAGGCACATGAAGTGGGGTACATAGTGCTGGGGGCCCCGAGAAGAAATCATTGGCCTATGAGAGACACCGCTAAACCCGTCCACCGTGACTGGGGGATCCGGATACCACTTGTGTGCTGGGGTCTTTGAGGCCTCCCTCCGCAGGGCTTCCCCACTGCCTGAGAATTTATAGGGTCCCCCCAGGACCTTCTCAACAACAAGTCTTGTGACCCTGAACCATCCTTGGGCTGCTCCTGGAACGTGAGACCTGGCAGAATCCCCCATGGGGAAGCAGTAGACAGTTAGGTCCAGGAACCAGGACTGCGGTGTGACAGAGAGGACCGGAGGAGCTGTCTGTCCAGATGAACTCATGAGGGGCATACGTGGAGTGGGTAGCGGATGCAGGGAAGGGCACCGTGGGGATAAAAAAAAGATACCAAAGGTTCTGTAGAACTAGCATTTCCTTC
This sequence comes from Phoca vitulina, assembly GCF_004348235.1. NCBI lineage: Eukaryota > Metazoa > Chordata > Mammalia > Carnivora > Phocidae > Phoca > Phoca vitulina. The sequence continues at coordinate 1,616,845 of NW_022589761.1, forward strand.
TCTTCCTCCACCAAGTTTCCATCCATATTCTTTTTAAGAACTTCACAGTATCAGTGAAAGACGGGTGAGATGAATGTTACGGTGCCTGTTTCACTAGTTGAGATTCTGTATTTGGAAGCACAGAAACCATAAAATGCAATGCGAAGACTAGGTGAGATTTCTAGCAGTAGTATTCATGTTGTCTGCAAGCCATGCTAAGAGCGAGAGTATTTTACACTTGGACATGAAGTATTTGGGGCCCGACCTGCCTCCACCAAATGGGTGAGGATTAGACATAACTTTCATGCCCGAGTTGGTGTCATGAATGTAGGTTGATTGTAGAGATGGCTTAGATGTGGACTTCTTTTGGTTATTTGCTCTCCCGCTCAATTTTCCTTACTGTGCATGACTCCAAATGCATAGCGGTGTTTTTCCTGTTTTACAGACTGTGCTTCAAGTATCTAGCTACAAGGATCCTTTGGATAAGTAGAACATCAACCAATGGATGGCTTCATCCATGCGGGCTTGTGTGGGGCATCTGTTGGTCCCAGAAGATGTTTTCAGCCCTTCCCACTCTATGAATACTTTCCTCACCGCATGGAAGGTGGTATGGGTGGCCAGTTGGAGACTCACCCGGCCTTCCTTTAGACTGTACTTAACTCCCACGGCACCCTCCTTCCCCCAGGTACTCATGAAGCCTCACCCCGAGAAGCCAAGCCACTCACTACAAGGTGGCCTGTAGGACCTACCTATCAGAACCCCACCCACTTGAATCTCAACTCATGGCCAATCAAAAGAGTTCTTACTACCGCCGGTTCCCTAGGTAACCGAAGCGTCTCCTTGCGAAGGACTACAGGAAAAGGGAGACACGCAGGAGTGCAATTCCCCCTGTGCGTTGCCTTCATCCTCCATCCACCTCGGCGCCCAACCGTCCCTATGCTTATTGCTCTACTTGATTTAAAATACACAGCCATAAACACTCAGGGCAGCCTGCAGCATGGCCGGATATAACATTAATTTCTTTTCTGGTTTATTTGTGAAGGAGTCGACCATATAAATCACTTTAAGCCACTAAGACAGAAAGTGAAAATCACAATGGAGAAGTATAGTGTGTTACCATTAAAATCAAAGAAGAATATGTGATCAATTTGAGGTTCCTAATGTGGGTGTAGTTTTGTTAACCTTGCTTTAGATTATGTGAAACGCTCAGAAAGTATTTTTTTTCCCCCCTCTCCGTTTTAGTGGGAAGCGTCTGGGTACCTACCTATCAGCGGCCTATCATTGGAAAGTCCGGTGTCTGCTGGACAGTCTCCTTCTAATGCCATTTTTCATGACTTGTTTA
>NW_022589761.1:1620665-1750665 GCF_004348235.1 Phoca vitulina
GCTTCCTCCCAGCCTCCCCCACCACCCCGGTAGGTAGGATCGGTCTGCCTGGCTTGGCGGGAAGCTCTGGGTGAGTGGTGGCTGGCGGGACCTTTCCCCACACAGCGAGGCCTTCCTTTGTGGTTTGGGTGTGTCTGGGGATGGGTGAGGAGGGGGAAGAAAGGAATCTGGAAAAAAGGTGATTTTCCCCTTGGAGGTTTAATTCCCTTCTCGAGTTTTCTTCTGGGATGAATCTGAGGCTTCAGTTCGCAATCCTGAGGTGCCGCTAACATATTCTGGTTCCGAGAAAGGGCCGCTGTTATTTGGAGTAGTTTTGATACAACCAAATCAAAGTGAAGATTTGAAATAGCTTTTCTGAAAGCCCAAGCTGAAGTCATAAATTATTCTGCACCATGATTCTTTCTGATAGTAAAACCATACCTCTTTGCCTGACATTGCTGAAATGTGGAAAAGTGAAAGTTAAAAATAAAATGAAACATTTAAATCTTGGCTGTTGAGAACTTCAGATAGACATCAAGGCCAGTCGATAAAGGCCCCTATCAATTAGGCTCCTACAGTTATCATCAGATTCGTTTATTAGCAATTGCACAGGTATGGGGTTCTGGCATTGAGGCCGGGAGGGGCCAGGTGAAATGCAGGGAAAGACCATAAACTGGAAAGTGAGGGTGCGGGGTGCCACGGTGCGCTTGGTGGTAGGGCCCAGGGCCGCCGTGGTGCCCCTGCCTCGTGTGATCTCATAGGAGAAAATAACTGCAGCCAAAGGGTTGGAAGTTGCCCCCCTGCTTTTTTTTTACCCCCTTTATTTGAGTTAGAAAGTGTTGATTTCACACCGTGGTGAGTGTTTTCCGTCAGCTTCTTGGTGGGTGTATTCCTTGTTAGGAACGAGGAGCAGTGAACACCAGCAGTGAACACCAGTGAACACTTTCAACACCCCAGAAGGTATTTTGTGGCTTCCGTCAGCCTCCCTGGGCAGTGGGGAAGTCTGTGGAGCGCCGGTCTTCTCCAGCGATGGAGAAGCCCAAGGGCTTCCCGGCCCTGGGCTTCCAGACTGAGCGGTTTGGCTAGTTCCCTCCTCAGCATATCCCAGGCAGAGCAATTTTTGGTTCCATAGCTGTTTGGTTGGGAAAACAAGCCTGTGATTGCCAGTAAGGTTTAGAATTTGCCTGCCAGATAAGGGAATGTCTGTGAAGACTATTTTCCCTCTTGGGAGGCAAAACACAGATGGGGGAGTTAGGAGTCTTACAATATTTAGCTGCTACATTGATGGTAGGAATTCTGCCGCGTGGATGCTCACAGTTTCTGAGAGCCCCGCGGAGCATCACTGCCGAGGGCCTCAGGTAGGGGAGACGGGTGAGGCTGGCTTTCCCGGGAGGAGCCCGTGCACCAGCTTCTTCTGGAACTTTCCATGCTCTGTGCCTCTTGAGTGGGAGAAGAGGCACTGCAAGGGTGCTGGCCATTTCCCTTGACCCGCCTTGGACAGGGAAGGAGAGAGAAGGTTGAGCCGCCGCCTCTGACCAGGTGGAGGGACCGAGCCGGAGGCGCTGGATTGACTGGAGCTTCTTGTGTGAATGGACACAGCCCTCCTTCGGGTGGTTTCTCAGACTCTGGAGAATAGGCCACGCACCAGCCTCACCAGGTTTTCTGCCTCAGAAGCCTGCATTTTAAAGACCTGATCATCTCGGCATGCTCTGGGCCTCCTGGAAGATAAAGAACAACGATGTGATGTTGTTGGGATTGGCCATGAGAAGGCGGGGAGATTTTCCCGCATGGAAAAGGTAAATCTTGGAATAAGTTTAGGGTTATGTGCATGGAAGTAGGATTTGAAACCTTATATGCAAGAGCAATATAGGGAAGGGGGACAGGTCTTAGAGACAAGCTCCTTTGTCCTGACTTCCCGCCTCAGCACCGGGGACTCTTGGGCCCTGGAGTTGGACTGTCTCTCCGAGTAGCTTGGAGCCGTGATGTGCTGGCTGGGCCACTTCTGGACTCCTGAAGGGACCTGTCGGGACCCTTGCTTCTGTCCTTTCCACCAATGCCCTCCCCATCCTTTGAAATGGACACTTGACCTTCAAAGTGTTCTGTGAAATGCTATACAAGGGCAACTTTGGGACAACCAGACAGCCCCCACGAGGTGCCATTGCATAGAAACCCTAAGTGACCCGTCAGTAACCGAACCTCTCGCACGCATCAGAAAACGATTTAATATCCCACCACAGCATGGATTTCCGGAGCATCCGGGCAAGGATGGGAGGCAGAGCCATGAGTTGGGGCCAGCCAGCCCTCCTCAGTGTCATCCTTCAGAAAGAGCCCAGGGCGTGCAGAGGGCAGTGGACCTCAGAGACCACGGGACCTTGCCCCGCTCTGACAGATGCGTCAGGGTCCCTCTGTGTGGGGTGGCGGGGGCGGGGCGAGGGCGCTGGCCCTGCCGGGCCCCGGGCTGTCCCGAGGCGGCCCCGTTGTCCTGGCACGGCTGCGTGAGTCAACAGCCCTCCTGCAGCAGTAATCACTTCAGCTAAATGCTGTGGGAGCGGCACTCTGGGAACACGGAGGAGGGAGGGAATAATTGTAATTTCTATGTGATAATGATGATAAGCCCTGCATATGTGTGTGGGGCTTTGCGTCGTATTTGATCTTCACCAGGAGATCTCCAGGCTCATGGAGGTAAAGATCAAGATCCCTGCAAACGCCTCCGTAGCAGCTGAATGAGGTAGTAAGGCCTCGTGCCGGCCGCGTAGCCCGAGAGAAAACGAAAATCAGAGATAACTCAGACTCTGGAGAACAGGTGGGGTGGTTCCCGTCCCAGAGTTTCTTGGGATCATCTTCATTGTCGCCGTGTGGCTAGCAGGTAGCTGTTGATACTCGTTCCATTTTCCAGATGTGGAAACTGAGGGCAGAGAAGTTAAGTGGCCTCCCTCGTGTCACACAGCTGACGGATGGTAAGGCCAAGGTTTGAGCATGCGTCTTTCTGATTTTGGAGCCTGACCCCTTGGCTTTGGAGCAGCCCTGGGTACGGCCTTAGCCAAGACAGACAAGCTCCCTGCCCTTAAGGAGCTTCTGTTGTGGGGCTAGGAAGCAGTAAACAAGGCAACCGTGGAGAAGCTGATGTCAGATAGTGATAAAGTGCAATGAGGAAGGTCTGGGGTGGGAGAGAGGGAGGGGAAGTGCTCTACTTGAGAGGGGTAGGTGGTGAGGAAGGCCCTCCTGAGGAAGGCACCTTGGAAGTGAGAGGGCTGAAGGACATGGAGGAGCCAGCCCGGTGAAAATCTGGAGGAAGAGCATTCCCAGCAGAAGGAAAGGCAAGTGCAAAGGCCCTGTGGTGAGGGAGAATTTGGCATGTCTGAGGGACAGACTATAGGCCAGTGAGGCTAGAGCACCGTGAGCTCTGGGGAGAGGGTAGGTGGGTCGGAGGGCCTGGATTGGACATGGCTTTGTAGCCATGGTGAGGAGTGCTGGCTTGGTTTTATGTCTGTGTTGCTTGTGACCAGAGGTGTCTTGAGAAGCCCACCTTGCTATGTGTGGGCATGCTCCTAGGTGCCCGAATTCTGTAAGTGACATGAGCCCGCTCATGTTTTGCCATGGCCTTTATTTTCTGCTAGAGGGATGTCCCGGTTACTTGTCTAAAGCTGGGAGTTAGGGATTGTAGGCTCTGTGGGTGCAGGAAAGGGAGCCAGCTGATCTGGGGGCTCTGCCCTCAGAGGTGATGTGGTGATTCACAGTAATGCCTTGCAGCTGCTCATCTGGACCTTCCTGTGCCCCCCCAGCTGTGGGCTTGGGCAGAGTTGCAGGTGGAAAGCTTTGGGGGCTCCCTTATCAGGGAGCCATGGTCTGCCTGAGCCCGTGTGGGCCTCTGGGAGGGGCCTGCGCATCGCATGCACTGCTCCAAACGGGGCTGTGAGCACTGTCTGTTAATGCTGATTCAGGGGCTGTCCAAGAACATGCAGACCGAGTTTCAGAGTTAAGATTCTTGGTGATTATAGTTTGGCCTCCTTTCCCTTGTGAGCCTGGGTACTGCCGTCACAGAACCCCAGGGCTAGCAGAAAACTTTGCCATGAAAGCTACCTTTATTTTATAAGTTTAGAGACTGAGGCCCAAGGCGTGTTTGTGCCCAGCCCGGCCCTCACCTGAGCACAGCGGGCTGTCCCTCAGGCCACTGTGGGCAGCGTGGGGGCCACTCCTGGCTGATGGAGGCCGTGGCAGGGACTGGGGCTGTCTTTGTCGGTCCAGCCGCTCTCACAGCTCCTAGAATAGTTCCTGGCACACGGAGTGGTCAGCAGTCATCCGGGGTCATTGATGGGGAGCCTCTCACCTCTGCAGTTGGTAATCATTGGAATTTGTTGCACCTTGCTTTAAGCAAACTCAATTGACATGTACCAATTCCACACTGCTTTCCAAATTTCCTGGAACGCAAGGATTGCCAAGCCTAAGTCCTACTTGGGCTTGATGTATGCCAACCTTCAGGACACAAGGAGGCCAGGACCTGGCTGAGGAGTCCTGATACGTGTACAGATGATAGAGGGCTGCCCCTCAGGTATTCTTCTCGGCCCATTTTAGGGCTACAGAACCCCAAAGGTTTTGAACAAAGATCATCAGTGCTGAAGCCAGCTCAGCTAGGGGAGGTCTTGGGCTCTGCCCCAGAGTGAGTTCCTGAGGATGGGGACACCTAGGGAGGATTTGGCCCGGCCTTTTACTGTGTGCCCTGGACAGGCCTCAGCTCTCTCTGGGGTGTTGTCCTAAACCCAAATGCAGGCAGGGTCTCGGTGGTAAATGCGTGACGCTGGGTGTGGACAGAGCAGGCTGGGGAGAGCGGACCCTACTGAAAGCATCCCCCAGCCCTCGTCATTGCAGCCACCTCTGGCTCTGGGCAGACTTTTTGCAGGTCTTCATAGTTTTTAAGGAAAGACACTTAAAAAAAAATCCAGTTCTTTTTCTTTTCTTTTCTTTTTCTTTAATATTAGCAACTAATTTGAGTTTTAAAAAACCTTTCTGCAAATGCAAGGGTCTGTAGACTGGGCTGAGCTGCAGCCCGCGCTTTGGGAGGCCCACGCTCAGCACCGAGGACAGTGGGGGCTCAGGAAGCGTGGCCTGCACTCCCCCCGGGCTGCCCACAGGACAGTCCAGGCTCTGGGCAGGTACTGCTCATAGACCCACAGCACCTGCAGGTCCTCGGTCCCCTCTGTGTTCCCGTGTTGTCTTACTGCAGGGAGGCCAGGGGCAGCTCCTGGCTGCACGGGGACATTTGCTACCCAGAGGAGAGGAGAATGCACCCATTTTCTGGGGAGGGTGGTCAGGATGCCCCTTTTCCAGCCTCTACATCCCATCCCATTGGGTTCCCCCGACTCCTGAGTTATAGGGTGCCCACCCACATCTCCTATGGGGACATGGTGATGGGTGAGTTCGATTTGTGCCCTCTGGGAGCACGTGATAGAACCACCCTTCCTTCCTCCTACCCGTCAAAGGTGAATGCCCCCCGCCTCCTGAGCCTTGCTTGATGGGTCCTTATGCGGGGCCGATGCACCTCCTGTGCTCACCTATGTTTGGGGAGGGGCAGTCCTGACCGTGCACCAAGTTGACTGGAGGCTCTGGGCTGCAACTGGATAGGGATTGATGCGGGCATGAGGTGGAAGGACAAGATGCTTTCTGTCCTGGGAGGCCACCTGGTGTGAGAACTGCTCAGCCCACCCATTGCTTGTCTCTTGCTGGTCCTGTGACTGTGCCCCTTCTGCCAATGTGACCCATGTCCTCACCCCCTTGAGAGGCGAGCAGGTCTGCTGAGAGGGGGCAGACTCCCATCCAGCTGCCAGGCTCCTGCCAGGGTGCTGGGGAGTGAGCTTCCCTGTAGTCTAAGCGCTTGGGAAGAGGATGGGCCGGTCTCTGGCCTCACTTCCTGTTGGCCCCTGCCTGGCTCCCTTCATCCCGTCCACATGCAACATGGAGTTTCTGTGTGTGTAATATTATTTGTTTTTATTTCTGTAATCCCTTTATTGTTTGCACAACTGCTGTCAGACTGTTGCCTGAAAGTATCACAGGATAATTGCAGAACGCCTGCATAAGTAATTTCTTATGAAATCGGGCCTTGTCTGCATATAAAATTGCTTTTCGTTGCTGCATACATGGACTTCATTATATGGAGGCTGTTTACCGGGCTCGCACCTTCCCCACAGGCCACAGAGACGGGAGGGCCTGACACGGGGAAATAAGGAAATACTATCTTTATTCTTCTTCGGTCAGACGACATTTCTGGAGGGCGGCTGTCGGGCCCACGTGGTCAGGAGGAGCCTGGCCCCGGAAGGAGCGGTGGCCTTGGGCCAGGTTGGGGGAGGCCCCCCGCCAAGTGGGAGGGGGCTCCGGGCCAGGTGGGGGGAGGCCCCGGGCCAGGTGGGAGGGGGCCCCGGGCCAGGTGGGGGGAGGCCCCGGGCCAGGTGTGGGAGGGTCCCCGGGCCAGGTGGGGGGAGGCCCCGGGCCAGGAGGGGGGAGGGGCCCCCGGCCAGGTGTGGGAGGGGCCCCGGGCCAGGTGGGGGGTCCCTGGGCCAGGTGGGTGGTCCCCGGGCCAGGTGGGGCCTCTCGCTGGCCCCCCAGGCCTCCCAGGCCCCAGGGCAAGGCAGGCCAGCGGCTAATCCCGCGCAGGCCCAGCGGCACTTCGGCCCGCATTTCTGTGATATTAATGGTGTGTGGTAGTGAAAGAAATGTGTTTTATTCTCCAGTCTAACCCTGCTGTTATCAAAGTAACTTCCAGCTTATTAGCGACAAAGGACTTTTCTCCTCTCAGCTGCCCTGTTCGCCAGGGCTTCCTGAATTAAACTGCCGCTTCCTGTCCTTGATATGCACGAGCACATCTGGGCAGCCCGGCCCCAGCCCCGCTGCCTAATAACAATCACCTTCCCCTTCAGTGTCTGTTGATTGTTTCTAATTCACTCTGACAGATAGGGCCTGACAACTCGCCGGCTCTTCCCTCCCTCCGTGACCTGGAGTTACTCACAGCACTTATAGAGTCTGTCATTTTTAATATTTGATTTCATTTTAAGTTATGTGTTTTACTGAGAAGATGAAACCAAAAAAAAAGGGGACTTGTAATGGAACATAAATTTAACCCTTCTTGCCACCCGGCACCAGCCCGAGCCAGCCTCCCCCACGTCTGGGTGCCGCCTTCTCCTTCCACACAGTTCTGCAGCTGGGGTGGCTTCTCCTCTCCTCTCCCCTCCCCTCCTCTCCTCTCCCTCCCTTCCTTCCTTCTTTCTCTTTTCCATTTGGCTTTCTTTCTTTCATTTTTGGAAACAAAAGCTTCGTGTCACATTCTTTCCCTTTAATGGCGCTGGATTCGTTTATGGAGCTAATAATGGGCTCTTTCTGCTTTGCAACCAGGTTATGATCGAAAGACCTTTCCGGAGGTTTCACTCTGGAGTGAGGGAGTCAGGGGAGAGGCCCGGAGAAGTCTGAGTGACCGGCTTCAATTCAGGTGTCAAAACGAGGATGGGATCTTTCTTTTTGGAGATGCTTCTCTTTGTGTGAGCTGGCGGGGCAGGGAAATGCCACCTCTCCCTGGGTTTGGGACCAGCCGCTCCGAGTGGGGCAGGCCGTGGGGTTGAGGCTGGACATGCGGTTCCTTCTGCCACGTCCCTCGGCATCTGCCCCAGCAAGCGGCCTGGTAGGGCCCGCGTCCTCACGGGCGGGGCCAGTGTCCCACGTCACTTTAGGGGCCACTCCGCCATGACTTTGCCTTTGTTTGCCACTAGACAAAGGCTCCTGTGTCCCTCTTGGCCCTTCAGAGGTTGAGAGCTGTGAGGCCGTGCATTAGGTCAGCTTTGCAAATAGACACCACAAAATTAAAAAAAAGAGGCACATTCACCCATGGCGCCTCGCTTCTGCCTTGTGTGGATGTCTGTCCGTCCCTCACAGTGCAGTATGGGCAGCTATACAAGGGGATAGGAGGGATCTGGGTTGCATCTCAGTTAAAAAAAAAAAAACATCAACTTCACCATGACCGGCGGCCTGGTCTCCCGATGACCGAAGCTGATCCTGAGTGTGTGAGCTGTCACTGTCAGGGCCCTGCTCTTCCAGAGCCTCAGGCCAAGTGTCCCTTTGACTCTTCCAGCCGCAGCTGTGCCTGGAGCAGAGGTGTGCCAGTCCTAGGCCTGAAGCAGGCAGGTTTCCTGGTGAGCAGAGGGAGATGAGAACCTGCTTTCCAGCATTCGCTTGTAAAGACAATCTGCTGGGGGCCACGCGACACAGGCTGGCTCTCCGGGAGGCCACTCTGCAGGGAGCGTCAGGCTTGGCTGCCAAAATAGCAGAGGGACCGCCATTAGGGCTGGATCCACTGCCCATGGGCAGACGTTCTAGCTGCTTCCCTGCTGTTCTGCCGCTCCTGGCTCCAGGCCTGTGGACCCAGGGCCGGGGTGGGCCAGCCATGTCCGTCTTGTCCCAGCTACTTCCGGGATGACTCTGTCACTGAGGATTTTCCTTCACCCAGCCTAACCTTTCTAGAACCCTGCTTCTCCCTCTCTCTCTGAGCTCAACTGAGGGTAAACTAAGTGGAGACCATTTTCCTCTCCATGGTCCCAAGCATTCCGTCACCGTTTTCTCCTCCTTCTTCTGTAAGAGGTGAGAAAGGCAAGAACAACTCTATTTGGATGGTTTTGCAGTGCGGCTAGTATATTTTGAAATCATTGTCTTTTGTTTCAGGCATGCTAATTAAAGTAAAAAAAGGAAGATGATGCACAGAAAGTAAAGTGGGCACAAACCTTTTAACTTTATGTGGGAAATAAAGATCTGTGTATACAATGGTGTGCTGTTAGATAAGGACAGGATGGCTTTTCCCTTTCACTGACCCAGATTGTCTTTATGGGTCTGATAATGGGCCAGGTGGGAAAGAAAAGAGGTAGAGAAAAGTATCTTGACTTCCCTTCTATCTCAGGCCTTCGCTGGCACGTGTGTGTGTGTGTGTGTGTGTGTGAGACACAGACTGCCAAGAGTGGTTGGCAGTGATGTGATTCTTATGGTCTGAGATGATCCTCACATCTGCCTCAGCTTAGCGAAGTTGGGCTCAAAGGATCCAGAGCCGTGAAGAAGAATACAGAGAGAGGCCCAGGGCCACCGTGCCCTTCTGCTTTGAGGATAGTTGAAATAGGGTTTTAAAGAAGGTTCTGTAGTTGAGGTTTAGCCTCAAGGCCAAGGCCAATTTATGCTTTTAATCCCCTTGAAATGGCCTGTTGCACTACTATTGGTTAATGTTTTAGAGTCAGAGAGAAATTGAGAGCTGACATCAGCTGAAGACTTTGAATTGGGTTTTGTGCTGCAAGGGCCCGCCTACTCCCCAGTGAGTTGGGATAAGCCCCTGGAATTCTAGGTTGACGGGTAGAGGACCCATAGTTTTTCCCATCTTTTCCCCCCATTCCAGATTTTCTATGGAGTTTGCATGGGGAACAGCATGTTCGGTTAGGATCTAAACCTGGAAGACCCTTGGGGGTCCTGCTATCCCAGGAGGTAGTGATCACCAGGGCTGCAAATTAGCATGGGCCCTAAGGACTGTGCCCAAGCATTCACTGACACTGAGCCTAGACGGATCTGCCTATGGGGGAATAAGGCACGTCATTCTTCAGTATAGTTTGAACCAACAGATATGTGCTACCATCCGGAGCAAGGAGGGGGGCAGACACAGAGGGGAAAAGAGACACAGAAAGCCATATCGCAATGAGAACGTGACCAATGCCACCTCCGAGATTAAACAGAAAGCCCTGGATTCGAACTGGAAAGGGAGTGATCAGTAAGCAAGAGCAATGTGAATACGATGTTGACTACTAAGAAAGGGGCTCCTAAATGCTGTGTGTGTACTCTGGGCTCAGCACTGCATGCCTTTTTCAGAAGGGAGAAGTCAGACCCACTGGGTGGCTCAGGAAGAGCTTCAGGGAGAGCTGGTGTTGGAGCTGGGCCTTGGGGCCCCAGAAGATTGTCAGAAATAGAGGTGAGAGAGGAGCTGCTTGCAGAAGGCAGGAATTGGTGCCAGATGCCTTTGCAGCTGGGGCGGGGGCTGTGGTGGGGGTGCTGAGCGCCATTCCAGGCAGAGGCAGTGGGGGAGGGAAACTGGGGACAGACTGGGGATGGGATTGGTGTTGGGGAATGACAGATAGCTCTGTTGTGTTGGAACTTAGAGTATAGGTTAGCATGAGTGGAGGTGTGGGGAGGGCCTGCTGGTGAGAGAGGCTGCATGTCAGGTCAGGGAATTTTATTGGGATGTACTCCACAGAAATGGGCAGTGAAGACCGTTCACGCTATCCAAGCTGACCTAGGCGGTGGAGGCAGGGCCGGGGAGAAGGAATATACCCATCAGCCTGGTGCAGACCTGGATGTTGTTACCCTTCTCCTGGTTGGGAGTGACAGTGACCTCAGAAAGACAGGGGTAAAGCAGGCACCATGCTAGGTTTGGGGTGTCCCAACTGTGCCCGGCTTGCCACGGTCCTGAGGCCAGGGCCATGAGCTGCCCACAGTGAGCTGGCCTTTAAAAAATAATAAAAATAATGTAGAGAGGATTGCTTTTTAAAACCCCCACACTCACATCCATCAGGCTCCTGCATGTTTTTCTTTGCCCACATGTACAAAAGGTGCACTTCGGGTTGCACGGGTTGTGTGCCAATGTGCAGAGTGGGCGTGAACAATGGAACAATTAGCAGATTCATCAGTTCTTCTGCTTATACTTCGATTTCAAGAGTACGATGTTAGTTTGTTCAACTCTCTGCTCTATGCCTTGATCACAGTGTGAAAGTGTTGGCCAAGCTTAGCTTCCTGGTCAGAGGGTCAAGACCCATGGCTTTAAAACATGCTTATGTGAAACCCAAACATTTGTGACCACTGGTGATCTTGGAATCAAGGCTCAACTTATGAAACGAACACGTAATGATCTTGTTTATTCAGGGTATAAATAGAGTTCATGCATTTAGAAATTTTTCTTCCTGATAAGGACTTTAGCCAGCATTTCTTCTTTCTGTCTCTCTGTCTCTCTCTTGTCTCTTCCTCCCTCTGTCTCTGTCCTCTCCTTTACAAGGCGGGGGCGGGGGGGAGGGTGCTTGCTGTTGCTTCTGTGGTTGCTCCTGGAAGAGGCAGGGCCAGCCTGTGGATTTCTTCCTAGGAGCACTTCCTGCTTCCCGTGCAGCTTTGGCAGATTGGGGGTGCATGCCCAGGGAGGGCCTGGTGTGCTTGGACACACCCTTGCCACTTCCACAACCCCAGGGAAGGGCTATGAAGTCACATCTGCCTCTGACAGCCCAGCTGGGGACCAGAGCCAGCAGAGCAAGTCCACCTGTGGATGAGAACTTCCAGGCCCTTCAGGGCAGTGGGGGGCAGAATTTATGCCGAGAATGACCCCTTGGGTCTAGGCCACACACTTTCATCATTCATACATCTCTTGTTTTTTTTTTTTTTTAGGATTTTATTTATTTATTTGACAGAGAGAAAGAGAGCGAACACAAGCAGGGGGGAGGAGCAGAGGGAGAGGGACAAGCAGACTCAGTGCTGAGCACAGAGCCTGACGCGGGGCTCGATCCCATGACTCTGAGATCATGACCTGAGCCGAAATCAAGAGTTGGACACTCAACTGACTGAGCCACCCAGCTGCCCTTCTTTTGTGATTTTTACCATATCAAGTACATCCTGCTTGTAGACTTAATGTTTTTTTTTTAAAGGACACACTTCTTTAATTAAGTATTATATTTAGCTTTGTTCTAAATAATAATGTCTATGAAATCTCTGGTTTGGTGTGCCAGTTATATATTTTTCATAGTAAATATTGAAATAATTATATAAGTGTTAATTTTTTAAAGGAGTTTTTCTGTGTATCACCTAAAATCATCTTGCGTGTCCAAGGGGTCCATGGGCAAGCCTTTGGGATTCACTGTGTGGCCTTGTTTGGACTGTTTGCGTCCAGCCAGGTTCTTAGGACCTAGCTCAGGTTCCTTCATGGAGCCATTGCCTCCCCCGCTTCCCAGGAAGCCTCTCGCTGGTCCCTCCAGCCCCCAGAGCAAGAGTCCCTCTGATCTCAGGCCCTGCCCTCAAAATCTCCAATTGTCATTTAACCATGCACTGCTCTGGTCACATCTGACAATGCTGTGAGTGGTTACTGGGCCATGCTTTCTGACTCTTCCCTTCCAGACTGCAAGATTCTTGAGAGGAGGCACCATGCTCTTTTGTGTCAGCCAAAGTGCCTGATCACTTGAGCTGGCTGGCTATCTATCAGTCTGTCTGTCCCTCCATCCATCCATCCATCCATCCATCCATCCATCCATCATCTTCTGTCTTCTATCCATCCATCTAGCCATCTATCATCTATTTCCTATCATCTCTCTATTCATCCCCCAATACCCCCATCCATTTCTGTTTCTCCATCATCTGTGTCTATGAAGCTATCATTTGCCTGTGTATCTATGATCTAATCTATGATCTATTAATTTTCCTCCCTCCCTCCTTCCTTTATCCTGCTTGATGAGTCAGATGTCTTAGGCCCTGGGACTATAGCAGAAAACAAAACAAAGTCCCTGCTTTTGGGTAGCAGTCATTCTAGTTGGAGGAGGCGGCAATCAAGAAATAAACAAATAGAAGAAGAAACCAGAAAACGATCTGTAGGGACACATGCCATGCAGAGTATTAAAAAAATGGGGGATCTGAGGCAAAGAGAGAAGGCCTAGCAGAGACTGAGAGGTCAGGGAAGGTCCTTCTGGGGAGGTGCCATTGAGTCTGACCTCTAAAGGGCAGGTCAGAGCCTGCGAGGAGGGGGCAGCTCCCGGAGAGAGGGTCCAGCGTATGTGGAGGCTCGGAGGCAGGGGCGGGCTTGGTGGCTTTGAGGTGCAGAGAGGAAAATCAGACAGAGGGAGGAAAATTTACTTCCAACTTTGACAAAGATGAGTTTTTCCATTTCTCACTTCCTAGGGGCAACAGCCCCTTTCCTACGTAAGAAAGTCCGACTCCTCATCTCTGAGAGCCCCTGTGTCAATTCCCTTGTGCGGGGGAAATTTGGAAGCAGTGCCATGTTGTTCCCCTGCAGGGTTGGAGGGCAGAAGGGGAGCACACCACGAAGAGGCTACCGCTGACATGCTAATATTTCATTTTAATCTTGAGTGCCAGGTTACTTTCCAAATGAAGTGTCTTAGGCAAGGCTCTAACTTACATGAAATAAAAGAGTTTAATGCTAATTAAATATCATCTGACTACTGAAGCCATATTTATTGATGGTCTAAAAGAACATCATCGAGGTGGATGGACTTGGAACGTGTCTCCACTAGAAACGCAGCCTCCCGTCCTGGGACTCCTTTGCAATTCAGACTCCGTGTGCCCCACGCAAGGCAAAGCCTGGGACCGTGGAGTGGCCCGTCTGCTTTCTCTGTCAGCTGGACGGGTCCGCACCTTTAATGTGTATTTGCTTCAGGAGGTCGGGGGTGTTGCCCACACTGCTCACTTTTAACCAGACCCCAGGAGGTGCCCACAGTGCAGGACCGGCTGCACGGCGGGGGGCGAGAGTCCAGAACATAGACCAGGGATGAGTAAACCCTGACGCTGGTTCTGACCGCGGCACCACTGGCCACGGGGTGTGGCGGCCATGTGTGGAGTCTCCCACGTTGCTGGTCTCACCTACCAGCTCCGCCTCCATCTGTCCTCTGCTTCCTCCTTCCTTGGTCCCAGTCCTTCCTGTCCAGGTTGCATCGTGGCCTCTCCCCAGGCTAAGAGTGGTGGGTCCCCAGGGTGAGTAAAGTCTTCCACCATTTGCCTTGTCTCTGGGTGTGTGAGCCTCATGCTTGGTCCCTTGGACCTCTGCCCCAGGCTCCTACTTCCGTGCCTCCAGGATTGCTAGATTCTCCTCGCCATGGCGGGGAGGGGCTGTGTGTCCTAATCCTCTACAAGGAGGGCCGTGCGTTGGGGCAGAGCTGGCTCGGGTCGCCACGTCCTGGGGCCTGGAACCTGAAGCCATGTGCTTCCAGTTCACCCTCCAGCTTCCCTTTGGAGAAGCGTCTCTTGACCCTGTTTTCCCTTTCCTCTGCGTGGCACAGGCTAGGGCTGCCGAACGCTAACGCTGCAGGGGCAAGAGCATCCCCATGGACGGATGAGCTTGTGACCGCCTGGAGAATGAATGCATGTTCTGCTGCTTGTCCACGGGAATGTGGGTCTGGTGCTGCTAGACATTGGCATTTCTCAGGGGAAGTCAGAAATCCGAATTTCCGTATGGAACTCAGTGTTTGCAAGTTGGTAACTCTTCGGTGTTTTTCTTAAATCTCCACGTGAGCCAAATTGAGCGCGTGCGTTGGAATTTGGCAAGTAAGGCTTCAAGGTGCAGGCTGTGGTGCTCACCGGTTCTGGGGGGTGGTTCCACAGATCCTGCTGGGGAGAAGCCAGTGGGGTCCAAGGAGGGAGCTGGTTGAAGTGAAGGCAGTCAAGTGGAAAGAGTTTCGAGGACTCAGAATCCAATCTGGAAGAGTGGGCCCTGATGTGGCTCTCAGGCCTCAGGAAATCTCATTCTTCCATACCAGCTTGTCTGCATCTACCTATAATTAGCGTCTGAGATTTCTAAATGAACTGCCTAATCAAGTAAATTTAGCAAACTTATTGTGAAGTGTTACCATATCCTCTCCCTCCAACTGTCCACACAGACATCCGTACCACCTTGCTTGCCTTTGCTTTTTGCAACTGAAGCTGCTCGTGTGTGCTGTCTGGCAGCCACGCAGACATCCCATTTATGTGATCTATAATGAGTTTATTAGTGTTTCAGTGCCTCGTTGCTATTAAGTTTTATCAGTTTCAGCTTCAAGAGCACAAGGTTAAATTTTCAATAGAGTTTTCGCAAAGTTTAAGTGGGATTGTTAAAAATATGTCCAAATGGTGGAACTGAGCATTTAGTTTGAAGATATTATTTCTGCCCACTAAAGGATTTTGATCTCTTTATTTATAAATTTAACACTTTTCTGATGCTCACAACGGCAGCACAGGGCTCGTGCTTTGTTTTCGCAAACGAAACATGAATGCGTTCAGTGTAGAGGGTCCAGCGGAAGCCGCATCAGATTGAGTCTGACCCATCACGATCATGCAGCCCCCCACGCTGCTGTCATGGTCCCGGGGTGCGATTGTGACTGGCTGTGGCTTTGACCCGGTGAATAAACATTATGAAGGAAGGGGAAAATTCAGCCACAAATTACAGAAGGATGGGCTATGATCTTATTGTCTCCGGTACCGGAAGATAAACAGGTTTTCCTGTGAAAATCCACACGTACATAATAGAATATTATTTACCTGGATCCCTTCTGTAATTTTTGAGCGATTTTTTTTTAGGAGGAAACCAATTCAGGAGTTTCTTCAGTGGCTGTAAGCAGAATAAAGTGCTTGCACTTTTAGGTTAAGAGAAAAAAAAAAAACAGTCATAGGCTGAGCTGCTATTATGGAAAGTTTATTATTATTGGTATATAAGCTAGCTGGGGGCTTAAGCGCAGAGCAGTTGGATAATTTAGCTAGCTCCTGGATCCAATTAAAAAAAATCTATGTTGTGTCCACAGTGGGGGATGGCCATAGCTGAGGAAGCCCTCTGTCGCCGATAGTGACACACTGGAGGCGTTCTCTCGGTTATACGCAGTTTGGGACGCAGAATGCTCTAAATCCTCTCATTACTGCCTTATGGAAGACAGACACTTCAAGCAGGTCTCCATTTATCTGAGATTACCGGTTAAACTCGTTAAAAAGCAACTATGGCTTGTTCACTCAATTGGCTGTTGGGAAGATTTCGTGTTCTTGAGCGACAGTGTGGCTTTGATTAGTGGAGTGCTATACTTTTTAGGGGAGACCTTTTCTAACTTAATTTATGACTCTGGTTGAATGGCGTCTGGGCTGGGGTATTACGTATTTCCCCAACTATTGTACCTGGTGTCAATAAAGGCGCATTTAGGGAAATCTGAAATAAAACTCCAGGGTGTTTTTGTTCTTTGGGGAAGCAATGCACCATAAACATTTTGGGCTTGAGCCAACAGCTTTCCCTGACCGTGATTGCAAATTACTGTAGTATGTATAGATTGCTGGTGGAACACTATTTGAGGAAACCTGTATTTTATAGAATGTCACTTTTATGCACAATCCAGGCAAAAGGAAAAAAAAAACTAATTTAGCCAGCAGACAGTATTCTTTTGAATGAGGATTCTGAAAAAAATTTACAAAAAAACAAAAAAACAAAAAAAGAAAACCCAGGCTCTAAATACGGGCTTTTTATTTAATCATTATTACATCAATCACCGATATCAATACTTAATAGCAACCTGATAATGTAGCCAGTAGGTGAAACAGCTATTAAAAAGTGTAAAAAAATGATTAATCAGGTGCGGGGGGGTATTCATGCTCTCCAATTATTTAATGATAAGTACCTATTTTTGAAAGTGTTTGTTTTTAATAATCGACTGTAATATTAGTTTGCAAAAATGTAATTGCTGCTTAATTTTACATCTTCGTTCCTTTGTGCCGGGCACAAAGGTAGTATATTTCTGTAGTTATTGTTCGCAGCACTCCGTGTAAAAAATCACGTTCATTTCAAGAAGCTGTTATGGTATTGATTCTGGTAAAGACTTCCATTAACTGACCAATCTAAATCTCATAAGTGATGTCAGGATAGTTATGCATTTGCTTGGTTCAAGTATTCAGCCATTATGTTAGAATGCAGGCCGTGTCTGAATATGGCTGTTAAATTATTTCTAAATACCGAACCAGAACAGCTTAACAGTTTTGCAGTTTGAGACTGACACAAAAATGACAATCTGCCACCTCTTTGTTTTTTAAATATTAACGTTGTATTGGGATAGTATTTTTGGAGTAAAAACCTGTGGCACGAGAGGATAAGTGACATAAACAAAGGCAGCTGGGCTTCATGAAATAATGGAACAATAAGGCCCTTGCAGCAGCTCTCATCACTCCAGTATGTTAATTAGCATTCTGTTGTGGCCGCAACACTGAAAACATGTAATCTGTATTGGTGTACAGTACAGCTGTGAACACACATTCTTTTTTGTGAGTCCCTGGAGCTAGCCTTGCCATTGGCATATGCGTTTGGGCCAAAAGTCAAGGCATCACCACTAAAATAGCACACTATAGCAGCAAAATGTCATTTGTCTTTTCTAATTTTTTTCTCCCCTCAATGCCACATGCTATCCAGTGATGTAATCCAGTATCACTGCATCTGTCTCCCTGCTCTGTGTTTGCAGGAGGGGATCTGGGGGCGGGCGGGGGGCTGGGATGCCAGCAAGCAGGAGCATGTAAAAGGCACGTGGCCCCAAGAGGGTCAAATTCAAACCTCAGTTCTTCCTCTTTGCAGTATTTGTCAAAAAAAAATTATATATATATATATATATATATATTTAAATGCATAGATTCTTAAGTGTCATGGGCCAGAATCTATTGCTCCATTTCCCCGGAGGGAGGCAGGGAGGGGCAGCTAATTCATAAGAATAAAGACTCTCAGTGAACTTTCCCATTATTTATCACCTGTATTCTGAACATGAGTTACAGTCCTTCATGCATATAGTACCCACTTGGGGTAGGGTCTGTTCTTCCCATTTCAGAGCTGAAGATAACTGAGGCTGAAGCATGATCTGGAGGTGGCCTCTACATTTCAGGGCCTCTCTGACTGGTCATTTGAGGGAGAGGGGTTAGCACCAGTGAGCAGAGGCAGCTCGTGGCTGGGAGCAGGAACTCCGGCCTTCAGAGGCAGGACTCAGAAAAGCCCCGACTCGGTGACCTCGCTGCTCATGCGTGGCCGGCTGGGAGCCGCCCCTGGCGGGGCCGGGACACGGCCCTGGGTGCTTTGTGTTGGCAGCTTTGGAGACAGGAAGGAGAAGACTCTTCAGTGTTGTCACCATAGGAGCTGGACTGAGTGGCCAAAAGCTGCTTGGGTTTTTACCTGGTGGACTTTGGCTTGAAAAGTGAGAATAGTTCCATTTCGATTTCCCTGTTCTCAAAGTAATTTAGCTTTCTTTGTGCATGTGTATGTGTGGCCTCCCAGCACAGGACACTTGTGCACACACACCACACACACACACACACACGCACACACATGCTCACACACACATACTCACACATGTGCCCTTGTTCACACAGTGCATAGCGCTTTGCAAAATAATTTTGTCATCAAAAATTACATTTTCTAGTCCTTTAAATGTATTATAAATTCAAATAAGGATCATCTAGTTGTTAAAACTTTTCCTGCATTTCAGCTTGATTCTATCCATCTCCACCCTGCATCTGATCTGACTAAAACGAAAAGCGATTTTTATAAAGCAACCAAGCCAAACAAAAATCACCAAATCAGAAACACCCCACTTGTGTCTAAAGTAACTTTCAGATTCTTTGGGCAAAGCTTCTTGTTGTCTCTTTCTGAAAAATGAGAATGAATACTTAGCTTCCAATTTTTATTTTAATCTGCCTCAAATCTGATTGCAAAATAACCCCCGACCTCACCCTCACCTCCCCCAAAAAACACACACAGCATCTGGGTCACCATGCTGATCCAATTTGGTTCTACTTTTGGACTGTGGAAGAATGAAATTGTTCGGCATTTGGTGATGTGAGCAAGTGTCCACCTGGGAGCAGACGAGGTTAGAGGTTAATAACACTCGCTTTTTTTTTTTTTTAATTCCAGCAGAACAGGACTCTTTCCCACTTGCCTGGTCCCATCCTGAGCCCCATGCCCAGCCTCGTGGCATCTTTCCCCAGACTTGCCTGGGTGAGGTAAAGCAGGGCTGACATTAAGATTTTAGGTCTGTTGTTTCTCTTTTCCTAGAAATTCACCCCCCTCCTTTGGTTAATGGCTCTTTAAATATTGAAATGCCTGGAAAAACAAAACAAAATAAAATAAAATGCAGGCTGTCAAAGAGATAAGAACAACAACAACAAAAATGTTGGTATCTTTTAGAATTTGTCTTCCTAGTGGTAAAAGTATATAATTAATAGGAGAATTTTCCTCCAGATGTGGCTATACTATAATAGAGCCTTATAAATGCTACAGAAAGAAAAATTGCTTGGAACGAAGGCGTCCTCAATGAGAGCACACCTGGGTCTGACAAAGATTGCATTTAGGGACTGCTGTGCTATCACAACGCAGAGAAAGACCAAGTCTCGGGGAGCAGCTGGAGAGAAAGCCCCGGCAAATCTGCATGCAAATAGCAGCACATTGTTAACTTAATCAGATGCCGAGAGGAAAAGATGTGCCAGAACCGGGAGGATGATCTACACACACGGAGGAAGAGCGGCCTGGGCTGCCATGGGCGCTGGGCGAGGGTGGGCCCCGAGCAAGGTGCAGCCAGGCCCGGCCCGAGCCCACCCACGCCTGCCTGTTGGCCCCGGCCTGCAGTCAATTTATCGCAGAAAGCTTGATTTGCTCTTTGAAAAGATAGAAATGATGGAGTATATTTCAACGGGAAGGGAGCTTTATTTTTTTATGGTGATATAGGTATGGGCATTATTTCGCCTGACTCCATAACTCCAATTAAATAATATTTCTGCCTAAATATCTGGGTGCGTTGAAGATAAGAAATACTGCCCCGGAGTGTATAAAGAAAGAGATTTTTTTTTTCATTAAAAATAAAAAAGAGTAGCTCTCTATAGATTGAAGTGCTGGGTATAAATTGTACCTTTAGAAGAAGTGGAAGACACCTGTTATTTATATTTTATGTTAATATTAATGGAATATATATATTTTCAATCTCCTCCATCTTTTAGTCTAGCACCATAAAAAATAAAAAGTAATACTATTTAATCACCCACAGCTTAATAGTGCCTTAGTTGTTTACTGCCATCACACTAATTGCTCTGTACTAATGTGTTTTTCTGTGATATCCAGTAGTGCTAAGAGAACAGAGATCCATAACCAATTAAATATAGTGTTTTTTATGTTAAAAATATATCTGGTGAGGCTAGAAAGGGAACAGAAGCCGCCCTTAAGAAAGGCGCGTTGGCACACCATCTCAGTGCCCGGCAGAAGGGGCCCGCATTGCCTCTTTTGCGCAAAGACAAAGGGGGTAATTTTTTTGGCAAGAAAACAAACCCAAGGAAAACACAACAAACTGAATGTTTCCTAATTTTCCCCCTCCTGCAACTCCTCCGGCTGCTTCTGTCCTCTGTCTGGCAATGAGGGAGAGTTTGATTCGGGAGGTGGGGGGGGGGGGGCGGGCGCCCCTGCGGTGCCCGTGCGCGCGCGCGGGGGGCGGGGGGAGCCCGCAGATCGGCGGGGAGGAGCGGGGGCGCCCGCAGCCGGCACAGCGCCCGTCCGCGCGGGCAGCCCTGGCACCGGGTTCGCGGAGGAGCGGCGGCGGCGGCGCTTCCAGGAGGAGGGAAGCGCCGGGACCGGCGGTGCGGGCGCGGGCCTGGGAGGGAGGGAGGGAGGTGCGGGGAAATGGGACCTGGCAGCGCTGGGGGCGATCCCCAAAGACGGTGGCAGTAACGGGGACGCAGGACGCCGGCGCCGCCTAGGCCCGTGGTGTTTTGGTGCGCCCTCACCAATCGGGAGCGAGAGCCGCCCGCCGCCGCCCGCCGCCTGTGTTCGTTGGCTGCGCGCCCGGGGGGCTGGGGCCGCAGCCTGCCCGCAGGGCCTGCCTTCCAGCGCCGCACTTCACCCGACTGAGGGGAGATAATGGGATCAATTAGAGGCGCCGTCACCGTGCCGCGACAGCTGCTGGTGCACGTAACCACTGGCGACCCCAGCGCCTGGCCCCCCCCCACCTTCCGGGCCCCAGCCCAGCCCTGGCCTGCGTTCTCCTTGCATCCTCTGCGGGGGGAGCTGCCCCCTGGACTGCGGGGTGGCCGCCAGCCCCGGGCTGTGCGGTGTCCTTGGGCTCGGGGTCCTGTGTCCCCCGTGCATGGGATACGGGCAGATGGCTGTGCGTGCCCCTCTAACAGGTGTAGGTGGGAAAGTCGGTGAGCTGGAATGTGCAGGTGTGTGTGTAGGAGGAAAGCAATGGGTGTGCATTAGTGTGTGACCACACACGTGTTCATGTAAGTGCTTCTGATGGTGGTGTTGTATGTGCGTGTATGTGAGAGCTCTCTGCACGCATGTGCGCATACGTGCCTGTGTGTGAGCACATGTGTAAGTGCACGCACGTGTGACTGTGTGTGCACATACGCATGCGTGGCATGTGTGTTTGAGGTTTGTGCGCATGTTATGTCTGTGTGAGTGGTGAGTGTGGGTCATGAGTGAGTGCGTGTGGGTGTGCATGTCTCCATGGAGCGTGGGCCCACGGGTCTGCCTGTGTCTCGTGGGCTGGGGATGGACGCCGTGGCCTTCCCTCCCTCAGGTCCTCACCTTCCAGTGGCTTCTTAGAGGCGGAGTTTTCTTTGTGGGCCAGTTGTCCCTCAGACAGTGCCGAGTGCCCTGGGTCTGTGGTCCACGCCTTGGCGTTCCCCCCCACCCCCGCCATACGTACCTCCCTGGTGATGGCTCTGGGCCTCCTGACCTCTGTCTGTGTGTCTTCTCCCCTGTGGATTTGTGACTGTAGACTGCACCCTGGTCAGCCACTTCAGAAGGGCCTGGCTCCGGAGGTGGTGCTCTGATCTGAGCACACGTGTGCCTCCCCATGCAACATACCCACCCCCCCATTACTGTTCTGCAGATAATCGCGCTGCGCTCCCCCCGCACCCAGGGCCAGGGGCCCAGTTTCAATGTAGTATGTATGGAGCACCTGTTGGGTGCTCTGGGCTGGGCATTCAGGTGTCCTTTAGCTCTCAGAGGGGGCTGGGCTGCCCCAAGTCTCACTCCCACACCCAGTGGGTGAGGGCCTGCAGACCGGCAGGAGGGGCGTGTCATCCTGGTAACGGCTCACAGTTAGCATTTATTGTTTTCCTGCCCGGAATGGTCTTCCTTCCTGTGCCTGTCAGCTCAACCGTCCCCTCCTCAGAAAAGTCCTCCCTGGCCCTTCTCCCCCTCCAGTGTCCCCTTACAGTCCCTCTCACCTTGTCCTGTTCTGTATCCTGATGGCTGCAAGTGCCCGGCTCCCCCAGGAAAGCCCATGCTCCCTGAAGCCTGGAGCTTGCCGGCCTGTTCACTGCTGGGCACAGCGCCCGGCGTAGCGACCAGCACACCGTGGGCCCTGGGCGAGCGGGCCAACAGATTTTAGTTGGCGTCTGCTACCTGGCTGGCCTGGGGGTCCAGGGGCTGCCCTGTGGGCTTGTGTCCTTGGCCACTCTGAGGTGGGGGCTCTGGAAGGGGGGTTTCTCTGAGAGACCTGATGTGGCCGGCACTGGGATGGGGAGAAGAGAGGCTCCACATGAGAGGGCACAGCAGCAGCTCGGGGTTGGGGGGACAGGCTCGTTTCCCAGGGGAAGCCCGTAGCTCCTCCAGTTTCTGGATGTGGGGAGAGGCCTGCCCCTGGTTCTTGTGTGCACCCTGCTTTCAGAACTGGTTGTGTGGATTCTTTGGTGCTCAACCTGCTCCTGTGTTCATGCCCCTCTAACGGGGGGCCGGGGGGGAGGCATCGGGCAGGAGAAAAGACCTTTGGACTCTAACTTCAGCCCTGTCTCTGACCTTGATGTGCCCTTGAACAAAGACTCTGACCTGCTGTGATCTGATCTCGTCTTTGAGACAGCCTGACAGCGCCCGTGTCCTGCTTTCTCTACACTGAAATGGAATTGGCGATCGGGGCAGACTTTGTAAAAAGAAGTAGAGCTGGGGCGCCTAGGTGGCTTCGTCGATTGGGAGTCCAGACTCTTGATTTCAGCTTGGGTCATGATCTAGGGTCATGGGATCAGGCCCCACGTTGGGTTCTGCACTGGGTGTGGAGCCTGCTTAAGGTTCTCTCTACCCCTCCTCTCTCTCTCTCTCTCTCTCAAAAAAAAAAAAAAAAGCAGAAGGAGTAGAGCTCCTTGACCCTGTCATTGTCCCCACTTTGACACCCCTTCTGATGTTCTGTGTCTTCTGACGCTCCTGACATGACACTTGGGCACTGAATTGGTGCAGTTTGGTCCTTCTGGAACATGGCGGGAAACTCCTGGGCCACTCTTTGAAGTTCTGCTTTAGATCCAGCCGGTCTCCCCCAGGTCCGTGCCCTGTTCCTTCCCCTTTTCATCTCCAGCCTCGGTCCCTTCTGCTCTCTGTGAGCAGCACGTAAAGGGGTGGGCAGGAGGGGGCAGCTGAGAGGAGCCCACACTGATGAGCTTTCCTACCAGAAAGCAAAGAAGGAAATCTCTAGGGCCTGTTCAGAAGGCTTGTCCTTTGACCACCCACCAGGGGAGAGTTCCTGCTCTGAAGTTGTTCACGCCACCTTCCCTGATGTTCTGAGGGCCTAGTCTGTGAGAAACACCATGCCAGGTGCCAGAGGGCCACGGGCTTGGGCCAGTGTCCCATCGATCTCAAGGGACCTTGGCCGCTGCCTGGACTTCTGAATCCAGGGAGCGAGGAGTGTGTCGGGGGGTATGACTCCGGCCCTGTCAAATGCCTGGCTTGTAGGGAGCACCAGTTGGAAATGATGTATGTGCAGTACTTTTAAACATCTAATCAATGTGATTTACGATATTAACACTGTTGCTTTTATTTTTCTTTCCCAAACACCAGTTGTTTTGAAGTTTGTGTATTCTCTTGACTGGAGTTTACACAAAAACATTGTGGGAAGATACGGATAAAACGCGGACGCTCCTTTGTTAGCTGGTCAGGGGTCTACCTCTTAAACGTTCCCTGTGCGGCGAGCTCCAGGCTGGGATGGGAGGGAGAGCTAGTCCGCGCTTATACTGTGTGGCATTATTACAGGCATATGGGTCCTGAGTCCCCCAGTGATGACCCGCAAGCCTGGCAAAATGGATTCCTGGCTTATGGCTTCTCCACGGAGCCCTCTCCAGCCTGAGCAGGCCATGTTACTTTAATTAAAGACATTGTTCAGTACTTTCTGTTGAGTTGATTCTTGTTTGAGTGAAATGGAAGGAGGAGGGTGCAGGGACATGTCCTCATGGCCAGGAGAGTCTAAGAGCTGGAAAGGGTGAAGGGTGGGAGAGGCTTGGAGTGAGGACCAGAAAAGGGGGCGGGTTTGAGGGGAGACGGGGGGGGGGGGGGGGCGGGGGGGGGGGGGGGGCCCCCCCGGGGGGGGGGGGGCCAGGCGGGGGGGGGGGGGTAATGAAGTGACACTGAATTAAACTCCACTGGGCTGTCGTGGCAGGCCCGGGACTAGCGGTGATCTCGGTAGGCAGGCACCTTACTCGCCTTGCCCAATTTCATTCCCATAGCAGCCTGAGGAAGGACTCCAGGGGCTCCGACCCAGACCCAGAGGGGGGAATAACTCGTCCAAGGTCACTGAGCTGGGCAGTGGGGGGGGGGGGGGCCAGAGTGAGGCCCATGCCACAGAGGCCCCGGCACTCCGTGCCTCCTGCACTGAGCAGCTCTGGCAGTGGGCCATGCCCAAGACCCCAAAAGTAGAAGTAAACACAAAATATAGCCCCAGGTATGAGGGCATTCTTCAGGGAGGGCCTTTTTTCTGAAAACAGATTTTTTTTTGCCAGCAGTCAGCCTTTTGTCCCATCTTTACGTGGCCCAATTAGGCAATTGCACCCCTAATTAGCCAGCCTAAGGCACTCCTTGTTGCCTGCATAGAGATTAGCACGTGGGCTCAAACGTTGGCAGGAAACTGTCCATTACTTCGGAGGCACGGCGGAAGCGTTGGAGATGGGCCTGCCCTGTGACGTGTGGTGTGGAGGGCATGGCCACCCCAGCCAGGCCTGTGCACCCCCCACCCCCCTCCTGAAGGAACATGTGGCTCAGCTCTCGGCTTCGAGGCCCCATGAGTCTGAGTTATGAGCGGCCAAAAAAAGGTGAGACATTGAGGAGTCATAAATATTAATTTTTTTAGCGCTCTATAATTCACAAGTGACTCAACTGATTTGTCTCAAACTCTGCAGGAAAACTCATCTGTGGCCTCCCGACGTGTGTGCTCTCAGACCAGAGGGAATCTTGTGCCCTCTGATGTTTAGCCTTAAGGCACTGGGGGTGGGCATCACAGAGCTCTGTCTTCCCTTGGAAGTACAGGTCCTTGAGGGTGGAGTGTGGGCCGTTTTCCAGAAGAATCATGTCTGGCTGCTTCTCAGCAGGGACCTGCCCTGCGTCCACCCAGGTGTTCAACACCTGTTTCTACGTGACCGGCACAAATCATGCCCCTCAAAGTGATCCTGTTTCTCTTGATTAGATTAATACCTCTTTGCACCTGCTATATGTGCCAGGCACTGTGCTAGGGATTGGATGCCAGGAAGGTCTTTGTTTAAATTCTGGGCAGGGAGAGGAGTAGAGGATCAGAGGTTACTCAGCCTATAAATACATGAACAACAGAGAAGAGGGGGCACTGTGTCGGGGAGGGGTACCTAACTTAGATGGTGCAGTCTCGAGAGGCCTCCCTGAGCAAGTGAGGTTTGATTGGAGTCTTGCAGAGTAAGATGGAGCCAGGTGTCCAGGCACAGGGAAGCTCACTGGGGCATAGGTCCCCAGGTGGGAACAGGACTGGCATGCTGTAGGGGCCGGGCCAGAGCATCAGGGACAGGGAGGAGAGACCCAGTGAGGTGAGGCCATGGGGGAGGGTGGCCACCGTCCCATGGGCTTTGCAGGTGGGGGCAAGGTGCTAATTCCCAGGGCAGTGGGAAGCCTTGAAGGGTTTGGGCAAGGTGGTGGAGTGCTCTGATCTGCATTTTGAACAGTGTGATGGGGAGTGGGTGAGAGAAGATGTTGGTGGGGCGCCGGGAGAGGGATAGACACGGTCTGGGTCCGTGGGGAGCTAGAGCTGACCTGACAGATCTATACAGTCCCTTTGTTCCATCTCTTGGTCCTCCACTCCCATCCAGGTATCTTTAATGTATCAAAGCATTGCTAACTAAATGCCCACAAAGTGTACTACAGGGGAAACCAGCAAATATTTCTCAGTTAAATTCTTTTGTGAGAAGACAGCAAGCCGGGAGAGAAGAATGCTTTTCTTCGTTCCCTGGCTTCAATCTCATCCAAGTGGCCGTGTGAGTCAATTTGAGTCAAAGGGACCTCCTTTTGTTCACATTTTGGCTGATGTGCGTCCTCACTTCCACCCGGTTGCTATCTGCCCCTGCCCTGCGCCCACAGAGACGGCTCTGCGCTCAGGTCCCTGGCCCCGTTAGGGCTCCTGACACCATTGTCCGGGCCAGCTTTGTGGGCTGGACCCTATGTAATCCCTTACGCAGCGTGTGTGCAAACTCTTCTTGCACGCTTTGGCAAAGTTTCTGCAGCTGTACTGGCCCAGTGTTAGCCATTCATTTCCTCCAAGATATTTGGGTGGAAAATCTACAAAACAATAATAGATCAATACATTTAAATTAGAACTTTCAAAAATTCAATAATGGTATTTACAAATTAATAAAGCACTGTAAAGAAAATATCTGCACTTCTTTATTTAGGGATACAGTTAATTTTTTCATTGATTAAACATTCTTTTGGTGGATGGGATGTGGGTAGGGGATTTTTTTTTTTTTCCCCTAGGAAGGAAGTCCTTTGTGAAAGCTAGAAGTATCGGTGCGTTTCTGGTCGTGCGAGTACGTGGCTAATGCATCGCTCAGACAGGGATTGGCGGTGAGAGAAGGAAGTGCCAGTTCCTGGTTTGGCAGGAACTGCAGGGGGGTGGGAGGGCGCTGGGTCACATGCAATCGAGTGGTTTCGGTGGGGATGGAGGTAATGACAGGCATGTACATCCCTGACTTCAGAACATCGCATATGTTAAGTGCTCGCTGGGTTAAGGAAGTTTGGTATAGGAAATCATCATTTATCAAGCCTAAATCAGGGGGCCATTCTTCTCTGTTCAAAACAATCCCCCATGGAAATCCTCAATATTGGCCAAGTTACTCCTGTGCACCTGGAATAAAATGCCAGTTTCCTCCCTTAGAAACAACGAGTGCAAATCAGGTTTTTGGGAATGTACTTGCCACCTCAGGCAGGGTAGCTGTGTGCTTGCTCGGGCCTGGGGCTTGTCCCGCTGGGACCTGGGGCCAGCAGCTGCGTTCTTATTGGCCACCGTGCCGGCAGGCCTGGGACACAGCCTCAGACCCGTGTGCTCCTTCCCCCCCCCCCCGCCCCCATGCCCATGGCTGTGCGGCTCACGTACTCACCCTTGCTTCTCTCTTCCCCCAGATGTTGATTAACGTTCATTGTGGACCACATACTGCATGGATGGGGCATGGCAGTGAACAGGGGGCAAGGTCAGGACCTCCCAACAGTGAACCGTCCTAGTGGATGGCACAGCGTGGGTGCCAGCCTGCTTTTTCTGTCCAGTGGTCTCATGGGCCAGGGCCCGCACTGCGCGCCCTTGCGGGCCTTCAGTCATGGATGTGGATCCTGACACGGGGGGCCGACATGTGCATGGAGACGGCCAAATAGTGTGGAGTGTGAAGGTCAAAGGGTCATCTACATACAGTGCTGTGGGGGTTGGGGGAGGAAGAATGGGGTCCCAAGGGTGTTTAGAGAAGGGGAGCTCCCTGCTGGAGGTGGGAGAAGAAGGAAAGGGTCTCAGAGGGGCTGGAACAGCAGGAGGCAAGGGAACAGCAGGAGGGAAGGGAAGGGGGTTGGGTTTGGTGACCACGCGGTGGAGGAGGGGAGCGATTATAGTGGGGTCACAGTGGTTGTGGTGACTAGAAGGGGCAGGGGCGGCCTGCCTGGGGCACCAGCTGCCCTGGTGAAGCAGTAGCAGTCCGGGGGAGGGGCCAGTGCCCTGCGGGTGCCTGGATAGCTGTTGCTGTGGGCTCCATGGAAGCGGGCCAGTAGCCTGGCCACAGAGCCGGATTCCTCCTCCGGCCATTCGTGGCTCTGTTCCGTTGTGCTGCCGTCCTCAGTCTCCCCACCTCCGCTACCAGCTGTTTGCTCTTCCGAATGCAGGGGTGGCTCCTTGTTACCGGCAAGATAGAGTTCTACCCTCTGCGCTTGGCATTCAAGGCCTCTCTGCACCAAGCCTCACTGAGCATCCTCAGCCTCCTGCTGGGATCTAACATGGCAAGCTGCCTTCTCCCCGGGTATGAGCACGCCACACACTGTCCACCCCACCCCCGGGCTTACGGAACTCCTGCTGTTCTGCCACCCACTTCTCCCCAACCTTTCAGACTCGGCTGTTCAGGCTCATGTGCAATTTCACCTCCACCATGAGCCTCCCCTGTCGTCTGAACTCAGCTTTGTAGGTGGTACCTTGGGATACCTTTTGTGTTGTTGCTTTGTATGCCCAGCTGCGTGGAGCCATGGGCCCCGTAGAGCAGCGTGTTCTTGTGGGACCTTCGTGGAAATGCCCGAATGAAGGAAGGAATGAATGGCAGTGCCCCCAGGTCACCGAACTGGCAGATAGTGTTTGGAGATCACATAGACGGCTGGTGTTGCATCTGAGGGCCCCCCACTACCTGGCCCCCTGCCTTCCTTTCTTCATCTCACGTGACATTCTTCCATTCCCCCGCCCTCCCCCCTCCTCCGTGACACCTCTTTTCTGTGTCCTGGAGCACCTTGCCATTCCTCAGCTAGCCCGACCCTTGAGTTCTCTATGCCTTTCCTTGTCTTAGAAAGCCAGCCACTTATCCTTCTTCCTCTCCATCCTCCCCAATCCCACTGGAAAGTCATCGCCCTGTGGAAGCTCTTTCTTTCGGCCCTGAGCAGAGTTAGCCCTCCCTTAGCTGACCATGCTGTAGTCTGCCTAACGTCTGCCTTGCCTGCCTCTTGTCTCTCCTGACACACAGTAGGTCCCTAGTCCGTGTTTGCTGATACTCGTATCTATAGACACCAAGAGCAGTGCCTGGCACACAGCCAGGGCCATAGGTCTTAGGTACTTATTTTTAGGCTCTTGGGAACAGGTTTTGGTGGAAGAAACATGGGAATTCCTCCTGCACCTCATGGAACAGTTCTATCCCAGAGGAGTGGTGACAGGGCTTGCGTGCGGGTCCGCGGTGTGTACATCAGGGGACTGGATCCTCGGGCTTACCCAAAGTCACACTCTATCAGCCATTTTTAAGATAGCACGTTGACATCTGTGTGTTAAGATTCCGATCAAAAGATGCTAGAGGAAGCGGGAGTCGGTCCTCGGGATGGTGTCAGAGGGAAGCCCGAGCATAACCTGAACGCGGGAGAAGGTAGGTGCTTAGCTGTGAGCTGCTGAGCAGAACGGAGCTTGCCAAGCCGGGAAGGGACGGTCGCTGGCCTGGGCTGGGGCCTGACTTTGAGTCATGCCCCGCACGGTCGAGGCTGAGGTCGCGCAGCCCCTGGTTGCTGCGAGCAGGGCCCGGAAGACCTCGCTGAGCCCGGCTGGTGTAGGGAGGTGCTTGAGAGATGCCCGCTCCCTGCCCTCCCGTGGCGGATGGCAGTGAGGGACCCACTGCTTCTTTCCAAACCATTTACTGCCACTTACCACAGGCTTGGTTTACATCTGCTGCTGAGAGCAGAGCGCTCCCAATTTGGAAGCCGTGGAGGCCGTTTTTTCACCCACACTGACATAAGCCATGACTCTCGAAGCTGATGACACACTCCAGATAAGGTCAAATGCTCACAGAAAGGGACATTTGTTGCCTCTGTTGCTTAATCCCTGTTTGCAGAGAAGCTGTAGACACTAGTGGCTGGTGGGATGGGTCGTCCTTGTCCTTGGGGGGGCCTGGTTTGAGGGCACGGCCCCCTCCACCTTATGCTCACATGGACCCTCCTTGCCTGCCTGTCCGGGACCCGGGCCAGAGACCCCGCACACCCAGCCTAGAGGAGGGGTGTGGGGCCAGGAGGGGTGAGTGGGGAGACCGGGCACTGGCCTGGGGTGGGCAGGCTGGTCAGTAGGCCATACCTCTTGGGACCCTGTTCGTCCTCCCGAATCTTCCCCCCGCCGCCTGGTGGCCCTCGGATTCCAAAGCCTCCGAGGCTGCGAGAAGGCTCTTTTGGCCAGGAAGTGGCGGCTGTGGGAAGCAGGACGTGGGAAGATGAGGACAGGGAAGCAGCTATAAGACTTATGGTGGAGGGCGTGGGGTGTGAATTAGAGCCCAGTGTGGTGGTCTCTTTTGTTTAACCAGAGTTAAGACACACGAGCCAACAGACCACCGCACCAGGGATCTCAGTGCAAATGTATGTGTAGCTTTCCTCTCCGAGGACTGGGGGTAGAAAACATCATGTGACTTTGCATGTCGAGTGAAAACTCCCTACAATTGTGGGTACTCAGTGGGGACAGGCAGGTGTCCCGGGGCGCCCACCAGAAGCCTTGATGGGGGGGTCCCTGGTCTTCAGGCCACTGTGACCACCCCCACAGTGCTTCTGCCTAGCCCACATGGCCCACTGGCAGCTGGGGTTTCCAGGCCACAGTGTCCGGGCGTCTGGTCGTGGCTTCCAGCTGCGGCCTCTCAGGGGTTTTGCCACCTAGGGTGTGGCATGAGGGTGGGAGCCATCCCTGACACCCTCGGGCTCCTCCCAGATCCCTCCCTCCCTACCTGGTGACCCGTGGCAGGGCGGCCCCAGCTCCTTCACTGCAGGGAACAATCCAGCTAAATGAGTCTGAACGTGCAAGGTGAGGGTGCTGTCATCTAGAGACCAGTGCTTTAGAAACACAGTCCTGTGCTTTCCAGGGTCTTTCAGGGTTGGGTTGGAGTGGAAGATGTATTTTTTTTCCCCTGGCTCGTCCATGGTAGCTAACGTGAAGACAGAGCTTCATTTATGGATTTCCGCTGTGTCCCAGGACGACAGTCTTGTGATGGGCCCTGCAGCCCCCACTAGGACAGCTGGACATTTATGCAGGACTGACTGACTGCAGGGGGTCCACGTCCTGGAAGTCACCCCTTGGAAGCAGCAGCGGCCCCTTCAGGAGGCCTGAGGGCTGGGCTGGTCCTGTGGAGAGGAGGGAGTCTCCCAGCACCCCCCACCGGGAAGCCAGAACCCAGGACTGTGTGTGGGCCCCTCCGTCTCCCTTCCTCTGGTGTGGGACCACCCAGCGTGGGCTCCCACTCTACACATGTTGCTTGTGACTCTGCGGGGTCTTGGCCTGCTTTTGTGACTCCCAAGTGGAGGGTGGGTTTGTACAACAGCTCTTCCACGCAAAGGGATTTTTCAGAAGGTCACTGTGTGGTTGGTGATACTTGGAACCTTTTGGGAAGGGCTTCCATGGAGTGGGAGCGTCTGCTCAGAGGGTGATCGATCCCAGGACCCCTACTGGATCTGGATATCATGGGCCGGGGTCCTTCCCTTCCTCTACTCTGGGCACAAGATCATTGTAAAGAAAATTACCTTTGGCCCAAGGTGCGTGTTTCCCACAGGTGGTCTTTTGTCTCCTCCATACTCCCCAGCTCAGAAATCTCTTACCTGATTTGCCCCCAGGGGCTGTATTATGGGGACATTCATCATGGACCAGATCTATGCCTTTCTTACCAAGGGGGAGGTTCCAGACTGGGCTAAGCCGGGCGTAGGACTGGACCCATCCAAAGGTGCTGGCTTAGTAACTGTCCTTTGGGTAAAGAGAGAACACCCTTGGCTTCTGACTCCTGGTGGACCCACTCCCTCATTTTTGCCCTGCCCGCAGGGGTCCGGCTGGCTCACAGAGATAGCACATAGCTGCTGTGGGCTCCTCCGGCTCCCGTCTTCTTCTAGAAGGACCATTTGTCTGCCAAGTGCGTTGTTGTGACATTTTCCAAGTTGAGCTGTAAAGGTCTCTGGAAGAAGATGTTTCCAGCAGAACTGGAGAGGAAACAAGGCTGGCCAGGCCCCGTGGCACGCAGCAATGCTACGTTTTCCCTGAAATTTCCCAATTGGCTGCTGAAGTCCGCACGCCCCTGTGCATACTGCCTCCTTCCCTGGGAGGTCTCCCCAGACATCCCGCTCGGGACCTCAGGGACGTTCAAGGACAGACCTACGTCACTGGGGTACCTGCCCTGGAGGGGAAAGTTTACTCCTCACTAAGCGTTTACTGTCCATTGAATCCATTTCCTCTGGGCTCCTGAGCGGCTGCTGAGACGGTCGAGCAGCAAGAAGAAAATCCTGCTAATTCGCTTTTCTCTTTACTTTAATCTTCAGTTCAGCTGTCCTTAGTGTACATTGGAACTTATAAAATAAAAACTGCTAGGGACTTCCCTTCTCTCCCCTTTAATAAGCTCTCAAACCAAAAAGGGTTTGGGAAAGAAGAAAGGCAGCATGAGCCAGTAAGAGCGAGGGCGGGAAACAAAACTTCGAGGGGCACGGGGCAGGCGGTGGCTTTGGAGGGTTTGCGGTGCCAGTGAGCGGAGGACCCCGGGGGTGTCCCGAAGCTACAAACTCCCGCAGCCCCTGACTTGGGGCCCCCTGGCTGTTCCCAACTCACCAGTCAGGCTCATCGAAAGAATCCCACATCCTGCAGCACAGCTGAGGTCTGAGGGGGCTCTCATGCTTCCAAACCCCCTGGGCTTGCGGTATCCTTCCTGGCTTTAAAAAAACACCCATGCATTGCAGAGCCGGAGATCCCCATGGGTAGGACAGACGGCAGGCAGATCTGTACGTTTTCCAGAGGATTCTAATTGAGGCACGGGGAAACTTGCCTGTCCTCCCCCCACCCCATGCTTACATTCGGCCCCCTTTAGCACCCATGTGGCTTCTGGGCCACTGGGAGCATCCATCTCCATGTCAGAAGAAACAGAAATCCTGGCTTGTGAGTTAAGTCAACCTCTCAACAGAGCACTTTATAAACCTCCGGCACTGCATGCCCTTGAGCACTGGCAGTATGAATATTTATTCACCAGGGACCAAGTTTCGCCTCTCGAAGTACATGCTCTGGGCCTGCAGTCCCCCTCAGCGTCAGCCAGAAGCAGAGATCTGAGCCATTGCCCGTGCGTGTACCTGGACAGTTCATACCCAGAGTCCCTCCCCTGAGAGCCGGAGGAAGTACAAGCCTTATGGCCCCCGAGCGGCCGCTGTCTCTGATCCCAGGTGCAGAGGGCAGTCCCTGGCCCCACATTGGTTCCAGGAGTCTCCACTCGGTGCTGCTTGTCCTCAGTACTTAATATAAAGACGAGAAAGCCCAGCTTCAGACCAGATCTGAAGAAGATCAAGAGAAAGAGGGAAAAAGGTAAAGGAACTCAGGAAAACAAAAAGCAACAACAACAACAACAAAAAACCCCACATGTTGTAATTCACTCAGACACTGAATCTTCGGCCAAACTTTCCCTTGTTCTGGTTTCAAGTCTGGCACTCCTCCTGGAGCTCAGAATGTAATTGTCTCTCAAACTGCTAGCACTGTAACCTTAAACCTTGTAACTGTGCCCCAGGACAAATCAGTATGAATTTAGCTGATGTGGCTTATCTTATAAATCCTGTGTTCTCCCTCTGGCCTCTACTTGGTTGAGGGTTTCCCAAGAAGGTGTCTGCCAGGAGAGACAAGCGATCATGCACTGGTTCTATCGGAGGCTCTCGGCTGTCTGGAAGCTGGGGAGGGAGGCTCAGGCTCCCTGCCATTGCGGGGACGGGGGGGTGTTCCCACTTTCTTAGCTCTCAGCCACCCCCACGCTCTTGGGAATTCGAGTCTTCCCTTGGGGAGCCCCTGGGCCCCTATGGGTGTCATCCAGAATTTGCGAGGAAACCAGATAGAAACCACAAATCCACAGAGGCGGGGGAGGTGGGGGCAGAAAGATTTTGCGGTCAAATCTAAAATATAAATGGAGGGTAGAAGCAGCCCCCGCAGGGATTTCATTAAGGAGACCACAGAATTTAGCCTTAGGAAGTACACACCCATGTGGAGACCGTGCAAGGTCCCATCGCAAGGGGAGCAGAGAATGTGGGGAAGCCCAGGATATAGAATTGCTGGCTGAAGCCGCGGCCACTGGTAATGAGCGGTGGTTACCCGGTTACTCTGTGATGCCAGCACCCAGCCCCCGCGCCTCCCAGCGGAGCCCGCATAGCATGGCATTTCTCCAGCCAGCCCTCTGCGCTCTGTGTGATCTCCCATTTTTCTAGGTGTCTCTGTTCTTACAAGAACATCAGCTAACTGTCTTAAGTGAGCTAAAATTAAACTCGCAGAGAGTTGTAAGTGTTGTTTTCTTTCTAGAGATGAAAATTACACTAAATTGACTTCATTTGATGACATCACATTATGGCGGAAGGACAGAGAGGACTGTGGGACAAAATCGTAATGAACTATTTTTCCTCTGTCCTGAAAATTAGTGCATGGTTAGATCAAAATATGACAGGGTAGCTGCTCATTTAATTCTTAAATTGCTTGGTGACTTGGAATCAAAACCACTGTGGTAGTTTTGTAAGATTGTGTGAATGCTGGACACCCAAGGGCATTTGGAAACCACTTTGGTATTATCCGTATGACACAATGTGGTAGGTTAATTCATTTATGCAGTCGGCAGGTACATATGACCCCTACGGTGTGAAGCTGTCCCCGGGGAGA
Organism: Phoca vitulina; assembly: GCF_004348235.1. Classification (NCBI taxonomy): domain Eukaryota; kingdom Metazoa; phylum Chordata; class Mammalia; order Carnivora; family Phocidae; genus Phoca; species Phoca vitulina. The sequence continues at coordinate 1,654,994 of NW_022589761.1, forward strand.
AGTGGTGTGTGGGAGGGAGTCATGTCGGCCGTAAGTGCTGAGTAAGGGGGACAGTTCTGAGGGTCACACAGCCCACCACTCGCTCCCTCCTTCATTCAACAATCATATATGGAACTTCATCGCTAGGCCAGGTTCCTGCTCACACCACGTTCACAGTTTATTAGGGAGCAAGCTGTGAGAACAACTTTCATGATAAATATACAGGTGGGACATGAGAAACACAAGCAAGGGCATCAGGGAAGAGGGTTCAGGTCATTCATTCATTCATTCATTCATATGCTCACTCAGTAATTCATTCATCCCCAAAGCTTTTATTGGAGACTTACTAATCCACAGGGGATATGATAATGAGCAAAACCAGCATCCATCCCTGTCTTTGTGGAGCCTTTAGTTTGGAGGGAGGGAGAGATATTCATTAGAAAATCACATGAACAAATACAAAATCACAACTCTGACAAGTGCCTTAGGGAGAGGTACCTGGAGCTCTTAGAACCTCTGGCAAAATGTAATCTCAGCAACCTCAGTGGGGGTTGGATAGGCACAGCACAGGGAAGAACATTCCAGACAGAGGGCACAGCAAGTGCAAAGGCCCTGTGGCAGAGGGACCTTGGTGAATCTGAGGACTGGAAGGTGGGCGGTGGGGCTGGGGGCTGAGGGGAAGGGAGGTTGTGAGCTAGGCAGGAGAGAGAGAGGTGAGGCCAGACCACACAGGCCTTGTGGGTGTGTTAAGGCTTTCAGCCTCTATCTGAAAAGCAACTGGTGGCTGTTACGTAATGGGGAGAATTGCTTAAGGGCTCATGTGGCTAGGGTGGATGCAGGGAAACCAGCAGAGGAATGTGTGGTGGTGGTTTGGATAGGGTGATGGTGAAGGAGATGGAGAGAAAACAAATGGAAACCCCGTGTGGGGAGAAAAGCCTTTGGTTCCGAGGGTGAGGCCAAGGAACAGCCTGCCAGGAGAGCTGGCCAGGGCAGGAGAGCCAGGCCGGGGAAGGGCTCGGGCAGATGAGAACACGGCAGCTCAGCTCAGCTCAGCCAGCGGCACCCGGTGACCCTGGCTGGAGGTCAGCGCACAGAGCAAGGGCCTTTTACACAACAGACACCCTTGGATATCGATCTCATTGGCGGCCGGGACCTTCCCTTAAAGGACTTCAATTTCCTCCTTCGTATATTACAGGATTATTTATATTTTCTGAAGCCGGTCCAACAGGTATGCCCACCTATTGCCTACTTATCTATTATGAACCTGTACAAATTGGGTAATTGTGTGTGCAAATGGGTAGTTAGGTGTTTAACTACCAATAGGTGTATGTGTAGGTGTGTAATTACTGGATTTGCATTTGTAAAAGCTCATTTCCTTAAACAACTCTCTGCCCACCCCTACTTCTCCGCCACCTCCCTGCCCCCCAGCGCACACGTGCCCAGGTGTGTGGCGCGGCCAGGTGTACGTCTCCCATCTGCTCCAGGACAGGGAGGAAGCCTCCCCAGCGGCCCTCCCCCGTGCCCCTGTTCGCCAGCACCCCCTCCCCACCATAGAAAGGAAAACAGCGTCATCTCCTCTTCTTCTGTTTCGGGGGGCGATTGTTTGCTCTGCCTGTAAACACTACCGTCTGCAAAGTACCCGGGAAAAGTTGCTTCTCTCCTTTCCCAAGCGAGAATCACCACCCGTGAATGGCCCGGACTTGTGCGCGGTGGTGCTGGAGAGACCGTGGCTTGGGGAAAGTCCCTGGCTTTGGTGTCGCACACATCTGGGGCTCAGCTCAACTGCTCCCGGGCCCTGCTACCCCTGCGGATAAAGGTAAAGCACATAAAGAGTTTAGTGCCTGCTTGCAAAGTTGTCTGATGATGAGATTGATATTTGTGCCGAGGCATCACTGAACCAAGGGTGGGGCGAGTCCTAGGCCTTCTGCCGTGTATGGAAGGGACACACCTTAGGCGAACCTTAATTGCTGCCAATTTTCATGTCATCTGTGGTACAATATTAATAAAAGTGACTTTTTTTTTTTAAAGGAGCTAACATGGGACAGGTACTTTATGACCCTACAATCATGGAGTCTAAAAAACCAACAAATCATCACTTTGGGAAACCATAAAGGGAATATCAAGTAACTGAGACATAAAAGTGGCAATTTCTTTTCTCAGTTTGCAGCCTCTACGGTAAAATACCCGAGATGCACATTCGGTTTGGGACGAGCAGGTTGTGGTTTAAGGCTGAGACCCAGTCCTGCTGGTGGATGCAGACCTTTGACCCTGACCTGCCACAGTTGCTGGTCACGATTCGGCCTGTGGGGGGCACCTGGGTGCTCAGTGGGTTAAGTGTCTGCCTTCAGCTCTGGTCCTGATCTTGGAGTCCTGGGATCGAGCCCTGTATCGAGGGCTCCCTGCTTCTCCCTCTCCCTCTGCCCCTCCTCCCAACTCGTGCTCTCTCTATCTCTCTCAAATAAATAAATAAAATCTTTAAAAAAAAAAAAAAAAGAGTTCGTCCTGAGGGAAGATGGCCCAGGGTCACCCAGACCTTTGGTTGATGTGCATCAGGAGAGCCGCTCCTTCCCAGGACCCTCTTCGGGGATGAGTCCCTGTGTCCCCCTCCGTGCTGCTGGTGATCAGGTTTTAGCACCGTGTTCTTTCTTGACATCAGACTTTGCCTCGGCCATGATGAAATGCCTCTGCATTTTGCGGAGTCTCAGACACAGGAAAGGATCCACCTCTCCATTTCTGTTTAGTAGGGGCTTAAAAATGCAAGTCAAGGTTTGTGTGGAGTGTAAGATTTACAATAACTAGCTCACTTACATTTTTGTTTTCGGTATGGTTCTAGGTTCAGAGTAAAAACTGAGTAGAAAGTAAAGAGATTTCCCATATACCCCCTGCCCCCCATATCGACAGCCTCCCCCACTTTGGACAGCCTGCACCACAGTGGTGCATTTGTTACAACTGATGAACCTACATGGACATGTCACTGTCACCCAGAGCTCATCATCACATTAGGGTTCACTCTTGGGGTTGTATATGGGTTTGGACAAATGTATGATGACACATACCCACCATTGTAATGTCTGTACACTCCAGGGAACGTTACAAACTATGGTACAACAATTTCACTGCCCTAAAATGCTTCTCTGCCTATTTCATTTTTTTTTAAAGATTTTATTTATTTATTTGACAGGGAGAGATACCGCGAGAGGGAACACAAGCAGGAGGAGAGGGAGAGGGAGAAGCAGGGAGCCCGATGTGGGGCTCGATCCCAGGACCCCGGGATCATGACCTGAGCCGAAGGCACCCACCTAACGACTGAGCCACCCAGGCGCCCTGTATTTCATTATGTTTTTAAAGATAACTTCTCATCAAACAAAAAATGCCAGTTGCAAAAAAATGCCATCCTTTCATTTAGGCAGAGGGATTCTGGGTAACTTCTCCCGATTCCCACATCCAGGAGGATGATTTTGTCTGTAGAGGGGGATTTGGACTGGTGGATTTCTTCCAAATAAGGGATCACATGCCCTGTGTTCTAGGGTCTATAGAATAAGCAGTTTGAAAGGAAATGTCCAATTTGACTTATATTTTCTGGATCAATTTGAACTTATAGAAATTTGTGGTTTACTTTTGTTTTTGGCAATTTCTTCAGATCAGTCTCCCCCCATCCACCTTTTGTTTAGACACTCAGTGTAGACTGCCAATAGTCACAGAATAGCACTTTCCAGGAGGAAAATCTGCAAGTGGTTCTAGGGCAGAGGGAAACTTTTCCCAGGGTGAGTCCTGCCTCCTTTTTAGATGCAGTCTTTCCAGGACTTCCTGACCCTCCTGCCCGATAAGGACCTTTGCCTTCCTGCACACCAGCTTCTTCCTCCCCTGCTTCTTGCCAGAGCCCAGTGTCCCTGGTTGGCCTTCCCAGGGCCCTAAGGTTGAAAACCTGAGCGCTTATTATTTGTTGGGACTTGTGACTTGAGGGCTTGGATCACAGAGACCAAATGGACACCGTGGTTTGTGACTCGGGGGTAAGAGAGACTATACCTGTCCCTAAGTTTGCCTCCTAAATCTCAAGGCTCACAAACTACATCATGCACACAGTGCCTAAACCCACACTTTGCACTTCAAATGGAGGGTTCCTCTGGAAAGAACTCTCACTGGCTTGGGGCTCTCCAGCTAGCTTCCTCTCTTGTCTGTTTTACCAAACAAAACTACACATAATAAAATTGCATAGGACTAAATACACACACACACACACACACACACACACACACACGAGTGTCTATAAAACTAGTGAAATCTGAATAAAGTGGGTGGAGGGGCTCTCCAGCTAGCCTCCTCTCTTGTCTGTTTTGCCAAACAAAACTACACATAATAAAATTGCATAGGACTAAATACACACACACACACACACACACACACACGAGTGTCTATAAAACTGATGAAATCTGAATAAAGTGGGTGGATTGTATCAATGTCAAGTTCCTGTTCATATACAGTGTTACCATTGGTAGGTGAAGAGTATGCAGGATCCCTTGACATTTGGTAAGTGCCTGTGAATCTAGAACTATCTCAAAACAAAAAGTTTAAAGGAAAAAGCAGCTTTCGGTTCTTTATGTTGTCATTTCCATCCTCCCCTTTAGAGTTTGGTTTCTGTGTCTTCACAGATCTGTCTCATTTATTTAAATGTTAATTTGGTTTCAATGTTAGGAGCCAAACTCAACAGTGAGATCTCTTGGTGATTACCAGGTGTGAGGAGGTGGAAAGGGGGTCTGAGAAGACCCTCGTTCTTACAAGAGGGTAACCTGTGCTCAGAAATATGCGCCTGTGTGAGAGAGAAGAATCCTGCAGTGGAGAGAGGAGTTTATTGGCTCTCAACATGGAGTTAAGAGCTTACGAAAGAGACCAGGTCTAGGATGTTAGAAAGCACAACACAGAAAATGGCACGTGAATTCCGCATTTCGTTTCTTAGTTTTCTTTGTAACTCTTAAAATTTTGAACTAATTACAGATTTACAGGAAGTTGCAAAGATAGTATCGGGAGGTCCCACGGACCCTTGACCCAGTTTCCTGCACTGCTTATATCCTATGTAACTGTAGCAGGCAGTTGTCCTTCGAACGACGTAGGTGTGAACTGCACAGGTCCATGTAATTGCAGATTTTTGGGGGTAACTAGAATGCTGTAAATGTATTTTTTTTCTCTATGATTTTCTTAACATTTTCTTTTCTCTAGCTCACTTTATTGTAAGAATACAGCATACAATACATATAATATACAAAATATGTGTTAATCGACTATTCATGCTGTTGGCATGGCTTTCAGTCCATAGTAGGTGATCCGTAGTTAAGTTTTTGGTGAGTCAGAAGTTATCTGCAGTTTTTCAACTGCGTGAGGAGCGGGGGTCGGCGCCTCCAACCCCTGCCTTGTTCCAGGGTCAAGTGTAATAGCAAAACCAGGAAATTGACGTTGCTACGACATGTGCATAGTTCCATGTTATTTGATCACATCTGTAGATTCTGTAAATACCATGTCAGCTGAGATACAGGACTCTTCTATCAGCCACAAAGATGTCCCTCATGCTGCCTCTTTTTGCTTGTACTCACTCCCAGCCCCACCCTTCTAGCCCCTGGCGATCACTAATCTATACTCCCATCTGTATGATTTTGTCAATTTGAAAATGTGAGATAAATGGAATCATGCATTATATGACCTTTTGACCTTGGCTTTTTCACTCAGCATAGTGCCCTTGAGATCCATCCATGTGGCTGTATGTCCCGACATGCTGAGTCGCCCTGCCCCGCGTGGGTGGACCACGGTTTGCTTGACAGTCCCCTCTTGTGGGGCATTGTGGTTGTTGCCAGCTTTCAGCTATCACAGATCAAGCCGCCGTGAACAGGAGGTATACAAGTTTTTGTGTGGAAATAGGTCTTCATTTCTGTGCGATAAATGCTCAGAAGTGCGGTTACTGAGTCGTATGGTGTCTGTTTCGCTGTGTAAGAAGCTACCAAGCTGTTTCAAGAGTGGCTCTACCCATTTTACATCAGGCTCAGCGATGTAGGAGAGACCCAGTTTCTTTGCATCCTGGTCAGCACTGGGTATTCTCACTATCTCTGATTTTTACCTGGCCTGGCAGGTGTGTCGTGGTATACCACGGTGGTTTTAATTTGTTTTTCTCCAATTGATAGTGAACATCTCTTTCACTTTTTTGAACATGTTTACATGCGTTTATTTGAACATGCTTTATATCCTTTTTGGTGAAATGTCTGATCGTGTCTTTGGCCCATTTTCTTTTTTTTTTTTTTAAAGATTTTATTTATTTATTTGACAGAGAGAGACACAGCGAGAGAGGGAACACAAGCAGGGGGAGTGGGAGAGGGAGAAGCAGGCTTCCCGCCGAGCAGGGAGCCCGATGCGGGACTCGATCCTAGGACCCCAAGACCATGACCTGAGCCGAAGGCAGACGCCTAACGACTGAGCCACCCAGGCGCCCCTTTGGCCCATTTTCTGATGATGTTTTTGCCTTTTTACTGTTAAGTTTGAGAGTTCTTTGTATATATTAGATTTGGTCCTCTGTCAGGCATGTGGTCTGCAAATATTTTCCCCCAGCCTGTGGCTTGTCTTTTCATCTTCCTAGCAGTGTCTTCTGCAGAGCAAATTTTTTTATTTTGATGAGATCCAATGCACCAATTTTACCTTTTATGGATGGTGCTTTTGGTGCCACGTCTGAGAGTTATTTGCTGGGGTCCTGATGATTTTTTTCCTGTGTTATCTTCTAAAAGTTTTACAGTTTTATGTTTTGCCTTGAAATCTGTGAAGCATTTTGAGTTAATTTTTGTGTAAGATGTGAGGTTAGGTCAAGGGGCTTCTTTTTCACTCAGCCCCCTTTGTCAAAAAAATGATCCTTCCTTCTTTAAATTACTTGTACATCTTTGTAAAAAATGCAAAATGTAGGGGCTGCTTGTGGGTTGTCTATTCACTTCCATTGACATATGCGTCTTGGTCTTTGAGGGTAAGAAAGAGGGACTAGGGGTCCAGGTTGGGTGCCCCACCTCCCAGTGCCTCTGGCTTCCAGCGAGAATGGGCGTGGCCCTGGAGTGGGCGTGGCCCTGGAGTGGGCGTGGCACCCCCTCCAGGGTTTGCTCCACATAGGAGCACCCAGAAGGGATTTCCCGGCCACTTTCTCCCCTGAGCCCCCAAGACACTGCTGTTTTTGCCCTCCCTTCCCTTCCTTTCCTTGCTTACGCATGTTCTCAGATTAAAGTGGGATTTTCTAAAACAGATTTTTCTATCATGGGGTAAAAACCGTAAGTAAACAGAATTATCATAACAATTTAAATAGTAATAAAATAGTCTTTCTGTTTCTATTCAAAGAAGGGAAAGGTAACTAGAGAAGATGAAAGAAAGATCTGGATTTGTGGGTGGTAGGTGTGTGGGGTTTTTTCCTTTTCTTCTTCAATAATAGGTACAGAGTTTTCGGAAGGGACTTCAAGGCAAAAGGAAAAAAATAGCATATACTGTTATGGGGTTATTTTTATCTTTCATTTTTATGACAACTTATTTGTACTTAAGAGAATCTTTCCAAAGAGTTAGAAGCATCATTAAATAAAGACTGTGAAATGTGCAATATGGCTTATTTATTTAAATGTTAATTGGTCCAACGAACACTTCTAATTAGCTCTATATTTGCTTAGCAAAAAGTTTTACAAATTCCAATTGTGAAAAGCCGCTATTTTGAGCTGGTAAGCATGTTGCAGCCTCAGCTATGATTTTTCTATAGTTCTCAGCCCTTGAAGGCACAATTTAATTTTTCATGTATGCATACTAGCAACGGTAAACACTTGCGAGTGTAAAGAACCTTCTTTAATTAGCTGCACAACAATTAAAGGATTCACAAACTAAATTGAACCCTGTCTCGGTGCTTACTAGCTGAATTCCACCACCTGTCACAACAGCGCTTTGTTCAATCTGTTATGCAAAATCATTATAGCAATATAGCGGAGGGGGAAAAAAAGAGAAAACAGCAATTATTTCTTACTTTTCTCTTGAATGGGTTATTTTGGGTTATACTGATGTCAGGTTCATTGAAGCTAACCTTTTGAAATCTGTAACAGCATAATACTTCTAAGGCAGTCTCGGGATGGCTAGAAGAGTATTTCGTTTTACCCTTTCAGGAGGAAGCAGTGCTCATCCTTAAAGTATGGGGGGCCTCTGATCACTCGAAACAACCTGTTCTCACTGTCCCAGCCATCTCCTTCCTCACATGGAACCCTTGGCAGGCTCCTGTGTTATAAAAGCACACAAACCACTGGGGATGTTCAAGGTGCAGTTCTCAAACTGCCTTTCCCTAAAGCATACCAAGTCATATCATTTCACTGGCTCTACTTCCGGTAAAAAAATGCGTGCGTGCGTGTGTGTGTGTATGTGTGTGCACTTGTGATTTTTAATTTTTGAACATTAAAAAAAAATCTTTTTTTTTTTTCAAAGATTTTATTTATTTGACAGAGAGAGACACAGTGAGAGAGGGAACACAAGCAGGGGGAGTGGCAGAGGGAGAAGCAGGCTTCCCGCGGAGCAGGGAGCCCAATGTGGGGCTCGATCCCAGGACCCCGGGATCATGACCTGAGCCGAAGGCAGACGCTTAACAACTGAGCCACCCAGGCGCCCCCCAAAAAAATCTTTTTTAAAAAAAGGTTTAACAGTCTGACTCAAACTGACCTGCCCTCCTGCAGATTGGGTTGGAGGGGAGGGCTCACCCCTTTGCCGTTTGCAGACACAAAGGCTTTATTGTAAGGCCCAAACCCCAGGCCTGACACGGCAGACTTCTCCTTGTAGTCGAGGAATAAATGTTTACATTTGGTGTTGCCATCCCCTGGCCTCTGGCAGGAATGCTGACGGCTCTGTGCACGTTCCTGGGCAGAAAGGAGGGGAAGGCGTACTTGGTGGGTGAGCGCACCTCCACTGACGAGCTGTGCTATGAGATGCTCGTTGGCAGTTGCTTAAAATGGCATCACGAACATATTGTTAGTCCCAGCCTCTGAAACATATGTGATCTGGGCATTTCAGACGTTGAGTGATTATAGACGAACGGCCGGGCTCATTCAGAAGGCCCGCGTTTTCCGGCATTACAGTATTTTTTAAGAAGTCGCCTCTTGACGTCACTTCGTGAAAATGTGCAATGAAGACAAGGCAGCCCTTTGAAAATCCAAACGCTTTCCCAAAAAATGCTGAAAGAAGGAAAGTGAGAGCCAAAGGTCAAAGGCTGAGCAAGAATGTGTTTCTCTATTTTTCCTGTTTCTCAAGCAGAGAGGAAACTCTTGTGGTTACGACATTTGGGTCATCAAGAGCGTCTTCGGTCGGGTCCAGGGGGGAGACATGCTTCCCGCTGCTTGCTGCTGCGGACCCAGCCCTTGGGCCGGCCCCAGGTTAGCACGGGTAACTTCAAGTGAGTTATCGCCCACTTCCTTGAAGTCTGTGAAATGCATGCCTAATTCGAAGTTGCAGCCCCAGAGAGGAGACTCCTCGCTGTCTCCCACAGCCCGGACTGCAGCTGAGCTTGGCCGCCCTTCTCCTGGGTCTGGGTCCATCTGCTCTCTGATTGTCCCTGGCTCGTTCTGCTCTCCTGACAGCAAGGGTCGGCACCCGGCCTTTGATGGGAGCATGCTGGAGCCTCCGGGGACAGGATGGTCACCTAGTAGGCTCTCAGTGAACATCTGCTGCTTAGCGTACATGGAATCTCCACTTAGCTGAAGAATTCATGGGAATTTAAGGGTGAATTCAGGCAACTGAATCCTTTCAGCTTTTCCCTCCACTGGCCCAGGGTTCTTTCTTTCTTTCTTTTTTTTTTTTTTTTTCCTGCTCTTCATCTAAAATCTCCTTACCACAATGTACTGTTTGTTCTTTCCCACGTTCCTTGCTGCCAGTCCTGCAAAGACAAATGGCATGGAGAGTGGCCTTCAGGTCAGCACTGCCTTGCGGAGGCCCTGCTTACCATGCGCGCAGACCTGGGTCTGGGCACCCAACAGGCCGCCCTGCCCTCCGGGGGCTTCCAGTCTGTTCGGGGGAGCCCAGTCTCCCCGAGGAAACCTGCAGGCAAGCTCAGGTGTAGATTTCTTACTTGTGGCAGGCTGGAGGGAGCCACTGGCTTCTTCTACTCCAGCGGCCCCCGAATTTCCAGCTGGTAGTGGGGGCTTAGGGGCTAGATGCCCGGCACACGGAGAAAGTGCCAGAAATTCCGTTTATCAGATGCGTGACTTTGGGCAAGTGATTTAAGCTCTCCATGCCTATTTCCTCAATTATGGGCTTGGTAATAGTAACATTGTCTTCCGGAGTTGCTGCGGGAATCAGGTGAAGGCTCTCAGAACGGTAGGAAGTGCACATGGAGTGTTGCTGGTCGCCCTTGCTATACAGACCCTCTTACTTTCGTTCTCAGCACCACTCCCTGAGCTTCGAGGCTTTCTAGTGTGTGAACTCTGAAGGGTGCGGGACTGAAAGCAACTATAGGAAACCATGTCCCAGCTCCTGTCCTCGGGCTGGACAGGCTCCTGAGCCCACAGACCAGTGCCTTCCGGAAAGCGTCTTGAAGGACACAGAACCACTGAAGACTGCTCTTGTGTTTTCGGCCTCTGGGTATTGTGGTCTAGTCTAGAAGGCAGATTTCCAGAACCAGCATCATCAGAAAGTGAGTTCAACGTGTTTTCCACCTGGGCTTCCTGCCGATCGGAAATCAGAGGATGGGTGGATGCCCTCTGTCCGAGAGGCAGCACCTCCATCAGATACCTGGAGAATCTCTGTCTGAGTCAGGAGTTATGGCACATTGACTATAGGAGAAATATGTGCGATGTGCAGGGCACATGGGAGGGATTTTTAACCTTGTGGAAGTGTCAAGGAAAGGGAACGGCTGATCAGGCGTGGTGAGTGCTGGGAGAGAAGCCACCCAAGGAGGGAGATGGGAGGCAGGAGAGTCTCACGTGGTTCTGGGATCAGGAAACATCCAGGCAGCAGATTCCAGGGGCCCCAGTCATTACTGGGTTGCTGGGGCTGCAATGGCCTCTGGAATGGCGTTTCCTTGGAAATCTGCACCCCTTTGCACCCCTTTGCTCCGGGCCAGAAGACATCAAAATGATGTAGAAACACTCTGCTCTTTGGGGAAGGATCATTTGTAGGGCTATAAATACCTGAGATAGGAAATGCATATTTTTAGCTCTGAGCATTGAGGAAACTTGGATGATCTAGTGGTGGTTGGGGCCCGTGTCCTAGCTGTTTCCACCCTGAGAAACCGTGCGGTCAGTTTTCCTTTAAAGGACTGAGAGATGTATCAGGGCCAGCACAGCTCAGCGACCGCCACAATGACCCTTGGTAAATGTCTGTTCCGTGACTGCATGACTGTATCCAGTGAATTCGGTTTCTGTCATGAATGTGCTCATTTAAAACAGGGACCACAACTTGTTGATGTTTCCCCATAAATCACTACCATGTAAAAATTCCTCATGGTGATAACCTTTGAAAAAAACATGTGCCTCCAGAACAGTCTAGAAAGAGCTGCAAGCCAAGGGGAGCTCAATGAAGAAGATGGGGGTGCTTTGGCAAGCCTTATGGCCGCATCACGTCAGACCGGCCTCGCCTGTAAGAGAAAGGATCCCATGTTGGCAGAAGTCGTGGCTTCTCTTGTTCCTGTCACTTCACTCGCTAGCCTAGCCCACAGCCGGTGTCTGGAGAGGAGGGAGCCAGCCGCCAACTCCATCCACTCCTTCCTGACCTAACCTGTCCTGTGTGACTGGCAGATGGATCGTATGGTGCCCTGGACACCAAAGAATCTACAAGAGAGTAGATTTCTTCTCATTTCTATAGACTTACATTTGACTAATTTGTCTATCATTACAGACAGGCTTATTGTGAAAACTCAGAAAACAGAGGAGCAGCTAGAAGGAAATAGACATCCCTTAGTGATCACCAGCGTTGACTCTTTGCTGCGTATCCTTCCAGATGATTTTACGAGTTTGTTTTCTTTTGTTGTTGTTGTTGTATACAAAGTGGGATTGTACTTCACATGCCATTTTATAATCAAGGGCTTAATTTAATGTATTCTTCTGCATCCTTTTTGATGAGTGCAAAACAATTGTATAACTCTACCATGATTTATTTATTCAGTTGAGTCCTGGGGGTTGGCTATTTAGATGTGTTTTCTCTCTCTCTCTCTCTCTTTTGATGTAGGGACTAGGCTCTTTGTCTTTGGCTCATAGAAGGTGACTCGAGTTCTCTTTCTGGGAAGGAAAGTGACCGTCTTGAATCAGTGGCATTGTTTTCTTGGACCTAGGGGGCACTGTCTTGGCAGGGCCTTGGCAGACTCCTCACCACCCCTGAAGGGGTCTCAGGTGCACACATGGGTCGGAGGTGGGGACATGACAAAGGTGGACGGTGTCCCTTCTCCCATGCCTGGGCACATGTCCGTGTGCACCTGCACCGGTGCGCACAGATGTTTAGAGGAAGTTCCATCTGTTCTTCACCCAGGTTTCCAGTGATTGAATCCAAACCATGCAGACTGTAGGGAAAAGGGTGAAGGTCTAGTATAACTGGCCTCTCAAGGCACTGTCCCAGCTCTTTGGGTGTCCCCCAAGGGTGTTCCACATCTTTCTATACCATTTTTGACGAATGCATGGGATCCAGTTCAAAGTGCGCGCATGTGAGGCAGTCCTCCCCGTTTCCTGCTCCCTTCCACCCCCACCCCATCACACCTTCATCCTTTCCGTTCGTTCCCTCCAGTCTTTCCTCTGGATTCCTTTTCTAGGCTCTGGCCCTTTCTCCTGGAACTAAAAAGGCACCCACTTCAGAGGCCATCAAAATCTTCTTGACCTCTGATGCGAGCTGGGAACTGCTCACTCCTCTGCCAATTTCAGCAGGCAATAGGGATGCTGGTGGGCACAGAGGAAGGAAAAGGGGGAAGGTCATCAGGTGGCCTCACTCCTGAGCTGCAGTCTGCTTTTTTTCTTTGTTATTCGTTATTTATCTGTCTGTCCATCCCTCCGTGCGACCGTCTGTCTGTCCATCCATCCATCCATCCATCTGTAATATTCCATCTGTGCATCCATCTCTGGCATCTAGAATGCTGTCTGCATAGAGTAGTTGTTCAATAAATACTTGTTGAAAGGATGAATGAATGAATGCATGAATAACAAAAACAAGAGGTCTTGAACTTGGAGAGTTTACTTCTTATCAGCAGCCCACAGCAGGACTCCCCATGAGATATCCCCTGTTGGCATAACTTGTAGACCTTGTTCTGCTGAAACGGTGTCTCAAGACCTCCTCATTCCTAATGTAGTTAGCATCCAGCCTCACTTTCTCCTTCAGAATCCCTGTCTCCGGCCCCGCCCCCATTTTCCCCAGCCCTTGACAGCAGGCAAAGAAGAAGGGCGATCTAGTTGCACTTTTGTTAACGACACTTGGATGAACATCATTTTAGCGAAATCTTTGTACACGTTCTTAATTATTTCTTTGGGTTTAATTGCTAGATGTGGCATGGCGGGTTAAAGGAAGGTATACATTCACAGATTTGTTGCCAAATTGCCCTGTCCTTCAGGCATATTATGTCACATTATTACCTCCCCAACACACACAAATGATAACAGCGCCCCTTTCCTTATATTCTGTCAATACTGATTATTATTTAACAAAGTGATATCAATTTGATATGGAAAGTGTCTCATTTTGCTTTTCATTTCTTGAGCTTAACATAGATGTATATCTGTATTTTATGTGGTTATCAATCTCTTATCTTTTCTATCTCTATATATCTTGAATGGAATGTTTATAGTTCTTTTTTGGTAAGTTACTAGTTTATGCCCTCTGTGTGGTGTCTTTTTGAGTATTTGAATTTTTCTTTTAAGATATTAACTCTTTGTCTTTTACATATCTTGTAATTGTTTTTCCCAAGTTTTTCACTTGCCTTTTAATTTTGTACATGGCGTTTTTTAATGAGATAAAGGGATTCACGTGATCAAATCTTTTAATCTATTCCTTTGCTGTCTTTGGTGTCATGTTTTGAAAATAATTTCCTACCCCATTATTGTATTAATATACTCTTAAATTCACCTTCTTATGTATTTATGGTCTTATTTTTAAGTATAAATCTTTAACCCATCAAGCATGTATTTTGATGTATATTATCAGGGCAAATTTTTGTATACATACATTACACACACATATATACATATTCATGATTTGCTATTATGAAAGAGATTTTAAAGTTGTATTTTCCAACTGATACATAGAATATATAGGAAAACTATTTTTACGTAAATAAAACAAGTCTTGAAAGTCACGTCAGAGAAATAGACAATGAACAGTGAAGGCTGTATTTATATCTCCCACCTTCACCTCAATCCCAGCGCATTCCGGAGAGGTAATGATTATCGGCCGGTTGGTGTATCTCTATCTGTATATATGAAATACATAAGAATACATAGGAGTGTGTGTGTGGTTTTGTTCTGGTTTGTTTTTTGTTTTTTCGTTTTTTTGTTCACAAATGCAGGAAAATCCTGTATGTGCTGATTTGCCAGTAGCATTTGTACATTTAAGAATATAGAGAGCTATTTAATTCTCTTACACTTCAACAAGATACCGTGACATGAATATACCATAACTTATTTCAATATTTCCCAGCTGATCAATGATTGTATCATGCCCATACTTTCTCCAGTTAGAAAAATGCTATGATAAATATTCTGGAACATACCTGTGTGAGTGTTTCTAGGATACACATACCTATAAGTAGCACTGTTAGGTTGAAGGGTATGCACGTTTGAAATTGTCATGGCTATTGCTGAAATGCTTTTTTCCCCCCATTGTGCTTATTTGATTTTTAATATTAATTTATTTTTTGTTTTTATTATTGAAATATAGTTGACATACAATGTTAGGTTAGTTTCAGGCGTACAACATAGTGATTTGACAATTCTATACATTGCTCAGGGTTCACCACAATAAGTGTAGTCACCCAAAGAAAAAGAAAACAGCAATTTGAAAAGATATATGCACCCCCATGTTTACTGCAGTATTATTTACAGTAGCCAACATAGGGAACCTGGATGGCTTTTTTTTTAAAGGGGGTGCTAGTTTACATATCCACAGATAGTGTGTGAGAGTAGTCAATCTCTCACACCTTTGCCAGCCGTGTGGAAATAAAGCTCTAGTTTTTGGCAGTCCCAGACACCAAAAGTATTTTAATTTTATGTGAATTTCCCTTAGCATTTTCATAAAGGTATACTTTCCATTTATATGACTTCCTTTTTAAATGTCCTCTTTATATTTTTGCACATTTTATCGTATAATTTGTTCCGTGCCCCAATGACATGAAGGAGGTCTTTATATATTAATGTCCATATTTTGTGTGGCAGAAAAACTTTAAAAACTTTTCTATCTTTTGATTAATGGTATTGGAATCTTCTAAGGATTACGAAAAAAAAGTCTCCTACATTTTTATCAATGATCTCTTAGGTTTGTTTATTTTTTTTAGATTTATTTATTCATTTGAGAGAGAGAGGGAGGGAGAGAGAGAGAGAAGAGAGAGAGAGAGACCGGGGGCGGGGGCAGAAGGAGAGTATCTTTAAACAGACTCCCTGCTGAGTGGGGCTCAATTCTATGACCCAGGAGTTCATGACCTGAGTGGAAACCAAGAGTCAGACGCTCAACTGACTGAGCCACCCAAGTGCCCCAATGACCTCTTAATTTTAAAAATATTTTTGTGTGAAATATTTTGTGTGAAGTATTTTTCTAAATGATGACCTATTGTCCCAATATGTTTACTGACCTATCTATTATTTCACTATGTATCTGAATCATCTTTATTGAAACCATGTGTCTCTGGTGGTTCTCTCTGGCCCGTTGACTTATTTATCTACTCTTGTGCACTGCCCACTATTTCAGTCATATTATTTGACTATATTTTTATTTTATAGTGTGCATGCTGTCTCTTTATTCTTTCATAAAACTTATTTGACAATTCTCACATTTTTCAGATAAATTTTAGATTTCCCTTGCTAAATTTGATCCCACTGGCAAATTGACTTGGATTTATAGATTAATTTACAGTATCATCTTTCCATCTATGAACATGGTATGTCTCTTCATTTTTTTCAGGTTTTATTTTATGCCCTTCCATAAAGTTTTGTGTTTTACTTCACATAGGTCTTGCCCATTTCTTGTTATATTTATTTCTCGGTACTTAAAATGTCCTCTGATAATTTATAATTTTTTGTAGTGTATAAGAAAACAATCATTTTCAGTATATTGATTTTTAACCTCTTATTGCACATTTATTGGTACCAACAGTTTTACATTTTATTCTTTGAATTTTTTATGTATAGTCATTTTTGGCTGCTACTCATGGCAGTTTTGTCTGTTCCTTGTCAATAATTATATCTCATGTTTTGTTTTTCTTTTTAAAAAATCACATTGTTTGCATGGACTAACACATTCAGGACAAAGTTCTTGTTGCTAGCTCTGACAGAAATGCTTTTGATATTTTGCCATAAACATAATGTGTGATGAAGGCCATTTATCTTTTTGTAAATTAGGAAGAAATGTTGAGTTTTATCACGTGCTTTCGGGATACTGTTGATATAATATTGTTATTCTCTTGGAAGACACTATTATAGTGAATTGACAGATCTCCTGTTGTTGAATGATTCTTGAATTATTGGAGTAAATTCTAGTTGTTCTTTCATGAATTGTTAATATACTGCAAGGTTCATTTTACTAATAGCTTATTTTGGATATTTACATTGATGTTAATAAATGATACTGCCCTTCAGCTTCTGTAGGTAGAAGCTCCTCTTCTTTTTCCTCCTCTTTCTTTTCCTCTTCCTCTTCCTCCATCCCCTCCTTCTCCTCCCCCCACCCCTTCTCTTCCTCCATCTCACTGAGTGCCCTAGTAAGTCTGGGGTTTGCTTCTCCTGCTCCTCTTCTTCCTCCTCTCCCTCTTTTTCCTTTGTGCTGTTCCTACTACCACTATCCCAGTCTCAGAGAACTTGAGGGGTTTTCTGTGCTCTGGGACAGTTTATAAACATAGACATAATCTATTCCTTTGAAGATCTGGTAAACTATGAGCATAAAACTGACTGGGTTTTTTTTTTTTTTTACTGTAACTGTTCATTATCTTTTAAAATTTTGCTGTGGTTATTATTTTATTTAACTTTTCATTGAGTCATATCTGATCTGTTTTTCTAGATAGTCGTTCATTTTATTTTTTTTATTTTTTTATTTTTTTAAAGATTTTATTTATTTATTCATTAGAGACAGAGAGAGAGAGGCAGAGGGAGAAGCAGGCTCCCAAGGAGCAGGGAGCCCGATGCAGGACTCGATCCTAGGACCCTGAGATCATGACCTGAGCCGAAGGCAGACGCTTAACCATCTGAGCCACCCAGGCACCCAATAGTCATTCATTTTAATATAGATTTTTAAATTTAATAGTATAAAGTCATTGCATGTTCCATTCTAATGTTTAAGTCTCCTTTGTACCTGAATTTGTTTCCCCTTCCTCAATCCTAATAATTGTTTGTTTGCATTTTCTCTATTCTTATCCATATTGCCAAGTTTATTTATTCTTTTTTTGGTCTTTTCAAAGAACCAGCTTTTCTCTGTCCTTTTTTTTTTTTTTTTCTCAGAAGGTTGGGGAAGGAGGGTGTTCTATGTAATTAGTTTCTGCTGTTATTTATTTATTTATTTTAGATTTATTTATTTTAGAGAAGGAGAGAGAGCACCAGTGGGAGGGCGAGGGGCAGAGGGAGAGGGAGAGAGAGAATCTCAAGCAGACTCCACGCTCAGAGCCTGACACGGGGCTTGATCCCAGGATCCTGAGATCATGACCTGAACCGAAATCAAGAGTCAGACGCTTAACCAACTGGAGCCACCCAGGCGCCCTTCTGCTATTATTTTTATTAATCCCTTCCTTCTACTTTCTTCAGGTTTATTTTTATGTTTCTCCCCCAGCTTCTTGAATTGGAAGCTTTGTTCTTTTGTTTTCAGGCCTATTCACTTTCTATTCATTACATTTGAAGTTATAAAATTTCTTTTGAGTACTGTTTTGGCCACTTCCTGGAAATTATGTTTTCTATCACTTTGTTTTTATTTTTAATTTGAACATGTGGGTAATATGACTTCTGTGTTTTGGAATTTATATTTGTATGTGTGGCCTACAACATGTGACATTTCTGAAATGTTTTGTGGGTTTGTGGGAAGATTTTGTATTTTTGTTAAATACGGAGTTCTGTCATTATATTCTTATTCTTAAATTTATTTTTAGAATCTTCTTTTCCTGTGATTATTTGAGGTAAGATGTAACCGTTCCCTGATGGATTTGTCAATTTTGAGTTTTACATTATCTCGGGTTTTGCATTATTGTATATTTTAAGCTTTGTTGTGAAATTCACAGAAGCTCATGACTATGCTGGTTTCTTGCAGTTTTTTGATAGATTTTCCCCTCTTTTTGGACATAAAAATGCCTCTTACCTATTTAATATTTTTGCCTTAAATTATATTTTGTCTGATACTAATATTGTAATATCTACTTTTATTTTGCTAACATTGTCTTTTCCATTCCTGTATTTTCAGCCTCCATGAGTAAGCTGGCCCTCACATAAATAGTATAAAACTGGGGGGATTGTGTACATATATTTAACCTAATCCAATATCCAATATTCTCTCTCTTTTAGACATGATTTTAAGCCATTAACGTTTATTAAGTTTACTGACATGTTTGGTTTTATTCCTGCTATTTTATTTTATGTTGTCTCTTCACCATGTTACATCAAGTTTTATTTATTCTTTTCTCTCTTTTATTGTATGGATTTCTTTTTTATTTTTTTTATTTAGAAATTATATACCTGGGATCTAGTCGTATAGTGGTAACCTTTAATTTCTAACATATACATTTATACTTGCGTGTGTGCACGTGTATGCACATGTGTGTGTGCGTGCGTGCACATAGACACTCAGCATCCATTTCCTCCCTTCAACAAGACAAGAGTCTGAACATGCTTTCACTTTTTATCTTATCTGTCATCTCACCCCAGTCCACCCCCTTTCCTCTTCTTTTTATGTTAAAATGATCCGTGATTTTAATTCCAGAGTTTTTCTTAACATTATGCACTATGCATTATTTAGATTTAAATATAAATTTTAACTGACATTTTGTTCACCCCTATTTTAAAATCTTGTTTTCTCTGTTATATTAAATCTTTCAGAGAGAGTCTGACTCCTTTCATGTCTGAAATGTGTGGTTTTTTAAAAATCTTGCACTTGGCCTGGGCGACTCATTGGTTAAGCGTCTGACTCTTGATTTTTTTTTTTTTTAAGATTTTATTTATTTATTTGAGAGGGAGAATGAGACAGAGAGAGAGAGCATAAGAGGGGGGAGGATCAGAGGGAGAAGCAGACTCCCTGCTGAGCAGGGAGTCCGATGCGGGACTCGATCCCGGGACTCCAGGATCATGACCTGAGCCGAAGGCAGTCACCCAACCAACTGAGCCACCCAGGCACCCCCTGACTCTTGATTTTGGCTCAGGTCATGATCTCAGGGTTATGAGATAGAGCCCCCCATCGGTTCTCTGAGTTCAGTGGGGAGTCTCCTGGAAGTTCTCTCCCCTCTGCCCTTCCCTCCACTCATGCTCTCTCCTGCTCTTGTTCTCTAATCTCTCAAATAAATAATTCTTAAAAAAAGAAATCTTGCACTTGATGCTATGTATAGAATCTAGGTTCAAAATAACTTCCCCCAGCCCTGTGACAATATATTCCTTGATTGTTTTGAGACATCCAGTGTCGATAAGAAGTCCTACGACAAACCGATTCTGACTCCTTTGTGTGACTCCTTTGTGTGTTTCTTTTTCTTTCTTTCTTTTCTCTCTCTTTCTTTTTAACATTCTTTTTTTTTTTTTTTTTCTTCTCTCATTGCTCCGTCTCCACATAGTCGCTTCCCTCTTAGGGGAGGCAACATTCTCTTTATTCTTTCTAAATATACTAGTTAGAATTTTTAATTAAATTGTCCCGTTTCTAAATTACTTTTGTTTCTTTTGGTTTCATCCTGGTTCTTCTTCTTCTTTTTTTTTTTTAAGATTTTATTTATTTATTTGACAGAGAGAGACACAGCGAGAGAGGGAACACAAGCAGGGGGAGTGGGAGAGGGAGAAGCAGACTCCCCATTGAGCAGGGTGCCTGGCGGCGAGGCTTGATCCCAGGACCCCGGGACCATGACCTGAGCCGAAGGCAGACGCTTAACCAACTGAGCCACCCAGGCGCCCCCATCCTTCTTCTTTTTCATGTGTGTTATTAGCTTCCCTCGCATTTCTAATGAGCTTCTTTTGGTCACGAGTGAGGGCAGCTGGCCTATCTTGCTCCGTGGCTCTGTAGGTGTGTTATGCCACAGGCTTCACGTGGCATGGGAGGATGCTTGTGGCTCCTTACTGAGTGACGCTCCAGGACCGTCAGACTCCACTTGGCGACGTGCACGGTGGGTGCGGCAAGCGGGAAGGCGGGCAGGGGCTTACCTGCCTCCCTCCCACCCTATCCCCACCACAAGGGCAAGAGAGCAAGAGAGCAGGGTGGGAGACTGGAGTCGCTGCCTCCTTAGCAAGGCTGCCCTTCCATTTTGTTCTCCACTCTCTCAGAAAGTACTTTTAGCTCTTCTCTGCTTCTTTTCAGGGCCCTGTCCTTACTCTAGGACACTGTTCAGGTCAGGAGTTTCATGCCCTTATAGGATTGTATTTGGGGCCTGGCTTTAGAGATGAAGTTCTCTTCTGCCGCCATATTTTTATTCTGAGTCATGAGTGTCTCTGGATCATCTCATTTCTTCCGAATTGTTTCTCCCATCTATTTTCCATCTCTGGAAATATCTCAAAATTTCTGGCATGCTGGTAGCCACCTTCTTGTTTTTTAATGCATTAGGGAAATATCCTATATGAAAAAAAATCTTTTATGCCGGTTCCCGGGTGTTGGGTAGCAGAGAGGGAGAGTAGATATGCCCTGTTTGCTGCCTAGTTACAATCAATCCACTGCTGATTTTATTTAAATTTTGACTCTCTGGGTTTTAAGACTCAGTGGGGTTTATTCAGGTGGTCAGATACATCATTAGAAAGTAATGATAATGTTTTCTTATTGCCAATATTTGTAGTTCTTATTTGATTTTCTTTGCTAGTTGCATTGGCTGGAACTTCCATACCAATATTTCAGAATTGTAGTGACAGAGCATCTTGATGCCTTTAGTTTGTTTTTAATTTTGATGAAAACTCCCCTAGTATTTTACCACAAGCCATTGTTTTGGGGTTTTTTATTAAGCTTTTTATTTTAATTCCAGTATAGTTAACATCCAGTGTCATATTAGTTTCAGGTGTACAATATAGTGATTCAACAATCCTATACATCTCTTAGTGCTCATCAAGACAATCCCCTTCACCTGTTTCTCCTATCCCTGCCCTCCCCTCCCCTCTGGGGACCATCAGTTTGTTCTTTTTAGTTAAGAGTCTGTTTCTTGGTTTGTTTCTCTCTTTTCATTTTGGGTGGTTCTGAAATAGAAATTTTGATGATCTTATTTTTGTATCACCAAGTAGTTTTTTTAAAAATCAGGAATGAACACCCAATTTTTTTAAAGGCTTTTTTTTTTTTTTTTTTAACAATCCATCAAAATGATCTCGTGGATTTTGTCCTCTGGCCTAAGGGTGAATATTTGTCATCCTTTCAGACATCCATGAAGCATTCCTTGGAGCGAGGGCACCATCCCCAATCTACTGACCATGTAGCTCCTTCTCTTTCTCTGGAGAAGGCAGCCTTAGCCAGGTGGCGCTCCTTCATTATTATCACGGAGCTGGGAATAGAGTGTAGATGAGAAGACATTAACTTAATGGCCTTTACTCCACTGAATGTAAATGGTAGGCACTCAGTATATGATTGTTGAACTTAACGGAACTATTTATTTAGTCTTCTAGGATTTGTTGTAAAAATCTAAATATCCCAGGAGAGAAACTACCTTGAGCTTGTGTCCATTTCTTCATGAGAAAGCATCTTGATTTGTCCACTTCAATGATACTTTGGAACATCTACTGTGGACTAGGCACGGTGCCTAGGGGATTGGCAAAGCCAGGCCATAGGTGGTCCCTCTGAAGGTGTGGGGCGGCGTCAAGTGGGAATGGCTTTCTGGGAGAGTGGACCAACTCGGAAGGTCCTGACTCCTTCATTCAGCCATCCCTAAAGCGCCACTCTCTGGGAATCACATTTTAATGAACATTACTCAATTAAAACATTTTCATCATTATAAAGCTCATGATTTTAGAATCTTACTTATTTCATTCCAATCCAAACTTTTGTGTTGCCCAATTAAAAAAATTATTTACTTATTTGAGAAGTGGGGAGGGGCAGAGGGAAAGAATCTTAAGCAGACTCCATGCTGAGGGTAAAGCCCAATGGGGGGCTTGATTCAACAACCCTGAGATCATGACCTGAGCCAAAATCAAGAGTCAAGATGCTCAACTGACTGAGCCACCCAGGCTCCCCGCTAGTTACCCAATTAAAAAGTACTGAAGATTGATCCCTGGCCCATGGAGGTGGGTTTTCTTTCATTTTAGCTTTCTTTTCAAAGATAAGTTTTCTATTTTTTTTTTTGCTTAGAGAAACAAGACATGCCCATGAAATAATTTGGAAAATATACAATAGTGTTCAGAAGACGTTTAATCCCACCCCCCTCAGAGATAATAGTTTGTTAACATTTTGTTATATTTTCTCACATTGTCTTCTATATATATATATTTTTTTCTTTTTCAGAATTGGAATTAGACTGTAATTATAGTTTTATGTTTCACTTAAAATTATATTATGAGCATTTTCCCATCTTCTGAACTATCTTTTGAAAGGCTGGTTTTAATGCAGAGCATCCGTAGGGCATTGATTTACCCTCCCCTGCGCGCCAACATTTAGGTCAGCTCTGTCTTTTGTTACTATAAGTAGCATTCTGTCTTCATCCTGGTCGTGTTCTAGGTTTGTTCTAGGGCTGGAAAACTGAGTCATAGGTTATACATGTTTTTGAGACTTTTGATATACGATGCCAAGCTGATTTCAGGAAAAGAGTACCAGTTTACACCCCTTCCAGCATCCTGTGTCAGGACATCCCTTACCTGTTACGACAGCGGATACTGTCATGAAGCACACGCGTGTGTGGATACACATTGTGCACGTGTGTGTGTGCGTATGGCCTACTTTACAGGCAATACATGTCGTTTCTGCTGTTTTAAATCAGATTCCATCCAAGACAGGGCACATAAAGGACACTTGGGCGGTGAACAAGAAGGGAGCTGGTGATGTCGACGAACCTGCAGTGTGGGGACAGGCAGGAGGCAGGCAGGGGCGTCCTGGAGAAGGCACGGTTTGGACTGCGTCCGAGAAGAGGCAGTGCGTTTCCTCCCCTAGTGTGCTCACATCTGGGGAGGCTTCCTCGTGAAGCCCCGCTCACCGCAGCTCACCCCATCCAAGTAGGACTCCCAACGTGTCCCCTGCTCCTCAGTGTCCTTGCCAGGCATGGAGAAGCCGTTAGCGGCCCAGGGAGCTTAGTGAAGAGGAAAGAAAGCAGAGCAGAGAGGGGACAGAGTTCTCCCCCAGGCACTTCTTCTGGGGGCCGGGGCAGAGGCCAGTCGGTGATGCCGGCCCCAAGATGAGTCACGGCCTGGTGCTTGCAGGAGCTGGGCACCAAGGGTGCTGGGCATCTGCAGGGCCCAGCCTGCATGTGACACTCCCAGGGATGTCACGGGGAGCTGCTTGTGAGTGGCTGAGAACAGAATCTGGCTTAATGCTTTTAACAAGTTAATGTTTGTGCTCATGGGCTCTGTGCACATTTAAGAATTAATTAAATCCTTTAAGGAAGTCATTTATGTTTGAGACCAAAGAAGACACTCAGGGGCCCAAACACCCCCAAGAAGATGGTCCAATCACCGCTCGAACGCCTTGGCAGGCCCCGCAAGACCAACTTTCCCGCACCCTGATCCACGGTGCGCTCAGATATCCTTAACCCGTTCTTCTGTGAGGCTCCTGGGGAGGCATATTAGACTCGAGTAATTTCCAATTTTGTCTAAGGTGTCTCTATCCAATGCAGTTTCTTCAAAGTCTGCAGTGTGGGATTCAAAATCTCTGAGCATCATCAAAGTCTTAGGAAAATATATTACCAGGAAGTAGAGCTGCTACTTCTGTGTTAATTACAACAGACCCGGTTGCTGCACAGGCAATCTCCAGCGTCAGACGCACCAGCTCAGGCAATATCAGGAAAAACAAAATCTTTCTTAAAAACAGCCTAAATTCTCATTTGCACTCTTTGAGGAGAAGGTACGGTTAATATTGTGAAGCTAAATCCCATCTATTTAGTTTTTCTTAGAAAGATTTCACCGATATTTGAAATGCTCCTCTCTTGAAAAAGAAACACAAGGTAGATTTTCAGGACCCGGTCTCAGAACTGCTGTGCTATTTTCTGAGGCTTTATGTTTTGAAGAGAACTCTACGGATAACCCATTGGGGCCAGGCTCTGAATGTAGGAAGAACTTGACCGCGCTTAAGGCAAACGTGTCGATTATATGTGTTTGGTTTTTGGTTGATTTCACTGTTGTTCCTTCACTTGCAACCGAAATCGGTGTTTTGCAACAGATGGGAGTCTTCTCTCCTGTGAACTTGAAGGGGAGCAGGGGCTTCTCATCACCGGCCCCTCGGGCAGCGAGGTCCTCAGGGACGGGCAGCGGAGGCCCGCCACCTGCCCGGCCTGGGGGCTGGGAGGAGCGAGGGTACCTGGTCCTCCCTGGAAAATGAAGCAGGTCGCTGACCCAAACAGCATCCTATGGGCTTTGGATGGGGATAAAGGTCAGAGACAGGTAGGGGGAACACCCAAGAGTCAGAGAAGGGAGGAGTCGGTCTATTTTCAAATTAAGGATTTCCTTTAATGGGGTGGAAAGGTCCATTAATTCTTATTTATTCAGAACTTCTTAAGGAGATCCTTATCCACCCAGATCTGAAGGTCCTCACCGGTAAAGGAGGGGCTGTTCCGATCAGGAAGAAGCCGGCTACTGCGGGAGGTGCGTGGACCCCCCTATAAAAATAACCTGGGTCACAGGGTAGAGATGAACCACGGGGCATGCCTCAGCTCTCCAGGAGGAAGCCATGTGTGCACACGTGTGTGTGTGTGCGTGCACGTGTGTGTGTATAGCGCCCTGTGCCTTTGTCAGCCTCCCTCTGCAAAAGAGAGCAGGCCTCAGGCCAGAGCCTGCGGCAGGCAACAAGATCCAGCCAGAATTTAATAACATTGTTCTCGTTTTATTTATTTTTATAATTACCTTTAATTTAGAGCAAGTGATACAAATTTCCATTTACGGTAATGATATAGTTTCCTTTTAAATGCATTAAAGTAAAAAATAGTGAATTAATTAAAAAAATATTAGCAGGGGTACAAAAACATGGCAAAAACCTGAAGGTGGTTTATTACAGAACAGCTCCCTGGCGAAGGACGTCAGGCAGGTGGTATGTGGATGCCTGCGATTGGGAATACGGGTGTGTAAGGCCCTCTTAAACTATTTTTATTTTACTTATATCCTGAGACAGGTGAGGGGACCTTGAGCTACCAGAGAGTTTAGGATTTGGGGGAAGCAGAGCCCTGCAGAAAACCCCCCAAAGAGGGGGCACATTGACCCTGGAGGTTTAAAATGGATTCAAGCCTCAGGAAACTGCACCAGAAAGATCCCCAGATAGGGTCATCTTTCTCCTCATTAGGACTGTTAGTTTTTTTTAGAAAGGACTAAGGACGCCTGAAGAACCTAAGGGCCCCACTGCCTGAGCGAAAGTTTACCGGGTGTCACGAAATGTTATGATGGATCCCGATTTTTTTTCCCCTTCACCTCTCTCTGAATTCTCCTGACACCTCCTTGCAAGAGTGTATCCTTTGGGGCCACTTCCTATGCTCTTTCTGCTCTCAGTTTTGGAATCAGGCCAAGACTCTGCTCCCTCCTAGAAGAGACTAGTGCAGGCTCATCTCCACCGTCCTCACAGTAGCTAACACATAGGGGACACCCACGTACATGCACACATCTGTCCATCCCTCCTCCACGCATCCACGCTCATCCGTCCGTCCACCCACACATGCATCCGACTATCTGTCCGTCCATCCCTCCACACATCCAGACACACATCTGTCCACCCCCACATCTCTTCATTCGTCCATCTGTCCACACATTCATTTATCCGTGCACTCCCTCCGCTTACTCTTTATTGGGAACATTCTGTGTATTTCATGATAAGAAAGTTAAAGAAAACAAAGACTTCCGGGCTCCCCCAGCGCTTGGGGTGGGCATCAGGGATGGAGCAATACCCCGGGGAGACTCTTCCTGCCATGGCTGAGTTTATGGCTAAAGGGGGCAGACATTGAACCAGAGGCTCTTGTGTGGCAGGTTGAATGAAGGAGTGAGTGGATCTGTGCATTGCTGCTCTCCGTTACTGCTGAGCGCCAGGGCGCGGGGTGTCCGGGGACGCTGCGGGGGGGAACGAGCAGTTTCGGAGATCAGAGGTTGTGCGTGCTGGTGCCTGGCTAGCTGGGTTCCTGGAGTGAGATGACAGGCGCTGCAGAGCCTGCTCGGTCTGTCCCCTGCCACCGAGGGCCTGCCCAGCCTGTGCGAAGGGCACGCAAGGGCAGGGCTCCCTCCTGGGGGCTCCCTCGGGAACGAGGCAGCAGCCCCGGCAGCTGTGGCGGGGCAGGGGGCAGGGGAGTGGTCGCGGCAAAGGGCGCGGGGAGGTGGGGGCAGGTGGGTGGGCGACAAGCAGTAACATGACCCGGATCCGGGGGAGGCCAGGCGCAGGCGGTCTTGGGCTCCCTGCCAGGGTGAGTGTGGCCTCTGCAAGAAGAGACACGGGGCCGACTTCCCAGGATCTGGACGACACACTGTCTGCCCAGTCCCAAGTGCTTTGCCGGGGTTGCTTGCTTGCTGTGAGTATCCGTGGCGGCAGGGGGCGAGGGGGGCTGTTCTGGGGGGGTCACCCTGAAGCTGAGCTAATGCCAGCCCAGGGACACTTTGCCTCTGGGCCCCGGGGGTGACTGCTGCAGCTCATTTTCATTCTGCCCTTATAGTCGCCTGCTCTGGGTACCCCGTTTGCAGCCCCACGTGTCAGGATGTCCTCACACTCCCCGGCGTGCACACAGCAGGCTGCAGAGGGGCCTGCACTCAGGTGGGAACACTGGGTTGGAGCTCAGTCCCTCTGGGGCTCTCGGTACAATGAAATACAATGAAGTACAATGAAGACCGGGCCTGGGGCTCCTGGGTGGCTCAGTCGTTAAGCGTCTGCCTTCAGCTCAGGTCATGATCCCAGGGTCCTGGGATCGAGCCCCGCGTCAGGCTCCCTGCTCCGCGGGGAGTCTGCTTCTCCCTCTCCCCCCTGCTCATGCTCTCTCTTGCTGTCTCTCTCTCCAATATATAAATAAAATCTTTAAAAAAAACGAAGAGGAGGCCAGGAGTCCCTGCAGTGCAGGGGTACAGAGAGCAGAGGGAACAGTGGGTGAGGATTTGCTCTGTAGACCATGAAGCCTGTGCAACGGTGGACACTCCAGGGTCTCACTTTCCTTCATCAGCCAGCGGACATCTGTACTGAGTTCAGCTAATAGTCGGCTGGGCGCACAGGGGCCTGAGTGCAGGTAATGGGGAAAGTGACATTTGGCTGTAGATCTGAAGGAGAAGGCACCCAAGGAGGGGATGGAGGGGAGGGTTGGCACAGAAGGATTGGCACATGCCTCTAAATCGACACATAAGTGCTGAAGACTTCTGGATGATCATGACTACACTTTTCTAAAATCACTTTTCTTTGGAGCAAACAAGAAAAGCCTTATGGGAAAGACCCAATGGTGGAATTCCACATCCCTTGGCAAATGGCAAGCAGACAGCTGGGCAGGGTGAGAGATGCATTCTCAGTGACCACTGTGGAGTGCTTCTTCTGCATCCAGGGCCTGCCTTCCCCACTTCACACCAGACACTTCCAGAAGAGCCAAGCCAGAGTGAGGCTCAGCACCCTAGGGCGTGCACAGTGTGGCTGGCCTGGATTCGAATGAGACCAGTGGAAGAGAACAAAGATGGGAAGGAGTTGGCATGCTCATCAGGCAGGCAGGAGGCTGGCTGAGCAGAGTAGAAGTGGAAAGGCACAGGGGGGTGTCTGGAAGGGAGGCTGTGGTCTTTTATCAGCCAAGACTCCTTTGGTTTCAAGTGACAGGAAATCTAACCCAAACCAGCTTAAAGCACTGGGAGACTGTACTGGCTCATGTAATTGCAAAGTATTTAAATTGTTCAGCTTCAGGTGCCGTTTGATCCAGGAGCTCAGTTTATGTCCCTGAGTAGCTGACTTCTCTCCTCTGTCTCCTCGGTACTGGCCTTAGCCCAGCATGTGACAGCCCCACCCCTAGCAGCTTCCAAATCTTGGTGGCAGAGTAGCTGCCAGAGCTCCAGACCTCGTGGGAGAGTGTCTGAAGCATCTGTAGCTCACTGGCAGGCCCTAGCCCTCACTCTCATTGGCTTGAATTAAGTCATGTGCTGATCCTTGAACTTAGCACCAAGGCCAAGGGGTGGGATATGCTGATTGGCTCAAATGAATTCCACAGTCAGGGTCTGGGTGTTGTTTACAAGCCCACCCAAGCCCCTGGGCTGAGGAGGAAGAGGAGGGTTCCCCTGTGCAGGGCCTGTCATGGGCCTGGGTGGAGGAAAGTGGGTGTCTGCTCAAACCTCTGCCATTGGTGGAACAGTCTGGACCTGGTAAACTTGGTTTCCCGGAGGCGTGGGCAGGAAACCGTCCCCATGAGTATGCAGGAAGTCCCCAATCCCGCTAACAGTCCTGAGCTCCTGCGGGGTGGCATTTTCGGGGAGCCCTGCCCCAGACAGCAGCTGGCTGCTGAGCCAGGCTCCCCTCCCAGCAGAGCAGGAGTGGGTCGGGGGCTGGCACCACACCCCAGCCAGGCCTGGCTGAGGGGGCCTCCCCAGAGGTGGTCTACCTTAGCAAGATCTTTGTAACCCTCGAGGGAGCTAGAAACAGGTAGTGCTTGACTTCCTCAGCCCCGTGTTATGAAAAGCTTGAGTCACAAAACGCTCTGGCTATTAAAAACCTGCTACTGACCAAGGGCAATAAAATATCTGCTGTTTATGAGTAATTAGCCACTTCTGGAAAAGAACTCTATTCCTTTAAATTTATGAGGTGCCTTGATTTATGCATTTCACGGGGGGATGTCATGTTACATCACATCAACCTGATGTAATTTGATGCAAATCAAACACATGAATGAGCGAATGGAAACGTTCTTTCCTGCCTCCTGAAGTGTGTTTCTAAATGGGGGGCATCTTTGGCCCCAACCCCATCTTTGCTCTTCTGCTTGCTTTCTTAGGAAAGACTTGGGAGAATCTTTATCTTGAATGTCTTGAGTCCCGAGTGCCCTGGCCGCAGCCTCTGACTACCCCGCAGGTGCCTCCTGGGAGGGATTCACGTCCTCGAGGGTGACGGGCTCAGACCTCACCAGCTAGTTCACGGGCATCATGCCCTGCACGGGGCTCTGCAGAAGGCTGAGGAGGTTGCAGGCTAGCAGGCTACCTGATTTTGAGGACCGGTCAGTAAGCCCAAGACATGATGTAATCAAGAGTCTAATTTTATATTGTCTAATTGAAGAAGGAATTATGGGGGGGGGGAAGAGGCTGGTGAACTTGGGGTCCAGCAGGGGAAGATAGGTTATTGAAGCCCTTCTGTAACGGATGCTCCCCATTTGGCTGCTGAGCGAGTAGAGGCAAGGGCATTCCAGAATTTGTTGGTTGGACTGTCCATCTTCGTATTTGTGCATTGTTTCTTCTGTCCACCTGCTCGTGCATTCAGCCAGCCAGGGAGCATTTACTTAGCTTCTACCAATTTTTTTGAGTGCTTAGGAGGTAACCAAGGGACACAGGCACATAGAGGCACAAACACTTGTAACCTTAGCGGGATTGTCACCCGACTCCTGGCCTCTGTATACCTATCTATAAAATGGGCACATCAGACTTCTCCAGCTTTGCCACCCTACTATCATCTGTGCCTCTTTTCCCTCAAGTAGCATCCCTGTGCAAAGAGAGAAGCTGTGCACAGATCTCATTTGTGGCGTGGAGAAGTGCTCCCCAAGCAGGCCGGGAGAATGTGGAGGAGAGTGGTGGGGAGGGAGATTGGATGGGGGACGGGGATGGCTGTTCCTGGAAGTCTCTGGCATGAACTCCGGTTAGTTGTGCGCAGGCAAGACTGTGATGTTTGTTCTGTGCATCTTGCACTTACATGGAGACATCCCGCGGGTGCAGGGGGAGTGAGCAGACACAGGCTGGCCTCAGGCTTGGGGACATTGCGCCCGCAGGGCTCGTCGGTCAGGTCTCGCTGTATTCCATCCTGCACAACCTGCTGCCCGAGGAGTTTTGCTTCCTTGGCAGGATTGTTGGAGGCTTTCTAAGAGGTTTCTCTGACTAAAGCAGAGATCACAGGCTACACCTTTTAACACCAGGGCCTTTTCTGTTCCTTTAGTCCCCAGCATAGGTGTGAAAACGCTATCTAGAATGCTCCCCTTCCTAGCTTGGCTTCTTCAAGAACCCCGCACTGTAGCTCTGGGTAGCTGACTTTGGCAGGGAAGCTTGGAACAAGGTCACATTCCCTTCTCCCGTGTCCCGCTTTGGAGGTGCCGTGATTCTGTGGGGGAAATTTAGGGTTCTCACAAGGTCTGGGTATAATCTGTAATAGAATTATTTTCAAATGGGACCTTGCTATTGTTTGGAGTCTTCTTGCTGTCTCGTGAGAAGTGACATTTCCATGGTCATTAGCCAATTCCATTTCTTCCATGAATTGCCTTCACAGGCCTTTTGTCCAGATTTCAAGTGGGGGTGTTCGGCTTTTCCTCGTGAGCTGCAAACACTTACAAAATAAGAAAGGTGAGGTTATTAACCCCTTGGCGACCACACAGGCCCTGGGAGTGTTTGGCTTCCAGGCGGCCTCACAGTGGGACCGACCAGGGCTGGGCGAGGCAGGCCTGCTGACGGGCCCAGCGCTGGCTGCACGTGGTCACTGTGGTCACAGAAGAGGGGACAGCGCGGGAACCTCTATGGAGTGCTCGCTCTGGGCCAGGCACTGCTGCAGGCCCCTGGCACAAATGACCTCATTATTGCTCTCCTGTCCCAGATGCATAACTGGGGAGGTACCACCTTGCAGCTCCTGGGCCTCCCGTTCTTTTGGGTAAGAAGCCGTTCACTTCCAGTGGCAGCCGCCGTTTTTCATTGGTCACACGGAGTCCCAGAAAAGAGGCCCCTCGGGGACCCCAAAGAGTAACACTAGCCGCCCGACTCTTGACCACTGTCCCTTCTGGATGCCGTTTGCAGCTCGTGGAGCTCCTACCTCCACGCCAAGAATGCCTCTGGGTTTCTGGAAAGCCTCTCCCAAGGAAGTACCTCTTGTCCAGGTCCCCTCTTGTCATGATCGTGACGATAAAGTACAGCCTATCCGGGGCAGGGTGGACCGACCACACACTGATGGCCCCAGACCAGCCCACTAATGGCATTTCCTCCCTTGTAAGAAGAGAAACGTTAATTGCTTCATTTTTAATGTTTCCCCTGGTGTTCAGCATCGGTAAAGTTCAACTCCAGCCATTCTCTGTGATTGGTGATGGTTCAGGATCAGGGCTTGGCTGGGAGGCCCCTTCCCTGTCAGGTGGGCCACAGAAGCATAAATCAGGAGGCAGGAGGAGAGACTGAGGAGCTGAGGGTAGCGATCAGCCTGGCCAGCCTGCTTGGTTTATAGGTGGGAAGCCATGACTCCAAGAGGGCCAGGGTATCCGAGGCTACAGAGCCGGCCGTCTGGGCTGGGGTGTGGGTTGGTTCCAGGGCGGGATGGAGAGCAGCCTGTGGGGGAGGTTGTAAGCCCACCTGGTATAGGTATGGGGGGCAGCCAGTTTTCTGGGATGCCCAGCCCTGCTGCTGTTCCAGGCACTAGGAACACTGTTCCCTGGAGGGCACTGTCAGAGAGAGAGGGCATTCTGTTCTGCAAGGACCTGGATCTTGGAGTGATGGGATATGGGGTTGGGAGGGAGGTATCAGCCAGGGGTCAGAGTGGAGCAAGCCCAAGAAAGGGAGAGGCAGTGTCATGCTGACAACAGACCTGTCCCCAAGGGTCTCCCCTGTGCTGGGCACTCAGAGACAGAAGGACAAGGTGTGGTGGTTACCCTCAACGCTGCTAGTCCCCTGAGCCTTTGTGAATAAACTGCACTCGAATGTTATCATCATCTCTGGGCTGATGTTTCAGGTCCGTCTGCCCTTCTGATAGTGAGGTCTGGCAGGGTAGGTTGTTTCTGATTCTTTTCTCTGCAGAGCCCAGCACAGTGCCCGGCACACAGTGGATTATCAGGAAATGCAGAGTGAATGAATGAACGAATGTTTGCACGGGCAAGTGAGAGTATGCTGAAGGAAGCAGAGGTGTCAAAAGAGGGCAGGGTTTATAAAGGGCAGGTGCGCGGTGGGGGGCTTAGAATTCACTCAGCCAGAATTTGTAGGTTCATGTTGCAGGCAAAGCATTGGGTTTGGGTTAGATACAGGTCCCTAGAGGTCCCAGCCAGAGACAGGGACCCAGGTTATCCATCATGAGATGGAGTGGGATTAGCCCTTCGTGGGGAGTGTGAAGTGTGGGGGACTGGGAGCGGCATGCAGATGGGGTGACATTTGAGATCAGGTCTATAAGGCAAACATGTCACCTGGCTTGTGTCTTGAGGAGCAGAGAACAGGGTCTGCCCCCATCGTGCAGGAGTGGGCTGTGGTCTGAATCTTTCTCTCCTGAGCATCCCCTCTCTCCCCAAGGTTAGATGCTGTGTACCCAGCCTGCATCCTTCGTTGATTGCTCCGTTCATTCACTTCCTCATTCAATCATTTATCCATTTGCTTGCTCCTTTCTTCATGCATTCAGCAAATATTAATTGAGTGTATCCTCTGGGCCTGGCTCTGTGCTGCTGCTGGGGGCACCCCAGTGAAGCAATGCTCATGGCCTCCCCCCGCAGGGAGCTTCTGGACCCATATACAAACAAGCCCAATCCAGGACGAAAGCCATTGTGAGGGGCAGGACAGACAGACAGGAGAGGTCCTGCCCTGCCCCTGGGGTATCACTGAGGGCCTCCTGGACGAGGTGGCATTTAATCTTCACCAGATGACGGAGCATAGGGATCAAGTGGGGATTGCAAAGAGAGTGTTCCAGACAGACGGAACGATATGCACAGAAGGGCACCAAGTCCCCTCATCAGCTCCCCAGAATAGAGGGTCCTCTTTTCAAATACTCACAGGCTTAAACATGATGAGGCACAGGGTGCTCCCTCCTCAAATGACGTGTGAGCTGGGGAGTCTCTTTGCTCCCACTTCTTTCCTAATAGTGGTCAGAAATGCGTGTCTGCAGCCCCGTAAGTGCGCGCGCTTGGCCGACGTGCAGCTCGGCCCTACAGCTGCTATTCCCGCTGCTTTGGTCAGGGGCCGCTGGCTAGTCTTCCCTCCGCTCCCGAGAGTCTGGCCCAGCAGAGGCCAGGCGAGGTCAGCCTGGGGACCTGCACAGGAGCCAGAGATGTGGAACTGGGGACCCCAAGAGCCAAAAAGGACCGAAGCCCCAGCCTGGCCTGGAGAGGCCTCATCTGTTGGCCTGAGCCTGAGAGCTGCAGGCCGCAGAGGCTCTACTCGTGTGCCTCGAGTCTTTGCTCAGTAATGATGTGTGTACTTACGAGATGACGTGTATCTGAGCTTCTGTCTTTGACAGGTGCCCTGCGAACGAATCTCCCTGGGCCGACTTCTATGAATATTTCACAATCAGGCCCTCTTTGATCGCTCTTGCATATGTGCATTCTACATTATATTTAGTTTTGCACCGAATCAAATCTGAGGCTTCTGTGAAATGAAAATAAAGTGTTCGACATGATACCCTAGTCCAGAAGTGCTCAGATGTAAATGGCTTTAATCAGGGGCGAAGGGTGGTGACGGGTAGCTGGGCCCCGCACCCTGTTGGCCGCTGCCCTCTGGGAGGGAGGCAGTGCCGGGAGGCCTGGGGGTGCCGGGCCCCCGGTTTTGTTCTAGGGCAGCGGCTGTGTGCTGAGGCTGAGCAGGGAGCCAAGGCGGGTTAATAAGGGATTACATATCTAACTTCCTGCCATGACCAAGTCTGGTTAAAAAGAGAGAGAGCAAGCCAGTGAGAGAAAGAATCAATACACTTCATGACAACTGCTGGTATCTTGTTCATGTTTGTGATATTTTAAAGGTAGGTCATTCATTAAAAGCCTGTGTGTGTGTGTGTGTGTGTGTACAGTTTGTTGCTTTCCCTGATGAGGTGGACACAGTTCAGATAAATCAATTACAGCAAATTAGGGGGCCATTTCCTCCCCAAATCATCGCATCTGGGAGAACTGGAAGCACCACTTGATGGCCTGCATTCTGGGGGGAGAGGCCTGGGCTTTTGCTCACAAAGTGCTGTGCATTCTTAAGATGGTACGGACTACCTCCCTCCCTTGCATTGTGATCGTCAGAAGCTTAAAGGACCAGTTATTGGTGGGACTGTTGCCCCAGGTGCTAAGGATAGGAGCTCACAAGACCCCTGCTGTCACAAAGCTCCAGCAGAGGAGAAGAAATGTCCTGACCTCCTTATTTGCGTGCCTCGAAGTGCATTGTGAATATGTCCTAACAACTCTAGAGAAAGTGCGGAGCAACTCTGGGGACCGAGTCTCACCTCCAGCCTGGGGCAATTCCAGGAAGGCCTCCCAGAATAGGTGACCCAGGATGGAGCATGGACAGATAGGGGCGGCCACATTTGGAGAGGTGGGGGTAGGCTGCCAGGAGATATGGGGAGCAGTCCTTCTTTCACTTTTTTTTTTGCTGTTACAAAGAAGAGGAGAGATCAATGTCTGCTTCCAAACTCTGAGTAGCCTTTTCTCTCGGGGTTGCAGGGAGCCCTCCCTCACCACAGCGAGAACTCTAGCCCTTGGATGTTTGGGTTGTGGTTTGGGAGTTTATTTTCACCCTCTGTTTTTCTTCATCTCCTCTGATCCAACGTAGTAGGAAGCTGCTAACGTGCCACAGCGGCGGCGGAGTAAAGCACGTGTTCTACTACAACCCTCACAGAAGCTTCCTGAACCCCCTTTTGCCCCAGATATGAACTCCATGGATTGGCGTTCAGGTGTGCGCCTGGCCCGCCATGTCCACCCCATTCCCTGTCATCCCCCAGCACATTCCATGCTTAGTCCCCATTTTGCACATTCTGTCCCCTCTGTCCTCCATGCTCTTCCATCTTTCTGTGCTGAGTGACCTCCTCTAAGCTCAGCCAAGGACTGACCTCTTCCCGGTTGTTCTCCCCACTGGTCTCCCTTCCCTGGTCCCCGCTGCGCCTTCCCACCTGCACCCAGCCCCCCAGCATTTGTAGATCCCCCCCTTCAGCACCCACCCCCAGTCTGTGCTCCTCGTGGGGGTAACTCTCTCCCCTTCCCCAAGTCAGCTTTCCAAGGCAAGGATCTGGTCTTGCTGGTGGCTGGTCCTCTTCTCGCCACAGGCAGGCATTGACAGATGTCACTGAATGGTATGAGTCCCCTTCACGCTGCACCAGTGAAGTCGGCAATGAGTGCGGCTTTAGTAACTGCGTTTACAGGCCTTGATCGTGCCTTGGTTGTGTCCTTTGCCCCTCAGGATTTATTCGAGTCCCAGATGAAAGGTCTTTCCAGCTCTGGAAGCCTGTGCTGAAGCTGTGGTTGGCACATGAGAAAGGTCCCTGTGCAGGCACCGCTTTCTACAATTTAAGCTCCATGTTTTCTCTCCCATAATCCCATGCGCCTTCTCCAAACCCTGTCAAGTGTGCACGACAGTGAACCTCAGCTCATTTTAGAGACAACGAAGTTGGGACTCAGGCAGGTAGCTGCAGTCAACCACCTCTGGAAGAGCTTGTGCAATTGGAGCCATGTTCATGGCCCTTCAGGTGCCACTCCCTTTCCGCTGCCCCAGTCTGGCTGGGGAATAACCCGCCTGTGCCGGGACAGGAGAACGTGAAATAATATATCCACCTTATGGATGCTAGGACAATAAGATCATATAAATAAATTTTTGTGTGACACCTTCCCCAACTGGTGAGCAACAGGCTCGCCACATTCCTAGATCCACAGTGCCTTCCTGCACCCCACCTCTGCCCACGCTTGCCCCCGAGTTGCTTTCCTGGAGTGTACTGCACGTTTCCACTTCCTGGCACACGTTTGGGAGGGCTCTGGCTCCTTGGCCTCCTTTAAGCTTTCCCTGAACTGTGTGGCTTCCTTTGTTTCTACACAGTTTGCAAATGAAGGAGCTGTCTGCATTCAGCTCAGCAAGACTAACGTGGTATGGACATCAGAAGCCTGCCTGCCCACCAGCATGTCTTGCTTGGGCTCTGGAGTCAGGCTCCCCAGTCATGTGCCCTTGTTGGACTTAAATTTTCTGAGCCTTAGTTTGCTCTTTTTTAGTATGGGGATAGTTTAATACCTAGCATTCGAAGGTTGTATGAGGCTAAATGAGGTAATGATTGTGAAGTACCTGGCACAGTGTTGTGCTGGCACATGGTATTGTGATGACGAGGAGGAGGGGAAGGAGGACACTGTTGCTGATGTAGATGATGATGGTAAAGATGATGACAGTGGTGATGATGGTGATGAAGATGACAATGGGGTAATGGTGATGTGATAGCTTTGATAAAGGTGATGACAATGGTGATGTGAAGGTGATGATGATGTGATGGTTATGATGAAGATGAAGATGATGATGGGGATGATGAAGGTGATGAAGATGACAATGGTGATGATAGTGGTGATGGTGAAGGTAATGATGATGAAGATGATGTGATAGTTATGATGAAGATGATGTGATGGCTGTGGTGAAGGTGATGACATGGGTGACAGTGGTGGTGAAGGTGGTGATGGTGATGGTGATGACAGCTGTCACAGTGGTGGTGGTGATGATGATGATGGTGATGACAATGGTGACAGTGGTGGTGGTGAAGGTGATGATGATGGTGA
The DNA here is from genome assembly GCF_004348235.1 of Phoca vitulina. Taxonomy (NCBI): domain Eukaryota; kingdom Metazoa; phylum Chordata; class Mammalia; order Carnivora; family Phocidae; genus Phoca; species Phoca vitulina. The sequence goes on from NW_022589761.1 coordinate 1,692,021, forward strand.
AGTTGGTGACAGTGGTGGTGGTGAAGGCAATGATGGTGATGATGGTGATGACAATGGTGACAGTGGTGGTGGTGAAGGCGATGATGGTGATGACAATGATGACAATGGTGAAGGTGAACATGATGACAGTGGTCACAGTAGTGGTGGTGAAGATGATGATGGTGATGATGATGACAGTGGTCACTGTTGGTGGTGATGATGATGATGGTGATGATGATGGTGATGATGATGACAGTGGTCACAGTGGTGGTGGTGATGATGATGATGGTGAAGTTGGTGACAGTGGTGGTGGTGAAGATGGTGATGGTGATAAGGATGGTGATGATGAAAAAGAAGATGATGATGATAATGGGAATGATGGAGATGGTGAGGATGACAGTTGTTACCTGTTTTCTGTTTTATTTTTTGAGAGCTTGTCTGCCTGACACGTCCATGGTCTTCACAACCACCCCATAGGAGGTTGTCCGAATTCCATCCCAGCACCTGTTTTCCTGATGGGCAGATAGTGGGCCAGGAACTCAGACTGGAAGTCTTCTCTACCCTGAAAAGATAACCAGGGGCACACTTTGTGGGTGTTTTCCTTTCCTGTCTGCTGTGCTCATGATCTGCCTTCAATTATGGGCTACAGCTTCAACCCAGACTCCAAAAGCCAACATGCATTCGCCCTTGAGAATTTTGAAATCGTCCAAAGTCTTCAAACAGAGGATACTTTTTATTCCTTTTCTTCTTCTGAGTCCTCCAACTCGCATCCCCCAGTGCGGAAGCTGTCTGGGACTCTGTGGGACTGTGCGTTGAAGCTGGTCCACCGGGGTCCCATTCACCATCCGAGGCTGCAAGGGCCCTGACTTTGACCCACATTCCATGCAGGAGGGGAAGTTGGGGAGTTCGACCATACTCTCCAACTTGGCTCACCTGGTCACACAGTCACCATACTCCATGGCCCTATTTGAATATCATCTTTCCATTAAAAAAATTCAGCAAGGATTTAACTGTTTCTGGCCCTGTCTCGTAGCATTGTCTACACATCAGTCAAAACGGAACAGGTCACCCGAACTGCCCTCCTGTTTATCTATTAATCATCTGGCAAATAAACCACTCAGTATCCTGCCCACCTCAGTAATGTTTGTGATGTAATTTGTTTGGATGCCCAAATGTCACCAGCGTTGATTGTAAGAGATGAAAAAATGTACTTGCTCAGCATAGCAAGCTCTAGGCCAAAATGTAAGCATGAAATCTCTGGTTTATTTTTGTAATAATGTTTACAGCTGTTTAATGACCCTGAAAAGGTTCAGTAGTCTGGTGTTCTGTATTTCAGAACAGGAGTGTATTATGCTTATAACAACCTTGGTTAAACAGTTTGAGCTACAACAATTGGAAAATAGTATTTAATAAGAAGCCATTGTATTCTAGGTGAAGTTGTCTTTTTTTTTTTTTTTTAAAGATTTTATTTATTTATTTGACAGAGAGAGAGGTAGCGAGAGCAGGAACACAAGCAGGGGGAGTGGGAGAGGGAGAAGCAGGCCTCCCGCCGAGCAGGGAGCCCGATGTGGGACTCGATCCCAGGACCCTGGGATCATGACCTGAGCCGAAGGCAGACGCTTAACGACTGAGCCACCCAGGCGCCCTAGGTGAAGTTGTCTTAATTACTGCTTTCCCAAAGTGTAAGAAAGCAAGATGGGTTGTGGGGAAGATGCAGAGGGTCACTTGAGCCCGCAGAAAGGGGGTCCAACTGCTACCAGAACTGCGTGCCGTGAGCCCCACGTTGGCGTTTGGAGCCCTTGCTGGGAACCCACGTCCCTCCCCCGCCCAGCAGTTGGGAGCGGTAGGACTCCTGTACATTTTCCGAAGCAGCACTTCTACCCACATTGATAAAAAAGGGAATATTTAGTTGTGCTTGACTAGACAACAATATCTGATTTTTAAAAACCCAGTTGAAATGGTTATTTTGAAAGTCATTTCATTTCCCAACTATTCTTTTTCATGGTATAAGGATAAAACTCTTTCATGCAACTTACTGGCAAGATCTATATTTTTTGGACTATTCATAAGATTACTTTCTTTTTTCTGTGCTAGCAAAATGAAACTGTGTTTTTGTGTAAAATTTATTTAGACTCGTAGCAGCTGGTATTTCTGGTGTCCTGATAGTTTTAAATTTCATTTTGAGTGAAAGATACAATTAGGTTCTCTATTGGAAGAGTTAAGTGAAAACTTTTGTCATTGATATCACAGGAAATAGTTTTGAAGGCAGAAATACAAAATCAAAATAACCATTAACACCATCAAAGGCAGCTGAATGGCTCACTGTACCTGCAATGATGGGAATGATGAGACAGAATGTATTTTGATAATCTGCTCACCCAACGGTGGGTTCCCTGTGCTGAGAATACCCTGGTATGAAATGCAAAATGGCACAGCTCGAGAAGAAAACCTCTAGCCTTCAGAAACTTTCAACTGGGGCCCTGCCCGTGCTCAGAGGTGGGGCCCAGGCATTTCCACATGGTGGTGAGGAATGCCGTGGTGGCTGGGACTCACCCCACGCCTGGTTCTTTGTCAATATTGACAGTTGCCTTGAGGACCCGCAGTGCCCCACCATGACCCTGGGGAGCAGGCAAGATCAGGACGGGGGTGGAATGTTGGAGTGTTTCCATGGTGGGGGGGGGGTGCGCAGTGTACCCGATTTAGCCGTTTACAGTGGCCTCTAACTGTCCAGGCTTGGCTGCCTTTCTTTCCACAGTCAGGTAAATTACATATGCATCGGTTCCTTCCATGAGTCAACCAGGGTGTATTGATCTTCTTCCTGATACGCTTTGGGCTGGGGCCCTGAGCTGAAGGCCAGGGGCAAGCTGTTCTCAGGGTTTGGGTGTTTGTTTACTTGCTTTTAATTGTACCGAGGGTTTTCCTACCTGGGTGGGAGGGTCAGAGGAGTTACTGTACAGGTTCCTCAGAAGGGATTGCCTTAAGCCCAGGATCACGGCCAGCACTGTCCTGGCTCCTGGCTTCCTCGTGGGGGTCCCTCAGCTGCTGGATGGTGGGATAATGAGGCCGGAGCTGGGGCCAGGGAGAGAAGGATAGGTTGGGCACATGGGATCAAGTGCTCCCTGGTACTAGTGTCCACGTGTGGGGGAGGGTGCTGCCTGTGGATTTCATCTGCCCGAGTTATCAGGACAGAGGAAGTGTCCTGCGACACTGACAGCCATTCGCTACAGGGCCTGGGAAGGAATAGTGTGGTTCCAAAGGGAAGGCACTCCCCCTGTGCTTGCTCCCTGAGGGCTAGGGGAAAGGAGTAACGCCTCCTTCCATCAGAGTGGCGAGCCCTGGCAGGCAGCCTCACTTCTCTGGCTCCGTGAGCTCTTAGGGCTGCGGTGGGATCCAATCCCTTAACAGTGGGATCCATGATCCCTGAGTTTTCCAGGGTGTGCATTTGTATAAGTTTCTAGAGCGCTACTGCTTAGGGAATCTCTGCCTTTCACCCAACACAGACATACTCATACACACGCACACACACACACACACACACACCCCTATATGCCAAAGCCGTCGTGGTTACTCCTTTGTCTAAACTGTGAGTTCAGCCTCTCTGAGCCTTTTCATTGTGTCCCGTTATTGGTGGCCTTGCCTGTGCTGGCCCCTTGGACCACAGAGGCCCTCGACGGCAGGTACATAGAAGGCCCCTGGCAAGTATTTACTGAGTGACTGACATAAGGGGTAAATGAATTCCGGATGGGTGAAGTGTCAAGGCTGGAGAAATTGGGGCCGACCCAGGTTTTGTGAGTCCCAGGCCGGGCCTGGGGCCAGCTCATCCCGCCTGGGTTGCTTTGGCCCAGGGACAGCACACCAATTACCCCATGCTCTTTCCAAGAACTCACGCTCCCCTTTCTTGTTCTGAGTTAGGCGGCTGGTATTGGTTATGACTGACCCATCGCAGGGCCTGCACCTGCTCACGGAATCATGGGGTGGTGGGGCTCACCAAACATTTGGAGATAATCATCTGGCAAGGCCATTCCTCACAGTGGGGCTCTGTGCGGGCTTCGCCTGGCCTCACTCGAGGGGCCGAGGGCTGTAATCCTCGGAGCATCTCCTTGAGAGCCGGCCAGCTCTGCCACAATTTTGAATTCTCCTGTGGGTCCCCCAATGAGTGGTCAAGTTCTCAAAGGGATCGCTGCTCAGTGGTGGTCCAGGCCTGGGATAGTCAACCAGGGGCACATATAATGAGAGAGCTGGTGGTGCGGGTAGCTCTCCCTTGGCGGTGTTTGAACCCGCAGGTTCTAGGTTAGCCAGAGACCCTTCCAGTCTGACAAAATCTGATAGTGGATGTTCATGGCCTTGTGTGAAAGCTGAGTTTGGGTCGCATGAGGTTGGGAGGAGAGTGTTTCTCCTACAGGGGTAGCTTTCTTTTATGGGCTATGTTTATAGAGTCTCTTCACTCATTCATCCTTTTGGCCAGAAAATGCTGAACTTACAGTGGGCCAGCTCTGCCCTGGGCCTGGAGGCTTCCACTGTGATCATGACCTCATGGAAAAGAAGCACATTTGTAAAGGTCAACAACAAAACTTTGCCCTAGTGGTAAGTGCTGTGAAGAAGGAAATAAGGTGATGGGTGAAGAGAGGCTGGGGGTGACAGCCTCCGATGAGGGAGGCATGGTGGTCTTTGTGAGAAGGGGCTATGTGAGCTCAGACCTGCATGAGGGGACAAGGAGCCGACTGTACCTTTGCACATTCTAGAACATTCTTCCTCTCCTCAGCTGAGGCTTCAGCAATGGCACCTGAAGACCAGTTCCTTAAAAAAGCTTTGTTGACTGAAAAAAAAATTTTTTTAACATAATAAAAGAATTCTATATCCAAACCTAACTTGAAAACTCCCCATATTCATTATTTAACAAATTGAGCTGTTACTTACCCAGCACGAATGGGGACAGGGGGATGGTCTTCAACTTGATGCCCCTCATCCAGCCTGATTTGTAGTCTCGCTGTATTGCACATTCAGCCTCCTCTCCCTCCTGCTGAATTGGCTCAGCTCATCAGCAGCAACCTGAAAATAGCCTGTCTTTCTGGATTCATGTCTTCAGAGAAGGCCAACTGGGCAGCCGTTGGACGTGGGCCAACCATGTTGGCTTTGGACTTTCCAAACTTCCCCAGAGCTGTTGGGTGGAATTCTGAGCACTCCCAAGTGGCTTCAGGGTCATGATCCGTGTTTGCTTGGGAGAGGAGCCAGCACAGCTGGATGGAGCTTGAAGGTGGAGAAGGGGCTCCAGAGAGGGCCCTGGGGGCTGTTAGAGTCCTTGCCTGGGGTCCTCCAGGCACCAGTCCTGCCTTAGCAACTTCTACCCACTGGGCCTGCTCCTCCCTGCTGGTCAGTGGGTGCTGTGAGCCCTGGGGCTGGCCAGTCTTGTCCACCACAGTGTCCTAAGCGCCAGGGACAGGGCCTGGCATACAGAGGGAACTCAGCAAGTTTGGTGAATGAATGCAAGAATCTCCATGACAAAATACTCCTTTCTGACCAGCCTCCAAAATGGACTTTTTTTTTTTTTTAATTTCCGTGTAGACTGCCACAAGAAACAAAAAGGAAAGATGGTGACTTGGAAGCGTTCTTCTTCTACAAGTGACCAAGTGTGTACGAATGTGTGCAGGTGTCCATGTCATCATTCATGGCCACTGCTAGCCCAGCACTGTGATTGCAGTTTTTCTCTCTCCTGCAAATAAACATTCATGTCTTTTTCTTCCCTCCCTTGCAAGACAGACTCACAGCCCCTGTCCTCTTGCCAAGGAAGCTAGGTCTCCCATTGGAGACCCTCCATGCCAGTTGCAGTCTGCCTGGCAGGAGGCCTGGTAGGTAGCAGACCCCCCACCCCCCAGGGCTGAATGCGTTTCCTGCACAGTTGAGCTCTGTCCCCACCAGTCCCCCGAGGGAAGTGCTTGGCCCAGGAATCAGTCCTGGCTGGGGTTAAGTGCTGCTCCTAGACCACCTGGCTGGCCAACACATGTAAACACTGGGATGTGCAAAAACGGTTCCAATGGCAGGAAGCAAATTTGGACTCCTTCAACTGGGAGACAGATCTGGAAATAGAAGGACCCAGGCATGGGTTCATTGCCTTTCAAAGTTGAGCTCCTCACATGCTGTGCTGCAGAGGGGGGGCAGGCGTGCGCGGCGTTCCTTCCACCCCTCCCCCAAGCAGTGTGGCCTTCGCAGGTCTGCACATGCTGGGGAGCGGGCAGAGAGGAGCATTGAAAGCAATTATGCAGACCAGCTTTGAGTGTTAGTGTTTAACAAACAGCTTTGAGTTCTAATTTTCTGCAAAACACATACTGCAGGTACAATTTGTACTCATTACTGTATACTGGGAAAGTTATTAAAAACACTCAAACTTGGTTGAGACTTCCTATGGCATCATCCCTGGATTTTAATTGGTTTTTATCTAGTTCTATAAAGGATCTCTTTAAACCCAATCAAAGTCCCTGCCTGGGATATCATGCCAGTGGAAGGACAGAGAGAGCCCATTAAATGGTGTAAGTCTTCGCCCCCCCACCCAAAAATGAACAGTCTCGACGATCCACTAAGATTCCATCACCAGATAATTTATACTTCTTTTGATGGGCACAGTTACCAAATGACAAAATAACAGTGTTTCGTAACATAAGGGTTAAATCTTAATCTCTGAGGTTTGCAAAGCCGCTACTCGCAGTCTCCTTAAAATTTAATATACCTCGTTAATGCTTCCTTGCAAACACTGAAGGATTTTTATGATTATAATCATGTGTTACAGCACCTAGTACTGTTTCTAAGCAGCATACTAATCAGCTTAATGAGATATTACTGCACTTTTTGTTGACTAAAGCAAAATCCCTTTTATTGTTCTAAAGCCTATCCTTTACTTTATTTTTTCCCAAAACATTATCTTGTTTTATTATGTACCAGTAAATATCATGCCATTGGGTTTTTTTTTTATTTTTGGGGGCCAAATCATAAAATAATCTCTTTCATCTCAGACTGGCGAATATATTGAATATAGTCACCGGAAACAAAAGTTCCGAGTGAGTCTCTGGTCTTGCAGTGAAAGCCATTCTGCTCTGAGGCAAACTCTGAACGGAACCAACAGGTGCAGGTGCTACAAGGGGGACAGGAGGAAAAGTTTAACACGTAGACCTTTGATTTGTTATTAGGTGTTGAAAGTGGTAAAGCATTAATAATTTAAACGTGAATGAATAATTGCAGTCGGTAAATAGAAAATACAAGGAAGACGATCTATCGCCAAAACAAATTGGAGGAGCAATGCCATATTGCATAATTGGCATTTAATAATTCATCTTTTTATTATTGTTTTTGACTATAATTCCTTAGCATTATTATGTGTAGGTAAGGCATGAAATGCAAATCCCTCCCCAGCTGATGCTGTTGATTCGCTGCGCCACGGTACCTGGCACAGGTCTGAACTCTCGCTTTATTTTCAGGGATGGAAGAAGCCAGTCTGTGCCTTGGAGTGTCCTCGGCGGCGCCCGAAGCTGAGCCCCACCTGAGCGGCCCTGTCCTCAACGGCCAGTATGCCATGAGTCAGAAGTTGCACCAGATCACCTCCCAGCTCAGCCATGCCTTCCCCGAGCTGCATCCACGGCCCAACCCGGAAGAGAAGACCCCCGCGCCGCTCGACGAGAAGGCCCACGTGCCCTTGAGTGGCCAGCCCATGGGCAGTCAGATGGCGCTCCTGGCCAACCAGCTGGGCCGGGACGTCGACACCAGCCTCAACGGGCGGGTGGACCTGCAGCAGTTCCTCAACGGGCAGAACCTGGGCATCATGTCCCAGATGAGCGACATCGAGGACGACGCCCGCAAAAACCGCAAGTACCCGTGCCCGCTGTGCGGCAAGCGTTTCCGCTTCAACAGCATCCTCTCCCTGCACATGCGCACTCACACCGGCGAGAAGCCCTTCAAGTGTCCCTACTGCGACCACCGGGCGGCGCAGAAGGGCAACCTCAAGATTCACCTGCGGACCCACAAGCTGGGCAACCTGGGGAAGGGGCGCGGGCGGGTGCGCGAGGAGAACCGCCTGCTGCACGAGCTGGAGGAGCGGGCCATCCTGCGGGACAAGCAGATGAAGAGCAGCCTGCTGCAGCCCCGGCCCGACCTGAAGCCGCTGCCGCACGCCCAGCCGGCCCCTCTGGCCACCTGCAACCTGGCCCTGCCCGCCAACCACAGCGTGCCCGACGCGGCCAACCCGGTGCCCTCGCCCAAGCCGGCCAGCGTGCAGGAGGACGCGGTGGTCCCGGCCGCCGGCTTCCGCTGCACCTTCTGTAAGGGCAAGTTCAAGAAGCGGGAGGAGCTGGACCGCCACATCCGCATCCTGCACAAGCCCTACAAGTGCACGCTGTGCGACTTCGCCGCCTCGCAGGAGGAGGAGCTCATCAGCCACGTGGAGAAGGCCCACATCACCGCCGAGTCGGCGCAGGGCCAGGGCCCCAACGGCGGCGGGGAGCAGTCGGCCAACGAGTTCCGCTGCGAGGTGTGCGGGCAGGTGTTCAGCCAGGCGTGGTTCCTGAAGGGCCACATGCGGAAGCACAAAGACTCCTTCGAGCACTGCTGCCAGATCTGCGGCCGCCGCTTCAAGGAGCCCTGGTTCCTCAAGAACCACATGAAGGTCCACCTCAACAAGCTGTCGGTGAAGAACAAGTCCCCCAGTGACCCGGAGGTGCCCGTGCCCGTGGGCGGCATGTCCCAGGAGGCCCACGCCAACCTGTATTCCAGGTACCTGTCCTGCCTGCAGAGCGGCTTCATGGCCCCGGACAAAGCCAGCCTGAGCGAGCCCAGCCAGCTCTACAGCAAAGGGGAGCTGCCCATGAAGGAGCGGGAGGTCCTGGGGAAGCTGCTGTCCCCTATCTCCAGCATGGCCCACGGTGTCCCCGAGGGCGACAAGCACTCCCTCCTGGGATGCCTCAACCTCGTGCCGCCGCTGAAATCCAGCTGCATCGAGCGGTTGCAGGCGGCTGCCAAAGCTGCCGAGATGGACCCCGTGAACAGCTACCAGGCTTGGCAGCTCATGGCCAGGGGCATGGCCATGGAACACGGCTTCTTGTCTAAAGAGCATCAGCTACAGCGCAACCACGAAGACACTTTGGCAAACGCCGGAGTGATGTTTGATAAGGAGAAGCGGGAGTACGTGTTAGTGGGAGCAGATGGCTCCAAGCAGAAAATGCCTGCTGATTTGGTTCACAGCACTAAAGTGGGCAATCAGAGAGACCTGCCAAATAAGCTCGACCCTTTAGAAGGCAGTCGGGATTTTTTGTCACACGGGCTGAACCAGGCGCTCGACTATAACCTGCAGGGCCCCGGGAACATGAAGGAGAAGCCCACCGAGTGCCCCGACTGCGGCCGGGTGTTCCGCACCTACCACCAGGTGGTCGTGCACTCCCGCGTCCACAAGCGGGACCGCAAGGGCGACGAGGACGGGCTGCACGTGGGCCTGGACGAGCGGCGCGGCTCGGGCAGTGACCAGGAGTCCCAGTCGGTGAGCCGCTCAACCACGCCGGGTTCCTCCAACGTCACTGAGGAGAGCGGGGCCGGCGGCGGGCTCTCCCAGACCGGGAGTGCCCAGGAGGACAGCCCGCACCCCTCCTCGCCGTCCTCCTCAGGTAGGCTGCCGGGGAAGATGGGGGACGAGCGGCCGGTACGCGGGCTCTCCCCGTCCAGGGGGCCTGGCTCCACGCAGGCCTCGGGGGGCGGGGAGGGGGGCGGGAAGGGCCTTCACTGCTTTTCCAAGTCAGTCCTGCAGACCACAGCCTATGTGGACCTTGCCTTTCTGCCCTGCCTCAAGGGAAGGCTAGCATTTCATGAGTCCTTGGCCTTCCCTTGAACACTGGCCGCCCGGAAGGAGAGTTGATCCTCCTGTGCGGTAGAGATGGCCGGTTGGTTCGCTCGCCAACAGGTAGAGCCTGCCCTTCCTCAGCAATGGCCTGCCCGACCCCATATTATGCCCCTCCCCCTCTCCCCCCATTCGTCATCACCTCGTCTCTGGAACCTGGGAGCTGGTGTTCTGGCTCCATCCGTGGATGTGAAGGTGTAAGTTCAGACCCTCACCGTCTTTCCCCCTAAGTATGTTCCCACAGTTGTCTCACTTGGGCACCCCACTCTCCCTCCCCCAGGCCAAACCTGTCTCCCGTCCCCTTCCAAAAATTACAGCTTGCCTCACCTGCCAGGCCCCTGTAAGCTGAAGAACCACACCACTCTCCTCTGACGGTTTGGAAAAACACAGAGGTTTGAAACACAGATGCACGACTGCGTGTCTTAAATTGTACTGTGTTACACGGGCGATACAGCTTTGGGGTCTAAAATAGCAAAGCAGAAAATCTGTCATCAGAATGTCTGTGAAATGCTGAAGCTTCCTGGCCCGCTTGGGGGAAAGGGAAAAAAAAAAAAGAAGCCCCAAAAACAACAACAACAAAAAAAGCCCACTAGCCGAAGACAGCTAAATTAAAATCGCTACCTAACAGCAGGTAAGCTTGTTGCCTGCATCCGTATTTTCAAAGTCCCCTTCTAATGGATGGTAAATTGAAAGTTATATCTCTAGCCCTTTATAAAGAAAGCATCTCGCTAATACTGTAATCATTCTGCAGCCTAACAACAGAGGAAATCATGCCATAACAAATACCCTGTTACTAATGGCAACATTGATTTCTGCAATCAGCCATTAAGTCTAGAAAATGAAAGACAGTTTGAGGCACCTCAAGGCACCGCATTGCCCACTGTTAAAGGCGTGGCGGCACACTGGTGAGGGTCATTTTGGTAAAGTTTTCTTTTTTCTCTCTTTTTCCTTTTTCCCCTTCTGGGTTTCGATAAATATTTCCGTACTGGAAGCAGTTGGCTTCTGTAGTTATTAAGGAGATGCCTTGTTTAGTTTGGTCGTTATTGTCATGCTTCAGCATCCCCTTCTTCCAGGACAAAATTAGTATTAAAATAAAGCGGGAGTCTGCGGGCTTATTACAAACCAGTAAAGAATTGTTAACACGCATAAATCTGAGCTGCACATTCCAGAGATTCCGATAGCACTTAATGCCGCTGTTTAAATACCCATGAAACACACTGTCTACTCCTGGAGTCCTAGACTCGCTTGCGATTTATTTCTGGTGAGGCCCTCTGGCAGAGTCTGACCAGGAACGCGAGCACCGCGGAGGGGTGAGGCCACGGCACGCCGAGTGACCGCTGCACCGACCGTACGAGATGCCAGGGAAGGGTGTGCGAGTTTCCCCAGCCTGACAGCAGGAACTCCAGCAAAACGGATCTCTAGTGCAGGGGCAGCCAAGTGCCAGGCGGGCCCCCCTCGGTCGGGAGGGACAATTTCCGCCCTCCTAGGGAGAGGTCCCTCGTTCTGGGGAGCGCCCTCTCACTGTTTTTGGATCCGGGGCCTTTAAGGGGCAGAAAGCTGAGGGCAGACTGGCTCCCCTAAGTTTTTGGAGTGATGTGGGGTTAACATTGACAGATTTTCATCCCTCTCCCAGACCCGCTGAAATGAAAAGGTCTCAGCAGAATATTCCGGCACCAAATGTTCGGCTTTATTAATGACGTGTTTACCATGTTTTTCCCACCTTCTGGCCAAGTGATAGCCTCATGCTATTCTATCTCTGTAGTTTCCATATCTGTAAATACTCTGGTGCAAAAACGCATTTTGTTTAAAAGAACCAACCGGGCTTACAACTCAAAGGAGAATTATTCTTGAGTTGTGGTTATCTTCTCACTTTTATTTCCCTCATTGAAGTATTTTACAATTGTGAATACTGATTCTTTCATTTCTGGTTGACTTCTTTGTTTTCTTCATATTCAAATTAGACCCTTTCATAATTTTCCGACTAAGTAGGAAAATTGATGGCATACCAATATGCAGGCCAAATCAGCCGCACGCCTGGGGCATTCAGGTTTTCCTGGGATTAGGACCCTTAACCAAATCTGGTTAGTCTTCCCTCTGATTTCTAACAAGTATGACTTGTATAAAGTGCGATTAAAATAAGCATTTAAATAAAAATCTTGACACAATAGGCATTTTTATTATTACCTGTTAGAGAGAAACCTGCAAGGTGAAGGGGGAAAAAAAAATCTTTAAGCCCTTAAGTAAAGAAAGGAGTACTTATTAAGGCTTCTATTAAGAAATAACTGCAAAACACGGTTTTACAAATTTCTCAGACTGCATAACAATGTCGCAAAACTTAATTTGCATCACTTGATTCTTTTTTTGTTGAAAACTGGGTCAGTAGGGCCTGAGAAACTATTTTTTCAGATCTTAACCAGTGAATTCTTCTTTATAAATCGCTGCTCTTAACATGATAGTAGTTCTGAATTCATCATAAAAAACCTTTTTACAGAGAGCCTCTTAGAACAGATCTCCAGAAGAAGGCTTACAATGAGTGGCAGAGACGTCCTTTGTTATCTGATGTAATTCTTTGCAAAGGAGGATTGGGAACGGAGTGGCTGTTTAAAAATGTCTTGCTCAGACCGAGACGAAGAAGGGGTCAAGTTTGCAATCAAACAGTTACTGCCGAGATGGGCGACTGTCACTGGCTAGGCTAATGTGGGATGCAGCTGTTTGTTATGTGAGCAAAAGAATGTTTGAATCAGTGAACATGTGAAAGTGATTCCAGTGAACCAGAAAATGTGTTTGTTCTTTGGCTCTCCAAACTGCTGAGAACCGAGCTTAAGATCAACCGCGAAAACTAGGACCTTTGACAAATTGAGAGGTCATATTTTCTAACAGAAAATGGACAAAACCAGTCACATGGATCACTTCCCCATCTTTCCCCTTTGTTTTATTTTTGTTGTTGTTGTTGTTGTTGTTGATTTGACTTCCCGATAATTTCACACCATCGTAGATGTTGTTTCTGCCTCCGTGTACGGCGCAAAGGGAAACTATTTGGAAAGCAGCAGCTTATAAATTTTTACTCTTTTATGACATTTAGAAAGCGGGGAGGCTGTTTTGACGCTCCCTCGTTTTCTGGCTTGCGTGCAAACGCTCCGATGGCATTAATCTCTGCATCTCTCCCCAAAACCTCGACTAAGACTGTGCTCAGCTCTGAGCTTTACTCTGAGCCAGAAGACGACCAAAGTTCTGTTTCTTTGGGTTTTGCCTTGGAAATCACGCTCAGAATAATTAAAACTTAATGTACTAAGAAACGATACTGTTCATTATATCCAGCAGGGCAGTTACCTTCTGCATTCCCCATAATTTTGGAGAGGGGCTAATTGAAGTGTTGATGGTGGGAAGGGGGTAATTGAATGCGTTGACCCTCTGTTCATTAAATAAAGTCGGCTAAGTTACGTGATCAATGGAAAGCCAGGGAGAGATGCAAAGATGAAAACAGTGTTAACCCCTGCTACTTCTGGTATAATATTTTGAGATGGTCAAGGATTATTTGATCAGCTGGGCTGGAAGCCTTGTGGGGTCTTCTTTTGTTGCCTGAGCCGCATTCCTGAAATGCTGGGTCTCCAATCCTGTGTAGGCCCATTGACCAAGGCATCAAAGGCCTTTATCCTGGGCTCCCTTGCATTCACATCGGGCGTACAGTGATATGATAGATTTTCTTTCTTTTCCACCTCTTTTTCTGACGTGGTTCCTCCTCCCTGCCCCCATTCCTGATAACCACTGCCTGCTCCACACAAACAAATTCTGGGCACCCCAAAGAAGGAGGGGGGGAAGAAAAAGAAAAAGAAAAAAATTTAAGTCTGAGGATTAAGATCTTCATTTTTTTTTTTTTTTTGCTTGTGCATTCCAATTGTTCTTAAAATATTTGGCAATGTCAATTAGTAACTGAGCAGAGTTAGCTGATGAACACAATTTTCCAGTAGACTGAGCACCCTATTGTTGCCGAGCGAACAGCAGATTTCTGAGGTCATTATCATTCGCTGGTTGCTTGGCCCAGCTGCTTCCTGCTGCAAAAGCCAAACTTTATACTGGAGCTCGGGGATGGCGTGCAGCAACAGGGGGCTGGGAGGGGGAAGAGGGGAGCTGGCTGCAGAGCCGAAGACAGTCATTATCAGCAGAGGAAACAGAAAGTAAAAGTTTCCAGGCAATTCCAGGAAAACTGCCCTATCAGGCTTCTTCCTCCTGTTCCTCGGCAAGCACCTTCAGCCTCCAGGCAGGGAATTCAAAGGACCAGGGGACGCCCCATGGGCATTGTGGCAACTAATCTCTTTGCTGAGCAGAACTTTGGAAAACAATAATCCCATTTACAAATTTACTTAAAAATTGTTAACCCCATCTGAGGCATGTGAGTGATCCCTCCTAGATAGACTCCTTCATTTTTATTAAAAACAGAAAAAAGGAAAAAAAGAAAAACAAGTCCCTTTTCGAAGATGGAATGACTTTCTTGAAATTAGCAAACTTGAGGATGACAAACAGGGAATATTGTGTCATTTTCCAGAGGGACCTTTTGAGCAGATAATAGTCTGGAATTCCTTGTAAAATCAAATTTACTGTGGAAGGCTCCCCCTGCCCTTTCCAGCTTCCCTGTTTTTGCTGCCCCCTCCCTCTCCCACCCCCTAATTTCGGAGCTGGTTCAGTGAGATGAAAAGCTGCACTTTTTTAAAGCTCAGCTGTTAAAACTGAGCGCCATATGCAGCCCTTCCATCCCCGATGTGGAAGTGTGTGCAGGCGGCCGCCGTGTTTGTGGAGATTTACGGAGGCTCGGCTGTGTGTGCCGAAGCTGTCGCCGGGCGGACGCTGGGGGACTTTCCCGCCCGCACGGTGGCCCCCCGCCTAGGCTAACTGGGCTGACTCCTGGCGGGGGTTGGACGGGGCGGAGGTCAGAGGGCCAGGTGGCCTCCCTCTGGTCTCTCACCTTTCCGCTGGGTCTGGGCACCCAGGGGGCAGGGATTCAGATGCTTTTCCTCCTGATCTAGGAGCCAGATGCCTACCAGCAGACTCCTTTTTATACACTTCCCCTTCACTGCGTGCACTTTGATTCTCTTGTGTCCAGAAGGAATGATATGGGGGCACTCGGTACCACTCTGGGGCTTTTCCTGCCTCTCTCGCCCCCTTGCATGGAGCTGTAAATCCCACCTGCCCAGGGCTGCCCGATGGCGCTGTCACTTAGCATTTCAGAAAGAGAGAAATTGTACTGGCTCTAAAAGTCTTCACATTGGGAGTGTGACATAAAGACGGGTGACGTAAAATCCCGGAAGCAAAGCCTCCTCGACGGTCCTGTAGATTCCCAGGACGGACATCGTTTTGTGGGGGTGGGATCCGACTCCTGGCCTCAGGGTCCCTCGGCCCTGTTGTTTGCGGCTCACCACCTCAACTTGCCCATCCTCATGGTGGGCACCGCGTGGCCAGGGTCCCCCCTCGAGTGCTCCACAAGGCGCTGCGTTCCCACCCAGTGCTCTGAGAGGCCCGAAGTGCTCACTGGGCGTCCCTTCTGTAACGCACGTTAACTCCAGGAACGTATGCATTTATTTAATTCTAAATTTGATGGTAGTAAGAAAAGCACAGATTCGCTGAGGACAGGTTACAACAAGGCAAAGATAAGCAGGCGGCTTTCAAAATAGAGTGTGGAGTGTTATCCACATGATTCCCATTGACTGGAACGGGAGGTCCCACGCTTGGGTTCCGGCCACCACCTTGGGTGTGTTGGGGCGGCAACCGGCAGTGTGCCTTACAGAGGGCCACGTGTGGCCAGAAGCAGGCAGGGATCACGGGCTTCTAGGAGCCGCCTTTCACCCACTCTCTCCCTGTGCCTTCAGGTACCTGGGAATGTACGCCCGTGACGTCAGCCTTTGGGCAGCCTCTGTCTGGAGGAAGCTGAGGGCCTCCTGTTCACTCAGATCCCTTATGCTTTGAATCCCTTCTCTGGCATGAAGCTTTGGGCCCCACTTAGAAGAAGCCCACTCTTGAGGACGTATGGCAGGAAAGGCTTCCTTGCCTTATACCTCAGCCATTTCCTGCATCTGCCCTCCTCGAAGAGAAGATTCTGGAAGGGGGCTCTGATATCTCAGGGGGTTGGAGTCAGGGGCAAGCTTCAACTGGCCCTCAAGATGCCACTGGGCTCACGAGGGAGACCACTAGGATGCATGGGGCTCCTGAGATGGAGGGCAGAGGGAATCCTGGGGAAAGATCCGTGTTGGGAGCACTTTGCTGCCTTCTGAGCCTGTGAGGTCAGAGGAGGAGTGAGCGGTTAACTCCTTTAACTGCCGAGCTGCTTTGGAGCATTGATGGTAGGGGAGGAGAAACACCTGCAGAGATCAGGAGATTGGATTTGTGCAGACATCCCAAATTCGTGATGACTGGGCTGGGACCTTTGCCATCTGCGCCCCTTGGGCTTGCTTACTGCCTTTCTGGGTTTCTCACCTCCCTTTGCCTCCCCGTCCTCAGACTCCTCCCTCCACGTTTGCAGACTGGGCTGGCCCACTGAGGAAGGACGAGGGGGTGCAGAGAGGAAAGGGGGCTCTCCAGCAGCGTGCGGGGCAGGTGGTGGGGGGGGCTCTCTGTTCTCCCCAGGAAGTGAGCCTCGCAGCAGCTGAAAAGAGCCTTGGGTCCCGCTTGCCTCTTCCTGGCAGGACGGGGCTACAGCAACATTTACTTAAGCTGTGGAGTTTGGCACTGCTGCTACCAGGAACCATCTGGAAAGCCCTTCTCAGAAAGCCATGGACCCTCCCAGAAGAGCTCAGCGGAGCAGGACTTGGGCAGAGCTTTGGGGCTTTTTTTTTTGCCCCCTCAGGCAGAACCTGAGCATGGAGGCACCTGAGCAGGGTGTGGGGCGTGGGGGTGGCAGGTCCTCTGGGAGCCGCGTGGGTGACACAGGTCCCCTCTGGCTGGCTCGTGGCTTTTCTCTCTGGTGGGCGGGCCTCCCCACTTAAGTCCCGAGGCATATCTGGTTTACCTTTTCTTTGTCAGGAGTGCACTCGATTTCCTGGGGTTGTGTTTCCATTTACGTATTTTGTATTGCGTTCCACTTACTGTTTTCACCTGAGTCCTGGTGTGTCGTGGGGACGAAGGTGCGGAGCCAGCCAAGGCTGTTGTGGTTAGTTACTGACCCCACCCTGTAATAACAGGGCTTGTTAACATAACGTAAGAAATGAATGGTGCGCCTCTAAACTCTACTGGGGAGACAGGACCGAGAACCCGAGGCTTGGCTTGTGACAAACAGGGCCAAGCTAAGCACAGAGATTTGCCACCATCCTTTCCCTGATCCACAGCTTCAAAAAAGGCCGCAGAGCCCCAAAACAATGCGTGTCTGAACACTCCCGACGGCTACCTGATGGGTGGGCCGAGGCACAAAGGGAGCTGGGCAGACCACAGGTGGGATTCATGTGCTCAGCTTTGTTTTCTTCTCCCGCCAAGGGAAAGTGGTCCGGGGCCTGGCTTCTTGGGGGACCCATCTCCTTGTTTCCATGAGCCTTGGGATTTTGTGGGGCATGTGACATATGTTGGAGAGAAGCGTGAGGCAGAGCACAAGCTGACTCCTTGGTGGGCTGCCCACTGCACCGTGTTGAGGTGGGGGCGGCCCAGCCAGGTGCTGGAAGGAGGACATGGGTGCTGGGTGGGCTTGGCTTTCAGCACCTGGTCGCTTGCTTCGAGACGCTGGGGTCAGTTTTCAGCTTTTCCTGGGAGGCAGCCCACCCTTGGGAAACTTTCCTGTGTTTGACCGTGTGCCTTGGGTCCAGAACATTCCACAGAGGAGTCCATTCTTTCTCTGGTGGAGGCAGCTTGTTGGACTGGAATTCGGGTGTCCACCTGTTTTGTCTTCTTGTCTGACCTCAGCTCCAAAGCCATTTGATGCGTGACGAAACAGGACCCCACCACGAAGCTTTCTTCACCTCATTAAAGTAATGCCCCGAAACTCTCGACTCAGTGGTTGTCGTCTGTGGTTTTTGGACACCCTCGGTTGGTCTTCAATCATCTTGAGAGGCATTTTGGAATATTTCCAACTTGCTTATGTTTAGTTCAACATAAAATATATGCA
Organism: Phoca vitulina; assembly: GCF_004348235.1. Classification (NCBI taxonomy): domain Eukaryota; kingdom Metazoa; phylum Chordata; class Mammalia; order Carnivora; family Phocidae; genus Phoca; species Phoca vitulina. Next base: position 1,709,948 of record NW_022589761.1, read on the forward strand.
GTGGTTGTTTCCTTGAAGACCGAGACAGCTTCGTGTCTCTTCATCGCTAAATATGTTCTGTTGAATTTGTTGCTAAAATAGGTGTTTTAATTTTTTTTTAAGTAATTTGCCCTGAAAAATCGGAGCCATCCCTTAGCAAAGCTGAGGTGTGACATAAAATAATTGCTATTGTGGGAGGCAGGTTGGCAGGGCTGGGTCCATTCTCAGCTGGGGCCTGACCCCCTCTGAAAAATCCCTTACAGGTGACCTTCAAACCCTTTCCACCTGGCATCCGCCAAGAGCGATGCTTCCTGACTTCTTTGTTGCTATTGCTGTTGTCCAATGACATTTTTGTCATTTTACTCGTCTTGGGCATTTAGAAAATATGGATAAATAAAAATAACTTTTAAATATGTATGCTCACCACCACTCAGAGATAATCAGCACATCCTTTTCCAGTCCCTCTGTGGACCTAGAGATGTATTTAGCAAGATAGGATCATACTGCACATAATTCTATACGCTATAGTTTTTACTTAAATATATACCATTTATTGTTTGTCATTGAATATTCTACACAAGGGTCAGCAAACTTTTTCTGTACAGGGCCAAATAATAAATATTTTAGGTGCTGCAGGCCATATGGTCTCTGTTTTAACTACTCACTTCTGTCATAAATGGAAGTGTGTGATAGTCTCCCAATAAAACTTTATTTACAAAAACAAGTAGCAGGTGGATTTGGCCCATGAGCTGTCCTTTGCAGACTCCTGTTCTCTAGTAATAGCTATGCTTTTTTTTTTTTAAAGCTTCACACAAGTAATATGTTCTTTGAGAAAATATTAGAAATATAGAGGAGCAAAGGGAAAAAAATCGGCATCTATAAAATGGTTTAGGCAATCCCCTACCTGCAGAGCATAATAGGACTTGCTTCCATTTTGTCTTTCCTGCACCTAATCTTTCTGATCATCTGCACAATTATTTTCTTAGGGAAGCTCCCAGGAGTGGAATCTCTGGTTGCAGGCAGGCCACCCTGAGGCTGCAGATGTGTATTACGGGGCGTTGCATCCTGAGGCCATTTCTTCCTGTAGTTTTTTTTTTTTTTTTTTTTTAAGATTTTATTTATTTATTTGAGAGAGAGAGAGAGAGAGAGAGAGCACATGAGAGGGCGAGGGCCAGAGGGAGAAGCAGACTCCCCACTGAGCAGGGAGCCCGATGCGGGACTCGATCCTGGGACTCCAGGATCATGACCTGAGCCAAAGGCAGTCGCTTAACCAACTGAGCCACCCAGGCGCCCTCTTCCTGTAGTTTTTACCACAAGAAAGTTCCTTCCAGGGTTCAGTTGAATTCTGTGTCCCCGAGGCTAGGCAGTTCACTGTCACCAGGCCTCTCTGCGACTCATCTGTGCATCAAATACTCATTGGTTCGTTCATTCATTCATTCATTCATTCAAGGACCAAATGCTTATGAAGTAGGGTCTGAACCGAGCAATGTCCCAGGTACTAGGGATGCAAAGGTGAGTAGAGACACACCTGGGCATCCAGAGGCGCAGAGCCCAGGAGGTCTGGGCATGTCATTAAACAGAGTGAGAGAGACCCTCGCGGGGGCCCACCCCATGGCCTGGAGGAACACCAACGCACCTTGGCGCCCACATTTGCTCCCGAGGAACCTCAGAGGGTGAAGGGACCTCCTCCGTCACCTAAGTGAGTCCTTCGGCAGGCCATGCCTTCCCCCTGCAGGATCTGGCCGATCTGGTGACTTCTGGGGGGCAGCAGACGCCCCAGCTCAACCACGGGGTCTGGCTGTGAACTGGAGCTGGAGTTACTTTCTTGCTGCAGCAGAGACCCTGTAGGGAAATCCGGCGGGCGCTTTTGAGGAAGGCCCCCCGGGCAGGGAAGCGGCAGAAGGGGAACCTGGGGGGGGGGGGTTGCAGCTTTGCCTCAGGGGTGTTGGGTAGTCCCCCACACTCCACATGACTGGAGTGGGGTGGGGAAGTCTAGAAGGCTCTGAGGCCCCCTTCATCTCCTCTGTCCCCTCCTCTCCTCTCCCCTTCCTTCCCAAACCTTTCCATGGCCCAGGGGTGACTTTCAAGTGTCTCATCCACTGTTCCCTGAGCCGAGAACTCAGGAAGTTCGTAAAGTCTGAGGATTTGGTGGATTTCTTGTTGATATTTGTGTCTGAGCCTCGAGTAGGTGGCGAGGCGACATCATCCCTGCAGGGCCGGGGGGCCTGGTGAGACCCTCGTTTATTTCCTTTCCAGCCGGATGCCTTCCCACTTGTGCTGTCCCTGTCTGAGGCCTACATGCCATGGGGATAGTCAGAGTCCTGCTGCTAGGAGGGCGCCGCCAGGGCCCCTCACCCAGTGGGGCCAGTCGAAGGCTCGCTTTCCCATTCCTCCCAGTGGGCACGACGGAGGGCTCTGGTGCTGGCCCTTAGGAGCTGTGTGGCCCAGCTAGGGCCGCTCAGCCTTTCTGTGCTGCAATTTTCATGGTGCATTTGTCTTTCTATAAAAGGCTTAGCACAGTCCCTGGCACGAGGAAGTGCTCACTAAATGTGGCCTGTTATTAAGATTCTTTCTGCACTATGCAATACCAAAACAAGTGGGTAAAAAGTGAGAAACTTGGCCAGTGGCTTGGTTGTTGGAGGTCACAGGGCCAAAGGGCCAGCCTCGATGGTTTAATCTCATAGGATCTAGTTGGCATTTGCCAGGGTCCTGAGGGAAGCGGTGGGATCAGTTGGGCTTGTCCCAGCGTTTTCACTGGAGGATGATTGGGGTCCTTCTGACACTGTCCTGGGAAGGCAACTCCCCTCCTTCACACAGGCCACTGCCAGGTGGTCCTTTCTCTGCCCACTTTCCTCCCATATTTTGTTGCCACAAATGAATCCCAATTCAAACTGTCTTTACAGCTATAACTACAGAGATTCAGTGGTTCAAGTCACTGAAAGATCTGGGGATTGGTCTGACTCTAAGTGATGGAGATTTAGCCAATGGTGTTCCCAAGATTTCCTCTCCTCGTAGTGGCAAAAAGGCTACCACAGCTGAGACCTCACATCCGCATACCACCAATCAAAGGAGCACTCTCTTCTGGAGGCCCAGCAATTATCCCCTTGCATTTTGTTACATCTTAATGTATTGTTATGCCCATTTCTGAATCAGTCACCGTGGCCAGGCGAATGGGATGCACCTGCTTATGTCAAGCAGGGCTCACCTTTGGGTGAGGGGTGGGGAATCTCATCCAGCCCAGTAGCTGTGAATGGGAAAGACGAGTTTTTCCCATAGAGATTCGGATGAAGGAGGCCTGGAGCCTGAGCAAAACTGTCCAAAATGTCACAGCTCCAAGGTCCTGTCAGCAGCAGAAACATCTTCCCTCTCGTTCGGGACATTAGAGACATGTCCCGGCCTCCCAAGCAAGGGGGCTAAGGGCCTGTCCGGGGCTGCCCCGCCCTTCGCCCAGGACTTTCAGGGATAGGACGGACCATGCTGTGCAGGAACACAGTTCATTAGTGATTGTCTGCAGGTGCCCATTTCTGTTTCTTCTCTTCTTGTGCTAAATGACAACAGCCGCCCCTAGAGTCACTGGCATGTCTTCCTATATGTCCCCTGTGTGCCCAGGGCTGTTTCCCGGGCACACCAGGGGCGGGATGGGGCTGGCAAGGGAGAGAAGGTGTGATTTCCTGATGCGGAGGTGAAGGTGGTGTGGCTTTGGGGAGCGGTGCCCGCAGCAGAGAGTGGGGAGAGCACAGAGCACCCGTGGTCACCTGCATGGGTCCTGGCAAAGAGTGAAGCCCGGGGCTTGGGATGGCCTTCCCAAGTGAAGAGGAGCAGCTCGGTACTTTCCTTCCACCTCCTCCACTTCTGCTGCCTCCTCCGCAGGTAGAAACATGGTGATCACATAAAAGCGTGCACGTGTCCTAGGTCTGAGAGGACAAGGTGGGACAGGAAACTACAGGTGCCTGCTGACTGCCCCCTCCCCCCCAGGGGGCCAGGCATCGCTAGCCCCGCTCCTAGGCTGAGCAGAGGGAGCGTTTACACCAACACTGGGCCCTGGTTTCCGAGTGTTCCACAGAAGGCACCACTGGGACCTGGCCTTGCTAGAGCCTGCAGTCTGGCCGGGAGAGCGTGCCATCAGATGAGCAAACTGAGGGACGGGGAGGCTGTATCGAGTTAGGAAGGTAGGAAGTGGTAGAGCTGGGATTGAAGCCCACCTCCGTCTGAACCCTTGCCTTTTAATTCCACTGTTGGGTCATGCTGGGAATGGGGCAAATGGCGCGGAAGGCGAAGGTCCTGCTCGCCTGCCCCATCTCCAGCTCCAGGCTGGCCAAGACCAGCTCTGCTGAGTCAGGCTCTGGGGAACGCAGACTTGACTCCTTCCCTCTGGCCCAGTACTGGCTCAGCCCTGCCGAGGACTGACAGGGGCTCACCCCGAGCTCCACACTGAATCTTGAAGTCATCTCCCAAGCCTGGGGTTGCAGATACCTGCCCCCTTCCCACCCCCTAATCAGGGTCACACGCACCACAGGTCACGAGTGGCTTCAGAACATGTCCTCAGGGTGCCCCTAGTGGCCCAAGATGGGGAGAATGAGGCCATAGGAACATGGCATGGTGGGTGGGGACCTGGTTCGGACTTAGCAGATCCAGTTCTCGGTCTGTGGGAGCTTGCTTGGGTCTCAGTTTCCCTTGTCCTTCCAAACGCTAAGCTGCTCGGCCAGCATCATTTACACGCCCTCCTTTGCAGGCTGGCGTGGGAAGGGGGTCTGCTATGGGTGGGGGCACACAGGACGGGACAGAGAGTGCGGGCAGAAGGTCACCACTGGCCCGAGCCGGCACTGGCTGGTGAGCGGACCCAGAGATCTCCAGCCAGAGTGGGCTCCCTCCCGCCCCGCTCCTCTCTGTGAGGAAAGAGGGGGAGATCCCCCATTGGCAGATGAAGAGAAAGAGAAGGGGAGGTCTCTAATCCTCCTCCCTCTGAGGTGTAAATTAGGAGGACAATTCTCTTCTGGGAAGACTTTCAGAGGAGGGGCTGTGGAGTTCTTTGTTGTCGTGCGTCATGGCACGGAAAGCTGAACCAAGTGGCCTCTTCACCCTGGCCAGTGCTGTGAAGAATGCTGGGAGCCGCCGCTCTGCCCTGCACCCACTAGGGTGCTCCTGGGAAAGGGCCCAGGCTCAGCTGGGGGCTGAGTGGGCTGTCCTGGCTGGGGAGGGAGGGTGAGCAGGTTCACCTTGCCCGTAGCTGCTGGGAATGGAGCCTTCCTTGTGAGTGTGTGCCTTTGTGATGGGGGCCTGTGTATCTGCATGTCTGTTGTGTGTGCTGCTCTGAGGGCCGTCACCCTGTGCTTGTCTGTGAGCTCCCTTACTCTGTGGGTGTAGGTTGCTGAGGGTGTGTGTGTGGTGCCGTGAGCTTGGTGTGAGTTGCACGTCTTGGGCCGCGGATGCCGTGGTCTGCAGGGGGGTGTGCGGTGTCAGCGTGTGTACTGATGTGTGTATGGGGGAGGGTGGGCTGGCACGTGACTGTCAGCAGGTCTGTGTGGATATTGGCGTATACCTTAGGACGTAATTTTGGGGTCTACAGATCTGTTGGTGTGGCTGTGTGGTTTGGGGAGAGCATAGTTGTGTGTTGACACATGTTGGTAAAGGATGTGTGTGAGAAGTATGTAATGGTGTGTGTTGTGTATGTGGTGTGGTTGTGTGTGTTGGAAAGTGCATCGGCGTGTGTGTATAAAGATACGTGCGTTGGGATGTGTTGTGTGGGTCAGGGTGTGTATGGTGGGTAGCGGGATGCGATATACCATCATGCTATTACCAACTATTATGCAGGGTTGGTTGCCATCCACCCCCAAAGCATTGTGACCCTTCAGTTTCCTTGTAGGAAGAGAAATGGGATTCTGACCCCAGCCCCACTGCCTTTCCCAGATCCTTAGAACGTTGCTAATGGGGTCTTCCCTCCCGATGTTAGCTCAGCCTCAGGCAGATCGGGCCCCTGAGGTGTAAGCTGGCAAACACAGAAGGGTCTTGTCTTCCTGCATCTCACAACCAGGCCTCCAGCTCCTCTTGGAAGATGCTGGGGCTTGAGGGTCCTGGGTCCCATCCAGGGAACCTCTGTTCTGGAGCTCAGCCAGTTGTGTATCTGGGGTAGGAGCAAAAGCCCCATGAGGACAGCTGTGTTCCTATCACAGTCCCCAGCTCAGAGCATCGAATCCAGCAGGTGGTCAGGGAATGCTGGTCAGCTTACCCAGAATGAAATTAAAAGCTCTCTCCCAGCACAAAGGGCACTTGCCCAGGAGCCAACCAGGACTCAGTCCTTCCCATCACTCCTCCTCTAGGTGCCAAAGAGCCTACAATCACAGTGCAGATCCCGGCAACATAGATCTGCGATGGGGTCACTACCAGCTGGCCAGGCCTCCCTCTGCCAGGAAAGGGAGGATGGGAGTGCACAAGGGGGTGAAAGGGGTGAGATGGGGCACAGCGCATGGGAGTGTAACTCTGGGAACAAGCCCTCATGGTGATTGTTCAGTTTGCTGTCCGCACCCATGGCACCCCCTCTCAGGGCACTGGCAACCTTGGCTTGATGTCCAGTTCCTCCCCTCTGATGGCCGTCGCCCATGTACCTCAGAGCAGCTTTCTCTCCTTCCCCCCTCCTTGGAGGCAGTAGCAGCTTCACCAGCCATGTCCCTGATGGAGGCCAGGATAGTGCAGTCCTGTTGGTCTGCAGAGTGTGGACCACCTGTGCTCTGTGGCAGCAGGGTGTAAAATGAGCTTGCGGCCACCTTTGGGTTGAGTTGGCCAAGTTCTATGGCCGCCATGGATAACCTAGGAGGGCAGCCCTGGGGGGTGGGGAGTGGGTGGTTGGAGATGAGCCTCATTGAGCTCACCACAAGGTAGAGACCAGAATGGTGCCCCAAACAAGCAGCAGGCATTGAGGAGGGGGGCCGGTTTGGTCAAAGGCTGGGGGCCACATGGCCACTGAGCCCTGGAGGAACTTGGAGCAAGGGCTTTTCCCTGACCTCTGTGTGCCTGTAGCATAGGAATCCCCTTTTCCTGAAATGTCAACCCATCTTCTACTAGCCATTCATGAATTCAGACAGAAAAAGACTGTCGGGGGTGCTGCACATGGTAGGTCAGGGCAGTCACGCCCTGGTGAAAGTTTTCCTGGACGTCACATGGAGCAGTGAGACCACAGGTCACCTCTGCCCAGCTTCTGCCCACTTTTGTGAAACTGAGTGCTTTGCAGTGAACTGTCCTTTTTCGGTTGACAGTTGAGGAATCTCTGAGATACGAGCCCTAGTGGGAGAAGCCCGCAAGGCTTCCGGGAGACGGGGGGACAAGGAAGCCATGAGTGGCAGAGAAGGAGGGCACCCCTGAGGGAACGACACTCCTCCAGGATGGGACTCCTCTTACCTGAGCTCCTTGACAGGGAAAGCAAGGCCAGTGGAGGCTCAGAAGCCACGTTTGGTAGCTGCGGCTCCTGGGGGATTTGGATGGAACATGCCAGAGCCCCTGAGGGATAATGATCCTAGAGGATGGGAACTCCTGATAAAAACCAGAGCTGTCGGGGATGGTGGGGCGTCGGAGTGGTCATTTGAATGACTCACCCACATCCCGTCCATCTTTAGAAATCTCCAGGAACTTACCATTGTGAATAAAACCCATGGCTGGCGAGGCCCCATAATTGCCCCCTGCACCCTCTCTCACTGGGCTGAGGCCCTGTTACCTCCTCTCTGTCCTCAGCCCCACAGAGCCAGCGTCCTTGGTGGCCTTGGCACGTCTGTCCTCTCTGAAGCGTGAGCAAGGCTCTTGACACCGCATGTCCCAGGCTGTTACATGTCATCACCCAGACCTCACCTCCAGCCTCACTTCCTCCAGGTGGCCTTTCGGGGACACGCGATAGGAGCCATCCCTTCGGCAGCCTCTCCGTGAGAGCGTTGTTCTGTGTTTTCATCTCGGACGCCCTTGGGAAGCATGCGTGGGCTATTTGCTCATTCGTGGACTCCCTCCCCCTGTTCAGCCATGCGCTTGCTTGTGGTCTCGTTCAACCGTGTGCCTTGAGGGGTCCCAGCTCTCTTCGAAGAGGCAGGAGCATGGTGGCCCTGCTCAATCCGAATCCTCTGAAGGGAGCCGTGGCCACAGCACATGTGGGACGTAGAAGGGCCGGTGTGGGTCTGGGCGGAGCACCTTGTGGTGGGGCAGGGCAGGTGAGGGAATGGGCTGGCGCCGGGAGGGAGTGGGCCGGGAAGGACAGCGGCACTCCGTGGCAGATGCTTGCCAGCCACGGCCCCGAATTCCAGAAGACAGTCACTGGTGTCCGGAGGTTTCATTGGAAGTTCCATGTTCTCCTCACAGCTTGTCCTGTGCGTTTTAAAAATAGAATCCCTGTCTCACTTGGGAACACAGCGCGGGTTAGTGCTGAAGTCAGGGAAGCTGAGGTCTCAGAGATTCCGTGTGGGCGGGGTACGTGCGGTGACTGACTTGGACGTCTGGCGGCAGCAGGTGGGGGGAGCCAAGCCTAGCATCTGGAAGGACGAAGGGGAAGGACCCAGGAGCTCAGTGTGCAGGCAGGTCGGCCGGCGGGAAGCAGACATGGCCGGATCACCCGGGGAGCACCAGGAGTGCTTGTGTGTGCACCATGCATCGCATGCTGCCCGGGCATGGTGCGGGGTGCTGGAAAGCACACATCCCCTTCCTCTGCTCACATAACCTGGGGTGAGGTGTCCACACTGAGCAAGGAGCACGAGCGGCGAGGCCCACCTTGTCTCGGGGCTGGCTGGAGTGATGTGGATCCACCAGGGTTTGTGAGGGCTGCGGGCTTCTCGACGGAGGTGGCGGTAGGAGAGAGGCACCTGCAGGATGGTGGGAAGGACAGGGTGGTCTTGAGGGGGAAGCCGGTGCACTGGAGGCAGGCAGCGGAGGAGAGCCCGGCTCTGCAGGTCCTGGGGCAGGGACAGGCGCCGAATGCTGAGATCGACAGGGAAGGAGGTGGTGGAGGATGCCTTGGCTTGGTGTGAAGATTCAAGGGTACCCCAGGCAGAGTTTCATTCTTTCTGCTCTTGATGAGAACATTGGGAGGCCAGATGAGTGTCTTTATCACTGTCCCATAAAGGCAAGTTTTCTCTAGTCCTCCTGGGGAGTTCTCCGTACCTTGGTGCCTGGGAGGCCCAGATACCATGACCCAAAGCCGTGGGTGGGTGGCTGCAGACCCCATTCCTGCAGTGGGTGGGCTACTATAAAAACTACCATCAACTGGTACCCTACCATTGAAATTTCTCTCCCTCAGTTCAGGAGGCTGGGATGTCCAAGATGGAAGCAGATTCACTGTGTCATGAGGGCGGGCTTCCTGGCTGACAGACGACAGTCTTATGTGACCTCAACATGGCAGAAGGGGGAGGGAGCTCTCTGGGTCCCTTTTGTAAGGACACTAATTCCATTCACGAGGGCTCCACCCCCAGGACCTGCGCACCTCCTGAAGACCCCACCTCCAAATACCAGTGCGTTGGGGGTTAGGATCTCAACATAGGCGTTTTACGGAGACACAAACGTTCAGTCCATAGTACCTCTTCACTGGTCACCCCCAAAGGTCATGTTGTTGATCAAGTTCTCTAAACAAAAACAGAGCAGAAAAGGAGCTGACAGGAAACTGCCACATGCTGTGAGCTTTATCGGGCCTCTGCTTGTCCAGGGGTCCACACGTAAAATCCTTCTCCTTATCGGGGAACCTCACACTCAAGCATTACGAGCCAATGTGCCTAGACCCTTCCCCACTTCTGGGGTCCCTGACACCCCTGGGCCTGATGGAGGCAGGTCTGAAAGGGGGATGTCTGGCAAGTTTTAGATTGTGAAATGCAGCCATGGACAGAAGTCCCCACTCCACACTCGATACCCTGCTCCAGGGATGGCCAGGCTGGCTCACCGCTCCCGCGGCCCGCCTCGGGGGCCAACGAGGACACCAGAGACAGACAGCGGCTGCCTTGGGAGCTCAACACAGGTTACAAGTGGGATTGAGCAAATTCTGCTTTCGCAGACTGTCCTGACCTGCCCGTAACTTTCCCACATGCTATTTACAGCTAGAAGCACAATATTTAGCGGATGGTGAAGCAGCCAGAGAATTCGATAGCACCCCGTGGTCTCCAGGGGGAGAAATGTAATTAAAAAAAGTATTATAGGAGTTCAGGTTATTTTTAAAGCGTGTTTTTGTTTCATGGTGACCCCACAACCTCTTCTGGGTGAGCAGGGGATGGGGGATCCAGTGGGCAGCACAGGTCCTAGGGAGGAAGGAGGGGCTTCCTGTCTGCCGCCCCTCACCCCCAAACTTCACCCCTTCCTGGCCCTGGAACTACAATCACTTCAGCTGCAGGCTTTTTTGGGGGGTGGGTGGGTAGTCCACTTTTTACTTTAGAATAGTGTTAGACTTCTAGAAAAGCATCTAGGATAGTACAGAGTGTAGGGTCCCCTGCTGCTAATATTGCTAGGATGCATTTGTCATGAGGAATGAGTCAATGCTGATGAACTAAAGTCCATACTTATTCAAAGTTCCTTCGTTTTTACCTGATGTCCTTATTTGTTCCAGAATCCCATTCAGGATACCACATTGCATTTAGTTTCTTTTTCATTAACAAACTTGATCTTTGAGAGCAGTTTTTGGTTCACAGCAGCCCTGAGGGGCAAGCGCAGAGTTCCCACATCCCCCTGCGTCCCCCCACCCCCTCCCCTGCTGTCCGCATCCTAGTTGTCAGTCTCCTTAGCTTCTCTTGGCTGTGACCGGTTCCCAGACCTTCCTTGATTTGGATGACCAGGACAGTTTTGTCTTTCTTTCTTTTTTTTTTTTTTAACTCTTTTTTATTGTTATGTTAATTACCATACATTACATCATTAGTTTTTGATGTAGTGTTCCATGATTCATTGTTTGTGCATAACACCCAGTGCTCCATGCAGAACGTGCCCTCTTTAATACCCATCACCAGGCTAACCCATCCCCCCACCCCCCTCCCCTCTAGAACCCTCAGTTTGTTTTTCAGAGTCTATCGTCTCTCATGGTTCGTCTACCCCTCCGATTTCCCCCCCTTCATTCTTCCCCTCCTGCTATCTTCTTTTTTTTTTTTCCTTAACATATATTGCATTATTTGTTTCAGAGGAGCAGATCTGTGATTCAACAGTCTTGCACAATTCACAGCACTCACCATAGCACATACCCTCCCCAGTGTCTATCACCCAGCCCCCCCATCCCTCCCACCCCACCCCCCACTCCAGCAACCCTCAGTTTGTTTCCTGAGATGAAGAATTCCTCATATCAGTGAGGTCATATGATACGTGTCTTTCTCTGATTGACTTATTTCGCTCAGCATAACACCCTCCAGTTCCATCCACATCGTTGCAAATGGCAAGATCTCATTCCTTTTGATGGCTGCATAATATTCCATTGTATATATATACACCACATCTTCTTTATCCATTCGTCTGTCGGTGGACATCTTGGCTCTTTCCACAGTTTGGCTATTGTGGACATTGCTGCTATAAACATCCAGGTGCACGTACACCTTCGGATCCCTACATTTGTATCTTTGGGGTAAATACTCAGTAGTGCAATTGCTGGATCGTATGGTAGCTCTATTTTCAACTTTTTGAGGAACCTCCATACTGTTTTCCAGAGTGGCTGCACCAGCTTGCATTCCCACCAACAGCGTAGGAAGGTTCCCCTTTCTCCGCATCCCCGCCAACATCTGTCGTTTCCTGACTTGTTAATTTTAGCCATTCTGACTGGTGTGAGGTGGTATCTCATTGAGGTTTTGATTTGGATTTCCCTGATGCCGAGCGATGTTGAGCACTTTTTCATGTGTCTGTTGGCCATTTGGGTGTCTTCCTTGGAAAAATGTCTGTTCATATCTTCTGCCCATTTCTTGATTGGATTCTTTGTTCTTTGAGTGTTGAGTTTGATAAGTTCTTTATAGATTTTGGATACTAGCTCTTTATCTGATATGTCATTTGCAAATATCTTCTTCCATTCTGTTGGTTGTCTTTTGGTTTTGTTGACTGTTTCTTTTGCTGTGCAAAAGCTTTTTATCTTGATGAAGTCCCAATAGTTCATTTTTGCCCTTGCTTCCCTTGCCTTTGGCGATGTTTCTAGGAAGAAGTTGCTGTGACTGAGGTCGAAGAGGTTGCTGCCTGTGTTATCCTTTAGGATTTTGATGGACTCCTGTCTCACATTGAGGTCTTTCAACCATTTGGAGTCTATTTTTGTGTGTGGTGTAAGGAAATGGTCCAGTTTCATTCTTCTGCATGTGGCTGTCCAATTTTCCCACACCATTTGTTGAAGAGACTGTCTTTTTTCCATTGGACATTCTTTCCTGCTTTGTTGAAGAGTAGTTGACCATAGAGTTGAGGGTCCATTTCTGGGCTCTCTATTCTGTTCCATTGATCTATGTGTCTGTGTTTGTGCCAGTACCATACTGTCTTGATGATGACAGCTTTGTAGTAGAGCTGGAAGTCCGGAATTGTGATGCCGCCAGCTTTGCTTTTCTTTTTCAACATTCCTCTGGCTATGCGGGGTCTTTTCTGGTTCCATACAAATTTTAGGATTATTTGTTCCATTTATTTGAAAAAAGTGGATGGTATTTTGATGGGGATTGCATTGAATGTGTAGATTGCTCTAGGTAGGATGACCAGGACAGTTTTGAGGAGCCCTGGTCAGGTCTTTTATAGGGTTTGTGTGAGTTTTCTCTCGGGGCCAGACTGGGGCTATGGGTCGTCAGGAGGAAGACCACAGAGGTAAAACGCTATCACATCATATCAGGATGTGACTTATCACTGTTGATGTTGACCTTGGTCACCTGGCTGAGGCTGTGTTTGGCAGGTTTCTCTCCTGGAAAGCCACACCCGTTTCAGTGAAAGTGAGTAGGCGGGACCAGCTGCAGAATTTAGGGTTCAGTGCAAAATGAGAAGGTGGGGCCCAGGGTTCAAAATTATTAAGAATGTCAAGAGAATGACCACAGAACACTAAACCAGAGTCGGGGTCCTTCTAAGCCCGAGGTCCTGTGTGCTGGTGCCGACCGCACTCCTGCAAAGCCAGCCCTCCTGGTGGGACCATCGTCGGATCCCTGAGGCTACGCTAGGGCCCTGCGCGCACAGTTGAGGAGCCCCGTGCCGGCAGGCGTGGCTCCCTGGGCAGCCGAAGGGGGCGGCTGGCGAGGGAGGGTCAGAGGTACCTGCAGCCGTGTGGGGAACCTCAGTGTAGCCAAGCGTGTTGGCACAGCCCAAGTGCATGTGGAGGTCCTGCTGAGCCACCTGCCCGGGAACATGACAAAGTCGACCTGAGCTCCCTGACACAGAGGGACAGAGAATGGTCAACGGTGTGCGTGAGGCAGCAGTTTTACCAAACAGAACAACTCCATAATTAAAAAAAAAAAAAAATGCACTGCCTTTATTTGGGGGGCGGGGAGGGGTGGGAGTCTCTCCTTTCTCTTGGTGCCCAGAGCAGCACTTTCCCCCTGGAAGATCTTCGCATCTCTTATTTACAAAATGCAAAACGAGCCTGTTTGTGCTGGGCAACCCCGGGAGCCCTGCTGGAGGGGGGCAGCTGGCGATGGCAGCCTCTCTCCTCGCCGCTCCCTCACTTGGAGAGGAGGCTGTCTCAGTCCCGGGTCTCAGGTGCATACCTGTGGAAGCACAGAGCCCTTGCAGCAGCATCGGGGCGGCGATAAGGATGTACAGCTGCCAGCCACCTTCTCCTTGCTGTTACTCACCCAGCTGTTTAGAGAAGGAGAGAGTATTTCTAATCAGCCATATGGCACAGAGTTTTATTTGCCGTGGTAAGTTAAAATGTACATTATTGGTCAGCATCTCGCATGCAAATTTTGACACTGCATTCCAGGAGTACCTGCTGAAGAGAGTGGGAGCGAGTCGGCTCAGTGTAATCACACTGCGCGGCGGGCTTGTAGCTCTGCCATCCCCAACCACGTCCGCTATCTCCCCGCAGCGGCTGCCCCGGGATATTGCCGCGCGACTCCTGCAGCCAGAGAAACACTATGTAAACATGGTGTGCGATCTCGAAAGTGAGTAATGAAGTTGAGTACTTGTTGCAAAAATTAATAAATGGCTGGTTTACACGTGATGGAGGAGTCTCCCGTGTGAAAACGGAGCCGCCGGGCGTAGTGTTGGATAAAGGCACCTCCAGGCGCAGGAGACTTGAGGAAAGGCATCCTTTTCTCCGTCGCTATGACCAAAGGGACCCTTCTCATCTGTGCCCTTAACTTTCTACTTGCCTAACATGAAATTGTCACAAATAGATCTTTCTCCTCCTCTTTGCCTGTCAGAATCTTAACCCTTGCCTCAAAGGAGAGCACGGCAGAGGTGGGGAACTCTCTGCAGTTTCTGGAATGGGTCTGTGCTGGCCGATGCCTCTCAGCCTTTGCAGACGCTCTTCCTTCGCTCGTGTCCATCAGGTACCTTATTGTGTGTCCCAGAGTTACTGCTCACTTCGTGAGTCTATTTCAGTTCAAGTGCCGCTTTCTCCGAGGAGCCTTTCTGTCCATCCCCGTTTGCACTGTTCCTCCTTTGACAGTTAACCCCCTGCCCTTGGCGCCCATACTTCTTTGATGATGCTTATGCCTCTGTCACTGCCTGTCTCCTCCCATCCACAGAGTCAGACAGACCAGGGTCCAAATCTCAGTTCCTGTAAGGATCAGCTTTTGTGACCTTGAGCAGGACCTCAAACGGCCCATCTATAAAATGGGAGACACAGTTTACAGTCTGTAAGGCGGTGAGGATTAGATACGAGATCATGTATCCGGCACACGGTAGATGCTCATTAGATATTTGTTAGTGCATGGGTGGAGGAAGTGGGACTTCTGCGGTCTGTCCGTCTGTAGCCTGGAGAGAGGGAGGAGGGCATGCGGGAGAGAAGGCACAGCAGGACAAAGGGGACACGTGGAAGCCAGTGAGGTGTGTCGGGGACAGCAACTCTACCTGGCTAGGAGTGTGTCAGGGACTGGAAGTAGGTGGCTCTGGAAGGGGCGGGGAGGGCCAGACTGTGGAGGCCCTTGACGCCAGGCCGGGACTTAGTGTGGCAGGCGCTGGGCTCCTGGGCCACGTGTGTGAGACACGGCCGAGGTTTGTAGCCTGGATGCACTGAGAGCACGTGGAGGGGTCCCCGCTGTGACATGCATCCTGGGTCCTCAGGACCATCCCTCCCTCTGATATCCACCCCCTCCCCAGACCTTTCTGGAGCTCCCAGGTCCCCGGCAGCAGCCTGGCCTAGGCCTGGGGAAGTCTGCCCGCCCTCCCTCTCCCTCCAGCGGGGGGTCAAAGCGCCCCCACATGCTGCTGAGGGAGGATATTCCAGGAGGCCCCTGAAGTGGGGCATTAGAGCAGTTTGGATTTTCTCTTACTGCTAACATTGATTACTATTAATTAAGGTTGATATTTACAATCAGAGGAGTACAGGAGCAGATCATTTTTTATTAATCATTCTTCTAGATTCATCATTAGTCATCATTATCAAAATATTGAAGACAGTGGACAGTGGCTGGGTTTTTAAAACCAAGCGAATGATTAAATTATGCTACATCATATAAAGTCTGTGTCTTCTGTCACCTCTCTCTCTTGGTTCTCCCTCTTGTCCCCAAACGGGGTCTCAGCCCCATGTCATTTCTCCTCCCCTCTCTGCCCTCCGCCCCCTCTGTGAGCCCTTCCTCCTTCCTCACCGGTTCCCTCCCTCCCTCCCTTCCTTCCTTTCCTTTCTCCACCATCAATGATACCATCTTGAGATTCTGCAACTTGCTTTTTTTTCTTTCAACGGTATGGCGTAAAGGTGATCTTCTGTTACGCCTGAGTGCTGGCTCACTCCTTTGCATGTCCAGTGCAGCATGGCTGTGGAGTGAGGATTGTTGATTTTTACAGCCTTTGCCCGGCTGGTGGACATTTCTGTCATTCCCCTCCCCCTTTCCTCTTGGTGCCGTAGCCAGTGACATGGTGGGGCTCCTCCGTGCATCTCTGGGAGCATGTGTGAAGCCCACCCTCCCCACCTCGTCCCTGAACTTCGGTCAGACCAACCTGCCCTCCCTCCCTGGTCTCTGGCGTGACCCCACCCTTGGCTGTGCTTAAAGGGGGTTCCCGCCCACTTGGAAAGCCTTCTCCTCCCCACCTGGCCATGTTCAAATCCTGCCCGTATCTTAAGGTGCTGGGGCATGTCTGTTCCTCCAGAGTCTTAAACTGTTCATTTCCTCTTCTGAAATTTTCCTAAGAACTTGTCACTTTGTAGCCAAGTGCATTTTGTAGTTTTGAATCTCCAGCCCATGAGGGCAGGGAAGAATCTTCCTGGGTCATTATAGACACCCAGTAAGGGTTTAACGAGCTTGTGGGCTTTTTCCATGTGTTGGGCCCTGGTGTCCTCAGATTCTCACTTCCCGGGGGCAGAGGTGGGGACCAAGGCCTCTCTTGCCTTCTTCCCTCTGAGGTAACTGGTCTTCCTCCTCTCCCCTGTTCCAAATGAGACGCTGAATATATTCTGAGTGAGCCGTACCAGAGCCATTTGCTCCGGTGTTGGTCCTGTGGACTCTGGTCATTAGCATCCTGACATTTGGAATGAGAAAAATGGAATTTAGGGGATCCTACAAAAATGCCTCCATTTAGGAGTTGTTTTTTTTTTTTAAGTAGGCAAACAATTGTAGGTAATTTAGTTTGTCTGTTAATGGCACACATGGATTTAGTAAGCAGGAAAGTGTTGCTAAGTTGTGGACACATACTGCAGACCATTCAATGAGAATCAGCCTCTGATGGGTAGCAATAAATGTCAAACTGTTCAACATCGATTGTTCATGAAGGAATATTGCTTAACAAAGAATAAAGTACCTTTTTGAGGCTATTCTATTGGTTTGACTTTAAATATAAAAAGAAATCGGAATACTGACTCCCTCTTTGGCTCCCTACACCCTGAGGCTGGAGACAGGGGACCTGGTGGAAATGGGGAACAGACCACTTGGACCTCTATTCTCTTGGTAGCTCCTTCAGTCCCCAAAGAGAAGGGAAGCATGTCTAAAAGCCTCTAGTGGCTTCCACAATACTGCCAACTTCTTCATTTGCCTTGCCTGCCTCTTGGGCCTCTGTCCTGTGGTTCTTCTCTCATCTGCTACTCTCCAGCTATCCTGGTCTGCTTGTTGGTCCTCAGAATGCTCCGGTATGGACCTGCCCCAGGGTCTTTGCACTTCTTTTCTCTCTACATAAAATTCCACTCTTCTCTGCTTTTCCCTGACCATCCAAAGTCAAAGCTCACCTTCACCCCACACTCCCTCAGTCCCTAACCATCCCATCACTCTTATATAGATCATGATTTGGAAGCGTCTTATGTTTTACCAGCACCTTATCTGCCTCCCCTGTAGAACGTGAGCCTCCCGAGAGCAGGGAAGGGGTCTGTCTCATCCACGTGGGTAATCCAGTGCCTAGAGCAGTTCGTGATACAAGAATAGTATATGTTCTTCATGATATTCGTGATACAACAACAAATATTGACAGAACAAGTGTGTTGAATGACTCTCCGCAAAGTGATAGGACATACATGCATTTTATAAAACAGCAACCTCCCAAGGCATGATAAAAAGATGCTTTGGCTGCCTTTCAAATGCATCTCCCTTTAGTGAATTTTTCTCCTTTACAACTTGAAGGAAGCAGGGTTATCCAGCAGTGGCTGGTTCCTGCTACTTTTGAGACAACCTGGTACTTTGTTTGGGGCGCCGGGTCCGGGGGCTGTCCTCGCCGGTGGCCTGGGTTCTCGCCCACGGAAACTGGGACCTGCTTTCTTGCTTTGCCGAGCTCGGGGATGGCCAGGCTGACACAATAGCTGCAGACTCTTGAGTTAGCTGATGAATCGAAGGACTTAAGTGAAGTGGAAATCTACCCCTCCCGCTCCATGCTAGTTATCACCGTCTGGAATAAAAGGAAAAGATGATTCTTTCCCTTCGTCTCAGAGGATCCTCTGTTGTTATAAAACACTTAGGTCAGGGGATAGTTTCCTTACTCTATAGAAATAAAAATCTGTGTACTTTTTCTAGCACTGAAGAAAAATAGCAACCCCCCAAAAAATGTTTTTAAAAGGCACCATGCAGCTTCCCAGTATGCGTCTTCTTTGTGCCCCTCATCCAGACCTTGGCACCCTCAGAGGGGCGAAAGGATGGGGGTCAGCATGTGTGGGTTAGGATGCTGATTGATCACGTCCAAAAAAGCTGTCGGTGTGGAGAATCCTTGGGTGTTGGATTTTTTTTTTTTTTCCCCAGGAGAAAGTATGCTTGACCCTGAGAATCAGATATTAAGAAATATAAGCTATGAAGTCATTTTGGCTGATTTAATCTAAACGTCCTGTGTGCTCTTGGGCAGAAGTTTCAAGGTTGGGAGGGTCTTACCGGTCTATGGCGGGCACCGCTGTGTGCGCATCTCTGGGCCGGCCACCCTCCGCCCCTCCAGGGGGCTGTTGTGTCTGGCCGGCTCCCATTTAGAAAGTGCTTTGGATAGGAGGTCCTAGTGCCATCCTCGGGGCTCGGAGTGGGCAGGCATGGTCTGGATCCCAACTGTGCACACAGCCTCTGCAGCAGGCTGGCATCCCGGCTGCCTTGGGTGCCCGCTGGGGAGTAACAGTACCTGCCTTCCGTGATTGGGGTACGAAACAGCACTGTCCTCCTCTCTACAGCAGAGAACGTAGCACAGAACCTCTCCCTCCCACCCCGACCCTGCCCCTTTGAATTGCCCTGAAATCTGCCCTTAAAGTGTCCTGGCCTTCCCGGAGACCCTGACTATCCCGGGCCCAGGGGACAAAAGTCGTGTTGCCTTGAGGCTGGTGTGACGGTCTCGTTCCTTGCCTCCTGATCCTGTGTGGCTAATGCACGTGGCCCGTCAGCCTGGCCTGCTCTAAGACGGCTCCTCGTCTTTTTGGTCCCGGGCTTCAGAGTGTTCGCCTGTCTGCGTGCTGCTGCCTCCCTGCATTCCCCCAGACGGGCTGATCACTGCCCCTGAAGTTCTTTCTCGGGGGCCAGGGTGAGACCCTGCCCTCTCCACCACTCTATATTGCTGCTCTGGGCTTTTGGACCGTATTCTTAGTTAGGATAACGCTGGCCACTGTTACCGACGTACCTTAAAATTGCAGTGTCATCACACAACAACAGGCTTCTCTTCCTCGCTCACAGAAAACCCAATCCATATAGGACATGAGGGGCTTTCATCTAGGGACCAGGCCAATGGGCTCTCCGTCATTTACACAGATTTTTATTTCTATAGAGTAAGGAAACTATCCCCTGACCTAAGTGTTTTATAACAACAGAGGATCCCCTGAGACGAAGGGAAATGTAGCTCCCAAGGTCACAAAGGGCGTCGGAATGGGCTGTCAGGCAGGGGAGAACGAGGAGGACCACAGGGGATTTCTGGTAGACCTGGAAGTGGGGTGCTTCTCTTTGTCCACGTCCCATCGGCCAGGACTGGTCACGTGGCCCCTGCCAGCCACCGGTGAGCCTGGGAATCCACTTCTGGCAAGACCTCCAGGCCGCAGCAGGAAGGGCGGCTTTTCTATAGACCGGCCATGGCAAAGACCAGCGACTTCTTGATCCTCTGACTTGGCGTCAGTGCCCCTCACCGCAGACCTTGAGCTCCTTCCTCTGTCTCTTTCTTGCTCTGACTTGAACGTTGTAAAAGGGTGCTTTTTTTGCTGTCTTTAATAATGTTTTGACTCCCTTTGCCTTTGCTAAAAGTAAGTCCTAGCCACTTACGTCTAAGACTCTCCAGTGGCATGTTCCATTCTTTTCCCAAATTTTATCCAAATCATCCCTCGATTCCTTGGCTTATTTGACAAATAGATATGTACTTGTGCCTGTGTAAGTATGTGTGTATGTTTGTATGCATGTGTATACACGTGTGTGAATGCATGTGTTGTGTCCGTGTGCGAATGCACATGCATATATATGTGTGCGAGTGTATGTCAGAGGCCCACCATGTTCTTTCCAAATGTCCTGTGTTGAGCTCTCGCACTGGCTTCTCTGGGTCTGCCCTCTTCTCCCTCACTGGGAATCTTCTGGCTTCACCGACAGCATAGTATCTTTGAGAGCGTCTTCACCTTGCTTGGCTTGACACTCATGCCCTGGAATCCTCCTTCTCTTTACTTCAAGCATTTTGAACCTTGGCATCCTAAAATGTAGGATGCCCATCGGTTAATGATGAATTACAAACATTTATTGACTTTTTAACGAATGCCAGGCAGTGTGCTAACTTGTTAAATGGATTTAAGCTTCCTAAAACCTTTATGAGATAGGTACTAATTTTATCCTCTAGGGATAAATTGGGGATCTGAGATTTAGAGATGTTAAGTCACTTCCCTGGTGTCACACAGGAAGTGCTGGGGTCTGCCGTGCTTCACCTCTGTGCTCTTGACCGCTGACCCATCTCCCTGCCCCAGTCCGGCCCAGCCTGCCCCCCACAGGGAATTGGGAACTGCAAACTACACAGTTGTAGTTGTCCAAGATTCCAGTGTTTTCTGCTTTAACTACCTTGTCATTCATTAGAACTCAATTTAGAGTATAAAAAAAAAAAATTCCCTTGCTCTCTCTGGTCTGGAAAGTGAAGTTATCATCAAGACGGGTCAAGCCCTCGTCACATGAATGAAGACAATAGTAGTAATCATAAGGGCTGATGCCTGGCTTTTTAGCCAGCAGATAGGTCTAATGGATGGTCAGACAGTGAAAGGCTCGATCAGTCCTGTACCCAGACTCTTGACTGGTGGGACTGGGAGTTTTGTGTCCAGAGCATACCATTTCCTGCTCCCATCTGCCTGGTAGGCCTTTGTCAAGCTCGCAACGAGATGTCTGTGCATCCCTCCTTGGGGTCCTCATTGCCCACTTCTGTATGCTTCGCCCTCGGGCATATAGGAGCCCACGAAGTGAGGGTCTTCTCTACAGACCACTCCTTCACCTTCTGTAATGGCCTGCTCCTTTGGGATAGAGAAGACCCGGCCACTGGGGTAGCCCATCTTCTACCTCCTGTCTCTCCAGATTTTAGCCTTGACCTAACCATGAGGTTTTATTTCTTGTTCTGTACTTTGCCCAGCTCTTTTAAACCAGTGACCTTGCTGCCAGTCCCCTTCCTTGCATGAATCTCTATGCTCTCCCGTACGCCTTTTGTCTGAGTCGTATCTTCTGTGCTTTGTGGTCACCAGGATGCCAGGTCATGGAGCAGGCCGGCTTCCCTGGGTGCGGTCAGCTGGCCTCCGGGAGGACGTGGTCTGCACCCACTCTGTGAAATGTATCAGAAGCCCAGCTGGGCCCTGCTCTGGCTTCTCCAGGCAGAGTCGTATTTCCTCCCGCTTCCCACCAGCACCTCCCACTCAGCAGGGAGTTTGGGAACCCCTTGCCCTCAGATGGCTCTCTCCTCTTGTGTTCTCCGGCGATGCACAAGAATAGAACCCCACTCCACCAGTAGCTGACCAGAAGTCCAGGAGGCAGCCAAGTGACTCCCTCCCAAACTCCCAGGGGAGTCTTTCTGCCTCTTAAAGAACTCTTGAATGAATCCCATAGTCTCCATAGTGAGTGCCTTATTTCACATCCTCGTGGCATTCCCTCATAAACACAGCCTCTGTTCCTGGAGCCTACTCTTTGGTTCAAACCAGTGTTCCCCAGACCCCCAGAAATCTGATCATGCCACCTGCCACTCAGTCTGAAACAACTCGGTGATTTCCCACTGCCCTCTACAAAAAGGCCACAGTCTGACGAGACCCTTTGGGGTCCAGGGTCTGCCTGTCTCTACAGCTCCTTCCCTTCGTCCCCACACTCTGGGTTCTGGCTGGGCTGACTCCTGGGATCCCCCAGTACCATATTCATTCATCCCTTGGGGTCTTTGCATGCTTCGCCCCCTCTACCTGGAACGCCCCTGCCCCATGTCTTTGCCTGGCTAGCTCCTGCCTCCCTTTGAAGATTCCTCAGGAAGACACCCTCCCTAGGGGTTGGGGGGTGCCCTGAGTGCTCTCTGGGCACCCAACCCATCCATCTACCAGTGCGGACGCCATATCACAGTTGTTCTTCGCTCCCTTTAACCCCTCATCACCCAGGAGGCACTCCATATACTCTGTGGAATGAAGGAATGTTCCAGAAATCCAAATTCAGCCTGGTAGCTCTCTTTTTACTTCTTTCATATATCAAGTAACTGTTTCTCCTCGTCCTTTTTCTTTCTCTGGGATAACAGTGTTTTGCACTTCTCCCTCATTACATGGATTCTTTCAAGCTTCTGGCTGTCTTCTGTTTGTAGCAGCTTTATTGAGATATAATTCACAAACCATACAATTCACCCGTGCAAAGTGTGTAAGTCTGCGATTTTCATTACATTCACAGAGTTGTGAACCCTCGCCACAATCAATTTTAGAACATCTTCATTACCTCGGAGAGAAGCCCTATACCCTTTAGCTATCAGCTCAAATCCCCTTGTCACCCCCAGCACTAGGAAACCACTAATCTGCTCTCTGTCTGGAAAGATTTGTCTATTTGGGACATCCTCTAGCCCTCTGAAAGCTTAGCTCTGGAGGACACATGCACTCCTTGTTTGGTACTCTTGAGCCAGTGGTGGACTTTCCTTTTTCTCTCTTCCTTCCTCCCTTCCTTCCTTCCTTCCTTCCTTCCTTCCTTCCTTCCTTCCTCCCTCCCTCCCTCCCTCCCTCCCTCCTTCCCTTCCATCTTCTCTTGGTCTCTTTAGCAAGGACTCTGAAACTCAGTGTAATGGCTCTTAATTTTTCTGGGACTCAGGAAAAGGGGGCATATCCCTTCTTTGTTATAAGGATTAATTACTTTGTAAAGTGCTATAGGGTTTGTAGAGTGGAAAATCAAACCATTGTTGGTTTTGTTTCGTTGTTCCAAATTAATGTCACTTTCTCAGGTTTTTTTCTTAATTTGGTCTACCTCATTAGCAAAATCAAATTTCAGAGGAAGATGTTGCATGCCTCCTTTTATCATACCCGCCAGCCTGGAGAGCCCGTAGCGAGAGGCAGGGACGCAGAGGCCGAGGCTGGAGAGGATGCAGCCAGGAGCCCAGTACACATGCGCTCTTGTTTGGTGGTGGCTTGAGTCTCGCTTCCTCACCGGGAGAGGGAGAGGGGCCCTCAGTCCACATGTGGCGTATGCGTTTTCTGTAATCACCTATCCGGTTTTGATCTACTTGGTCCTGGCGCTCCACAAACATTTCCTTGGTTCAGATAAAGGGCAAGTGCTGATAATTCGCCTACGAGGCAATGAAACTCCTAAATATAAGGAACACGGATCAGCTGCTCTAGTATTTAAAAATTGCAAACTTAAATCAAGAATCAAGTTACCGTTTGGGGGTCTATTGAATTATAACAAATATTGAAAACTAAATCTCCCAGCTGCCGAGGAGACAGGGAACCAGGGCTTCCAATAATGCTGGTGGCATTCTAAATGGTTGAAGTCCCTGCAGAAGACAATTTGTCAATACCTATCAGGAGTAATAACATGTTAAACTCGTTGACCCAGTAATTCCACTTCTGAGAATCTATTTTAAGGAATTTATCCAAAGTATGAAAAAAGCTAGATGCGGGCAAGGTTCATTATAGCATCATTTAAGATGTCAAAAATTAAGACGGGAATCGAGCTAAATGTATGGCATTGGGGTTTTCCATGGAACCAGGTCTCCTTGATGGACAGTTGTGCAGTCAATTAAAATGATGGTTTTCGGGACTGTGCACAAGAACAAAAGAAGGAAGCACAACTGAAAGTGGACCATGAGCCCGGCCACGTGAAACGACATGTGCAGAAGAGCTCGGGAAGGGGACATGTTGAATTATTTACTGCGGGGGGCTTGTAGGCGTGACATTGGGGGGCCTCCTTGGTTTCTGTCTCACCATATTTTCTACCGTAGAGCATTGCTTCCGTAATAATAAAGAAGAATTAGAGAAAAACAAAATCAACCCCCGGCGCATCTTAGGAAGGTCAAACGTGCTGTTTCGTTCTCAGAAAACCTTAAATGAGGAGCAAAGAGACAGTAGTAGTAAACTAGCATAATGACCATATTCCCTGGCATTCCGCAGAAAATGACAATTTCCCCCATTCCCTGAAACAAATCTTGACTAACTTTGATAGTTCAGCAATTAGAACTTTGGCATACAATCTTTCTTCTTCAACTCCTATAATTAGTGGTCTCCAATTATATGAATCAATTTCAATTTCTATAAATCAGATGATTTAGAGAGAAGGCTGTTCAATTTCCTTTTCAACTGTATGGTTTCAGCAGCAATAAAACTCTCAGCTTAAAATATCAGGATGCAACTTGCTCCAGAAATATTACCCAGAGCAGTTAGGGCTTCTGCCGGGAGGTACGGCACCTCCCAGGTAGCCGGTTTTGGTGGCATCCCTTACTGTCTGCCCCTGCATCCGATGTGGGACTGACACATGCTTATAGATGCCTTCCCCGTCTGGGTGAATATCACCAGACCTGCCTGGTCTTCCAACACGTAGACCCATCTTGGACCCAGATCGCTCTCTCTGTGTAATGCCAGTCAGCATGTCTCCTTTGTCCTTTAATCCTGCACTTGACAACCTTAGTGGCCTGTGAAGGTTTTGCATGCAGTGGCCTGGCACCCCGGCGCCAATCGGCAGGGCAGCTGGACTCCCCTATGCCTAGCTTCGAGAAGCGCTCGATACATTCAGCTGCTTTGTGGGGCTCTTCTTGAATTAATTCCCGATCTGTCTCTGGAATTTGGAGATGTGTTTTCTCCTTCTCCCCGAGTCCTTTAGTGATGGGATGTGATCGCTGTCATTCCACAAGGAGCAGGTCTTGTTATTAATTCTAAAAATTTTAAAAAGGAAAAACCGTTTAGCTACTTTTTTTTTTTTTTTTTTTTTTAAATCTGAGAGTCTCAACAGATTCTTCCCGGTGTGGAATCTTACAGACACATTCTTGTGGCATTCACTGTACCCTCCCCCTTCTGAAAGCAAGAAAGCGGGGTGGGATAGAGGGCAGGTCCAGGGGTGTTGCTCCCAGGACCAGAGCCCAAGGCTGCTCTGGTCTGCAGATAGATGGACAGCCACTCCCCACTCCATTCTCCCCTTGGAGGAGATAAGTGGCCAGGGCTGGCATTTAAACTGCTAATACGGTTTTTAGCAAGATGTCTCCTTTTTGTTGGAGGTTGGCTTATTCTTTTATAGTACTCTTAAATTCAGCTTATGTTGAATTATTGTTGTTCTTCGTTTTATACATGACTTCCAGTTCCCACAGCATTAGGGTCTCATTAAGGGCTAGGGCTGCTAACTGAGGTTTCTTGACAGATAGATCATGGGAAATCAGGATGTGGCACAGTGGCCTCCCCAAGGTATCGCTCAGTGCGACCCCCTCTTGGAATGCTGGCCCGGAGAAGCTCAACCCCACACCTAAACTTCTCGTTCGGCACCTGGGGCTGCTGAGAAAGGGGGGGCAGCAAGACTGTCTCCCAAACCTTAAAGAGGACGAGACCCACATCTCAGGGAATGATGCTCAGTTAGACAGGGAATTTAAAACAAGACACAGAGATGTGGAGGAGGTTGCAACCATGGGATATGATGTTCTGTCTCCAGAATGTTCAAGAAAATGACTTCAAACCACCCTCGGAATATTATGTGAAGAGGCAAAACGGGATAAAAAACGAAATGCAATCTCTATTTTGTTTACATTTGAATACACACGTGTTAATCATATTTAAATGAATATGATTAGGAGGGAGAATATGAAAGTATTACAGCCAGAGGAAGGTGGTAGAATTAAAAATGGTTTTCATTTTCTTTCGTGTATACCTTTCTCTGTTTCCCGAATCTTCTACAGCAAATATGGAATACTTTTATAAATAAAACGTGGGGGGTTAAGAGGCTGAGGGAGAGGAAGATCCGAACGGCCCCTACCGTACCCGGTACCTGGTCGTGTACCGCGGTCCCCCGCCGTCTTGCGGGCTGGGTACCAGCACGTGCTGAGAACCCCCACTGCCGCTCAGGCCTTCAGATGCACCCCAAACGCATTTTCACTGAGTTCGAAGGTTTGTGAGGCCCTCAGTTGGCTCTAGTGCCTGGGAACCAGCGAGGAAAACACTGATTTTTTGGAGGAGAAAAGTCACTGCTGACTTTTTTTTTTTAACCAAGTTGACCACTCCTAAGACCAGCAAATAGTTTTGCTGCTGAGTAAACACAATCTTCACTTTCATCTGTTTTTGATAAGGCCTAGAATGGGCCGGGGGTTGGGGGGGACCACTCCTGTTGACTAGGGAGACAAGACTAGTAGGCAAGCTTTCTTCACTTGGGGCAGAAGACTCACAAGTATTCCAAATTAGCATTTTACTCTTTACAGACCCTTTTCATCTCCAGGAGGGAGTTCTGTATGTATCATGCTTAGATCTCCATGTTACAGGTGGAGATGGTGTTCGCATCCCTTTGCTGAACCCATGGTGGAAACAAAACCTGGACCACTGCTTCCAAAACTGCGTGGCTTCTTTATAGGGTCACCATGGGTTCCCCTTGCCATGTAGATAACGTTACACGCTTAAAGAAACTTCTGCACTGGCCGGCAGCGGGCATTTTCTTCCCTCTCCCACATACTCTTTCTGGAAGCAGAAATAAGGCCCTATTGTTATCCAAAGGCCACTCTCTCCTAAGTATGTCCTAAGGCTCCCCAAGTTGATGGCGTCCTTTGCTGTGGGACAATATCGGGAAATGTCAAGTATTCTGGATTGCCCACTGAAGAGTTTTTTATTTTGGTAGAAGAAAAAAAAAAAAAAGAGCTTTTAAATTTTAAAGTGAAAAATTTGGATTTGGAAGAAAAAAATGTGAAAGTTGGTAATAATGGAGACTTTGTTTGCCAGGCACCCCAGCCCAGTGAGTAATGGGCCAGCTGCTTATGGGGCAGAGCCCTGGCTGGGGGTGTTCGCAGGGAGCAGAAGTGAGCAGGCACGGGAGCCGTGGGCTCTGGGTAGGGGTCTGGGGTATGGCGGGGAGTAAATATGCAAAATCCCATCAGAAGAGTATATTTAACTATCGCTTAAGCATCTACCAGGGTGTTTGAGAGAGCCTCAAAGGATATGGCAAACAGTCATGATGCCTCTCTTCCTGAGAGTAAACGGTCAGTTGTGTCCTGACTCAAGGGGCAGGGTATTTTGTATAATCACCACTCCATAATAATTTTCCTCCCCATAAACACCTTTAAAATGGCATCCAAGAGAAGCAAACTGCCGCAAGCATAGCACTCTGGGGGGATTGTTCCTTCAGGGGCAACCAGGTGAGCAAAACAAGCCAGAGAGACCTTCCATATCCTGTTCAGGAAATTTTTCTGGGTTAAGATTGTTCTTCCAAGTTTGCCTTCCTGGGACATGGGAGCTTTTGCTGCAAATGACACCGCAGTGTTTGTGGGGGGCGGGGCCTCCAGAGTCCCTCTCCTTATCAGGTCGATACATGTACCTGGTATTACAATGCCAATCCATAGCTAAAAATAGCTTCCTTTTGTTGTGATCTCCCCAAACAAAGGAAAGGGACTCACAGATCAGACCCACTTCGTCTGTGTCTTCTGCGCTGTGCTTCCCAGCATTCCTGAATCAAACCCTTTGGTTTCCCTCTCAAATGGCTTTTTCATTTAAAAAGGGTTTGGCGGGGGGGTATGGGGGGTGGGAAACACGGGCACAGAGTTATGTTGTGGCCCCTGCACTAAGAAACATTGTTGTGAAATACTAGGTGCTGGAAAGCACCGGGGCAGCGTCCCGTGTCCCCAAACCAACCTGATGCGGCGTGCAAGACTTAGGTCAAAGTGCACGGACTCCTCTGCCCGGGTCAGTTGGGGGAGCCCAGCATTTTTTTTTTTTTTCAACTGTGTGCTCTTCAAAGATATATGACATTATTCTTTCCCAAATCCCATTAGCCATAGTTCAACTTTATATTCCTTGATCAGTCTTGTGTTTTCCTTCTGACTTTGGCTCCAGTTTATTGCCCTGGATTAAGCACCAGGACATGACATTTTATTTCCCTTTGTCTAAGTGTACCCTCCTTTGCCTTCTCGCTAACTGGCTATGTGCACACAGGAGGTGGGCACAGAGTCTTGGTTGTATTTTGGGTGGGGGTGGGAAGGTTGGATCATGGAGGGGCACAGAATAGTAATTAGACCGAAAGTGCTCTCTGTGCCTTATCTGCATAAAGAAAGATAAAGCCCATGTAAATAATATGTGTGTTTCCCATAATGAATGTCCCCTTTCTCTCCATTTCTGCATAGTATTAGAAATTGCGTTTTTATTATATGAGACATTGGACGCATGCCAACAAGTTTTTCTTTTAACTTGATATTTTGGGCTCTGATCTTTGTTAGAACTACAATGGCATGTATCTCGTATAGTCACAGGTCATTTCTATAGCTCCTTCCCCATATCATCATTTCTGGGGAATGTTTGTTTTCAAAACAAAGAATTGGGTTAAAGCTTAGGTATCATATATCAGAACATATTTCAAGCTGAAATTAAGAACACTCAAACCCTCCTTTTAAAGGTCAGATATTATTTATTATTATTATAAAAATGATCTGTGATTTATGAATTTAACTTCTCATAAACCTCCTTTGTAATAGAATATGCAGTCAGAGGCTTAACATTACATTGTTTTCTTTTGACAACGTATCCACGAGACCACTGCAGCTGTTCCTTTACTCACAATAGCAGATTAATTAACACAATCATATGCTGTTGGCTCTTACTCAATGAGTGGGTCTGCAGCGGGATAGATAGGTAAATCCTTTAAATGCGGTGCAGATAAAGAATATACTGTGGTAGTTTCCTAACTAGCCAGTTTTGCTTCTGACTAGCCAGCCCTATCAGGATGGGTTCATGGACCACAGGCGCCCTGAGCTTGAATTTCAAAGTCAACCACACCTATCTCAGTACCATAACGCCCAACATTTGCAAGACGTAAATATGGAAAAGCAGAAGACCTCTCAGAAATCAGCGGCTTTGGTGAAAATAGCAGTCAGTCTGCTGCCAGCATTTTGAGTCTGCAGTATTTTTTTAAAGTTCAATCATTGCTTTCCTTAAATATCTTCCTTGCCATTACTCACTTTTTTTCTTCTTCTTCTTCTTTTTTTTTTTTTTTTTTTGCCCATCCCTCAGCACACATAGTTCTGGGCAGCCGTCATGACTTTGGTTTTTAAGTACTAAAAGGCTTTTTTCTTCTGCATGTGTACTAATGAAAACGTGGGTAACTAAACTTTCCCTCCCCACCCAGTCACCAGCCGTGAGTATTTATTGGCAACTTTAGCTGACATTTTAGTGAACATCAAACCTTTGTTAGAGAAAATGTAAGGCTTTGCTTTCGAAACAGGCATGCCCATGTTAAGAACGAGGTAACCAGGCAGTGGGCTTAATAGAATTTCCTTCAGACTTTTTTTCTAATGTCCATTACATATGTCCATTACTAATTTACTTTTTGTTGTTTTACTTAGCACAGAAATTGAAAATGTGACAAGCTTTGCTGGATTAAAAGGCTCATTTTATAGACACATAGACCAAGAGAAAGAAGAAAAACAAATGCATAATTTGGAACCTTTTAGAGCATCCAGGTGGTAGAAATTCAAACTCTCCCATCACTCGTACCATTTGTGGTAGGACAGAGCATCCCTTGGAGCTATTGCTGTCCTTTAGAATCTAGCAGACCAGAGCTTGGCCACTTTTGGTCATAGAAGTCATGGATGCTGAAGAGATAGCAGCACATCACGATGCTGAGGTCTCTTAGGCTCTGCTCAAGGGATGCTCCCCAGCACCGGGTCCTGGCTCAGAGGTCCCTGTAGGCTCCATGAGATTCTGGATGCTGAGCATCAGGCAGAAATGATGTGCTAAGCATCTAATTATAGAATGAGCTCAGGTTGTCTGTGATTCTCCTCATACCTGGGGAGTTTGCAACTCTTCCCAGACCCACAGGGGAGCAGTCCCCACACGGAAAGAAGGCATTCGAGCTGTTCTGCCTTTCTCCTCATGTTCACCCCGTTCCAACCTCTTTAGCTTTTTTTTTTCTAAAATAAAAAACTCTTTCTTAAAAAAAAATCCAGAACACACGAATGATTAGTTGTACATAGAAACATGATTTAGAAAAAGCGGAATATTTGATTCTGACTTGAGGACAGAATTGGCTTGGAAATCTGCACGGACAGAGGGCAGACAGGGATGCAGGGATGACGGGTAGACCCCTGGGAGGAGCACTTAGGACTGGACCATTAAAGCTCAACGTCAGGGTCCCAGCAAATGCACAGTCTGTGCTAAGAGCAGCTGTTGTCCTCAGGAGCACTGGACATCTTGCAAAGTCATAGTCCTCTTTCTCAGCCTTGGAAATTCATGTGGCCCTTTCTCTTTTTCCGCTTGGAATCTGAAGCCACCTGGGTAAGGCAGGACTGCTGTCTGGAGGGTGTGACAACTGACCTTGTACCTTTAAGGTACAAGTAATGATGATGCTCCTGATCTGTCCCACATATACTTGGAGCTCAGTTTCTAGGAATGCAACGGCTCCGTCTGTCTCTCTGTCATTTTGTCTTTCTCTCCTTGCATCTAACCCAAGGCATAAAAGTGGGATGCATGGCACAGCCCAAAGTAACTTCTGGAGCCTTTCTTTCCCACCTTTATTTTTCATTTTTTTCTAGTTTTATTGAAAACTAATTGACACACATCATTATATGTTTAAGGCATATAGCATGATGGTTTGACCTACATGTATTGTGATCACAATAGGTTCAGCTAACACCCATCTTCTCATGTGGAGACAATAAAAGAAAAGAAAGAAAAAAGGAAAAAACAATTCTCCTTGTGATGAGGACTCTTAGGATGTAGTCTCTTACTAACTCTCTTTGCAGTACACAGCAGTGTTGGCTATAGTCTTCATGCTGGACATTGCAGCCTCAGTGCTCATTTGTCTTGTAACTGGAAGTCTGTGCCTTTTGACCACCTTCATTCCATTCCCCCTCCCCCACCCTTCACCTCTGCTGACTGCAAGTCTAATCTCTTCTTCCAGGAGTCTGTTTTTGTTTGAGATTCCATATGTAAGTGAGGTCATATAGCATTTGTTTTTCTCTGTCTGACTTCTTTCACCTAGCAGGATGCCTTCATGGTCTATCCATGTTGTTGCAAATGGCAGGATTTCCTCTTTTCTATGGCTGAATAATATTCCGCTGTGTGTATATATCACATCTTCTTTATCCCTTCATCCATTGATGGACACTTAGGTTGTTTTCATGTCTTGGCTATTGTAAATAGTGCTGCTATGAACATGGGGGGGTGCAGGTATCTTTTCGAGTTAGTGTTTTCATTTCATTTGGAATATATTCCCAGAAGTGGGATTGCTGGGTCCTATGGTCGTTTTATTTTTGTTTTTTGAGGATCCTCCCTACTCTTTTCCACAGTGACTGTGATAATTTGCATTCCCACTGACAGTGCACAGGGTCCCCTTTCTCCACATTCCTACCAGCATTTGTTATCTCTTGTCTTTGTTATGATGGCCATTCTAACAGGTGTGTGGTGATGTCTCATCGGGGTTTTAATTTGCATTTTCCTCATGATTAGGGATGATGAGCACCTTTTCATGTACCTATTGGCCTTTTGTTTATCTTCTTTAGAGAAATGTCTATTCAGGTTTTTCACCCATTTTCAAATTAGATTATTTGTTTTTTTGCTATTACGTTGTAGGTGTTCTTTATATATTTTAGATATTAACCCCTTATCAGATAATATGGTTTGTAAATATTGTTTCCCATTTTATAGGTTGTCTTTTCACTTTGTTGATGGTTTCTTATGCTGTGCAGAAGCTTTTTAGTTTATATAGTCCCACTTGTTTATTTTTGATTTTATTGTTCATGCTTTAGCTGTCCCATCCAGAAAATCATGACCAAGACCCATGGCAAGGAGCTTTATTGCTGTGTTTTCTTCTAGGACTTTCATGGTTTTGGATCTCACATTCAAGTCTCTAATCCACTTTGAGTTAATTTTCATGAGTGGTGTAAGATAGGGTCCAGTTTCATTCTTTTACATGTGAATATCCAGTTATCCCAGCCCCATTTATCGAACAGACTGTCTTTTGTCCATTGAGTATTCTTGGCTCCCTTGTCAGATATGAGTTGCCCGTATATGCTTGGCTTTATTTCTGGGCTCTGCAGAGCCCTTTTGAGGGTCTTCTTTAAGAGCTCAAAGATGTCTCTAACGTACCACTAATCACATGGGCAAGGATTTTGTGGATGTTTCCTGTGATTACGCATTATGACCAAAAACTGTTCAGTAGGTGACTGTGAGCTAGGTCAAGAGCCAGAAGACTTTGGTCCTGGTTCAGCTCTTTTTTGTAGTACTGAGGCACCGAATAAGCCATGTAAAAACTCTTTGCACTTCCTGTATTATATTACTTAATTGGCTCACTATGTGCATGTTTCTTCATGGAAACATATGAGGAAACAAGATCTTGGCTATGCAGTGTAGGTAATGCTGTGTGAGATGCCAAGTGAAGACATCCTGGCAGTTCAGAGAAGGTGATAGGCTCCAGGAGGAGGAGGAGGTTCTGTCCGTTCACTGTGTTCCCATGCCTGGAGTGGTATCTGCTACTTAGCATTCAATAAACATTTGTTGGACAAATGAATAAACAGACAATTGTAGGATCCTGTGCTGTACTAGACAAGGAGAAAGCGGGGAGGGTTCTGGAAGGAAACTGAGCTCATCTCTGAACGAGCAAGTGGGCACACTGCTGTATCCAGTGGAGAGAAAGGGAGTTGTCTATAGAACCATAGAATCATTGGGTGGAGAGATATAATATGCAAATACATTCTTTCACTGGCAGGGCAGAAGGGACCTACCCAAGGTTACACATTCACAGTAGAACTTGGGACCGGTTTCTTGACTCAGTTTCAGCCCAGGGTGCTTCTCATGGGGGTCTCTGATTGAAGAGAATCCTTTAGGCTCCGAGGTCTAGTCAGGCTGGGATTCACTGTTGAGACAGGGGACTAGGTCATGGCGCAGAACGAAGGATGTTTGCTTGTGGAAGCAAGACATGAAGCACAAAAAGTTATAGCAAGAGACTCCGGTTGAGGTAGGGCAGGGAGGCCAGCCCGTGAAGACGATAGTTTCAGTAATGGGAAGTGTGCTTTGCCTTTGTGAGGACAGTCAAAAGCATCAGGATCCAGCTGTAGTAATAATTTTGTCCCCTGACTGCACTGACATTTTCCATAATGATGCAAAATGCAGTGACTGGCACATAGTTGGGATTCAGTAAATATTTGTTAGATGAACTTACTGAAGGAAGGAATGTGCACTTCTGTGAGGCTTCTGGAGGATCTAGTTGCCAGGTGTAAGGAGAACCTGAGCCTTGGGTTGCCCTTCCTGCTCTTTGCCTTGCCCCTTTCCCCATACCCTGCACTCATGCAAATGGCCCTGAGCTATTCTGGAAGTACCTTAATCCATTTATACCCTCCATTTCCTTTCTGTAGAATGTCTCCTGTCCTCTTAACTTGTCAAATGTCTACTCAACTGGATGGCCACCTCTTCCAGGAAGCTCTCTCTCATTGCCCTACTTCCCGCCAGCCTACATGGTCACTCCTGGGAATACCATGGGCCTTCACAACATCTTTTTAAGGCTCTTCGTGTTTCCTTCTTGGGGAGAGCGGAGGAGGCCTCTAATGGTGCATATACGAGCTTGTCCTCTCCCACAATAGTGGTCTGGGCAGTGAGCTGGAGGCTGATTAACACCAGCATGAGGAGCTGCACAGAGTGAGTGTGAGCGAAAATTTGTTGATCGAATGAACAAGCCCCTCATTTCTTTGCTCTTGGAACTGCAGATGGGAGAAGGCAGCAGAGGCAGTTAGTGGGTAGCAAATGACATTTGGGAGGCCAAACGGTAGAGGTGGGGGCTCAGAGGGCACAGTTCTGGGCCTTTCGAAGGCACCAGCTGCTCAAGGTCACTGTGGATACATGTGCTAGTGACTGACACTGGCCCCAGAGCAGGTGCTTTCCTTATGGTGAGCCGGACACCATGGAGGTGGGGGGTGTCCTGGGTTCTGTGTGATGCTGCTGTGGCTCCCCTCTGTACTGGGGTGAGAGTGAGCGGGTTCTGCCCCAAAGTGCACACCCTCAGCCCCAGAGCCAGGGGCCAGGAGTCCTCTGGGGGAGCTTGGCTCAGAGGCTTCCATGGCCTTTCCGCCTCAGAGGATTAGTGGTCAAATAGGTAGACATTGTGGCAATCCTCCCCCTCCCTCTCCTTCAATGCCAGAGAAGAGGCATCCGCAGGTGCACACACACACACACACACACACACACATCGAGAGACACTGGCAGCCACAATGCCCATCAGTCGTGGGTATGCCCCCGGGTGTGTGTCTTTAAGAGGCATGCTGAATGGCTTGAGTCATCAATGATGCTCTTGAATGGCAAATTGGTCAGAGTTGCACAATGGTAATGATCACTCTGCCTGTGACCTTTTTAGTGCATTTACATTTTATCACAACATGCATAAGCCACCCATAGGCTTCCCATTGGCTAGGTCATTCCTTATGCACAATACCCCAGCATGCAGGGGGACGCATCCCGCGTGGATGAGAGGGGCAGCCTCTGACACATCCCGCTCTATTGTTGCTTGGTAATCTTTATCACCAAAGGAGACTTTTGACTCGAGCCCACGTTTTCTTCCTTTTTTAAAAGTGAAGGCACTCAAATGTGATTTTGCATCTCTCATTTTCATAGCACCCTAAGCTGAAGCCGTAGACTCAGCGCCGCCCCTGCCCTCCTGCCCTGGGCCTGGTGTGAGGCTGGGAGGCAGACGGGTGCTCCGGGAGAGGCCACGGACACTGGTGTGGTGGGCTGTTGTATTTGAAGACAGTGCTTTCCAAAGGAGCCTGCTTGAGTGTGGGACTGTGGTTGTGCATGTGAGCACAGTGTGTGTGTGTGTGTGTGTGTGTGTGTGTGCGTGCTCATTCCCATGCTTCTCATGCAGAAACTCAACCTGGAAGATCTAAACTGGGCCAGATTCAGTGGACAACCCCAGAAGCCTCACCCGCCGGGTTTCCCACCGTGTCCCCATCAGCCATAGACAATCAGGTGTGTGCCACCCCTGCACTCATTGCCTCCTGTAGTTTGCATGACCAAAGAAATGAAGAAACTGCATTCCTCTTCAGCTTATAGCAAAATACTAACTGCCGAGGAGAGAGGTGAAAGCACCAGAAATGGGAGGTGGATGGGCTGCCACGTTCCGGGCTCTGGGTCTGATTTTGGTGCCGGTTGTCTGGATGAGGTGGGTGCTAGGGGGCGCCCGTTTCATAGAGGCGGCCAAGAGGCTCAGGGCGGTTGGGTCTGTCACCCAACAGTTGTCCGGCAGGTGGGCCCCCGCCCGCAGGTACACGGCCTCCCCCCTGCGGGGCACTCTGCGAGGCGTGTGCGGCGAGGGGCGAGGGGCCGCTGTGTGTTCCAGCCGCTCCGCGCTGTTGGGCTGAGTCGTTATTGCTGTTTTCATTTGCGCCTTTAGGTTACAGTGCCAAGAACAAAAATAAGCCTGGCTATTTTTCACTCATATTTGGTACTTCTTTTTCTTCTTCTTTTTTTCTCCATTGCCATTGAAATAGAATTCTAATTTTTACTTAAAATGTGTAATCTTAATAAATTGCTACATTATTGCATGATGCTTGATATATTTAAAGACCACCTCTTTTTCCAGAAGAGCTCATCTCCAATAATATAATCACAATCAATAGAAAAACATGTTTCTATATACAGTATCTGCTCTTTTTTTTCTATCTATCCAGATAAAAGAGACTTATCTCTATATATGAGTATGTATGTATGTGTGGACTATAACAATGTCATAATATTTTAATAATATCTCTTATATTTCATCTTCAAACATCTAGGTCTTAGACTTTACGTCAGACTTACTTATACACGACGTGCCTTACACATCTTCAGAGTTTTATGTGACTGTCTTATTTTTGCAAAGCACTCTCGGCCTTGGATAACGCATATCCAGTAAGGGTTTGGTAGAGATGCTTGCCCAGGGGCTGCTGCGGGCAGGGGTGAGGGAAAGGTGGTGGGTGAGTGAGGCCGTGGTGAAGGGCCCTCCCATGACTGACCTCAGGGGTGCCTGCGGACCTGCTTGTGTGGATCTTCAGAAATACTTCCAAGCCCATCTTTTGGGGTCAGCTGTTTTTAACCCAAGAGGCTAATTAATGGCAGGGGCTAAACATTTGGGTCTCCTCAGATTTCATTTTTAATTCTAACCCCCAGTGTGGTGGTACTCAAAAGTGGGGCTTTGAGGGGGTAATGAGGTCACGAGGGTGGTGCCCTCCTGAATGGGATTAGTGCCCTTGTAAGCAGTTAGAGAGCTACCTTGCTCCTTTTGCACCCTGGGAGGATACAAGAAGTCTGCAAGCCAGGAGGTGCATTCTCCTCAGAACCAGACCCTGCTGGCACACTGATCTTGGCCTTCCAGCCTGCAGAACTGGAAAATCAATTTTTGGAAATCAGTTTTTGTTCTTGATAAGCCACCCAGTTTATGGTATTTTGTTATAGCAGCCTGAGCTAAGACAGCTAATATTTTTCTAACGTGTTTCTTAGATTATTTTAAATCATTTCCCTCAGAGCAGATGTTTTCTTGGGGTGGGCTTAAATTCCAGTTAGTATGGCTTGGTAATGCTCTGCCAGCCCAGGACAACCCCCCGCTCCAAGGCTCAGCAAGATGAGGAGGGCTGGGCCACAAAGGCAAGGACCTTGGGTTCTCATCCCAGCAGTACCACCACCTTGCCGTGGGACCTTTCTCACTCTCAGACCCTCAGTTTTTCCATCTGCAGAATGAGAGTGTGCTAGGCTGTTCTCCGAGCTCCTTTCTGGCTTTCAGCTTTATTGACCCTCCTCTTGGTGCTATTGGGATTTATTCAGGATGTGTGCCTGAAGGTCTGGCCCTGTCATGCAGAAGGTTAGCCTTTCACCCTGAGAACAGAGCCTTAGACCCCAAATATGGGTATCGGGGGGGACTATTCACTTTTTGAAAAAGTCTGAAAGGGTTGAATCTGCTAAGTAACGTAGACAATAATATTACAGCTCATGGACCAAGTTCACATATCCGGATCTTTGCCTGAAGGACCCACCTGGCCAAGTGCCTTGGGTATGGTATATACTCCAGGGAGAATTGAGCCATTTCCTTGAGCAGTGGGAAACTAAATGAAAATGTAACTGCAGGATGAATTACTGGTCCTGAATCTGACAGATCTCTTTTCTGGACTAAATTGCACTCAAGGAGCCAGTTCCTGCCAGTGGGTCTATGCACTCGGGAACAGGGCGGGGCTGGCCATAGGTGCAGGTGACGGGGGTTCTCTTCAGCTAACCTGCACCAGGGAGAGTAGATACACTTACCCTCCGGTGGCAGGGGACCAAGTGACATTATTTCCCCTGGGGGGCATGAGAAATAGTGACTAGTCAGAGAGATCAAACTGGACAGCCAGGCCAAGTCCACAGCAGGGAGAGAGGGCAAACTTGGCTGGATCTTCTCTGGGGAACCACCAGGAGATTTAATGGGAGAGACTCTTCATCACATGGTAGTTGGCCGATAGGGATCCAGGTATTCTCAACATATTTTATTTTCTTAGGAAGGACAAAGAACCTGGGATGGCTTTACTGCCCCTCCAGCAAACTCAGAGGGTGTAGGCTGGGCAGCAGTGTTCAGTGTCCATGGGCATCACCCAGCAAGGCAGTGCGAGACTGGTGTAAAATCCTCTAGGCAAGTGAATGAGTTTAGGAACACTGAGCATTGTCCTTGCTTCTTTTTCTTTTTTTTTTTTTAAATCTGGACTTCCAACTCATTCTTTAGGCCAAAATAAGTCCTAGATGTGTCCAGATGAACAGAAACACAGAAAGACCTAGAAGAAAATAGAAGTATTTTTATAATCATTGAGAGGAGAAGCCTTTGCTAGCCATAACATCGGAGCCAGAGACTCTAAGAGTAGAGGTTGGCAGATTTTGCTACTCCTTCACTTAGCATAGTGCTATTCAATAGGTATTTCTTTCCATGAATTTGACCGCATAAAAATTAAATACTTCTGGGCGCCTGGGTGGCTCAGTTGGTTAAGCGACTGCCTTCGGCTCAGGTCATGATCCTGGAGTCCCTGGATCGAGTCCCGCGTCGGGCTCCCTGCTCGGCGGGGAGTCTGCTTCTCCCTCTGACCCTCCCCCCTCTCATGTGCTTGCTCTCTCTCATTCTCTCTCTCTCAAATAAATAAATAAAAAAAAAAAAAAAAAAAAAAATTAAATACTTCTAAGCAGCGTGCACGCACATGCGAGCACACACACACATACAAACACACACAAACATATATTTCAGACCCAAATATAAACTGCAAAAGACAATATGGGAAAAATATTTGCTACATATATGTGAGGCAAAGGGTTAATATTCCTGGTACAAAGAAAAAGCTCTTGCAAATCCATAAGAAAAAGACAAATCCTCCAATGGAAAAAAGGTCCAAGGACATGGGCAGGTAATTCAGAGAAGAAGAAGTACAAATAGTCAATAATCAAAGCACAGTAAAGGAAATCTTTGCAGCCATTAAATGCGTGAGGCTGACCTGTATTTACTGACTTGGAAAGATGCCCATGACATATTGTTGAATGAAAAAAGTGGGCTACAAAACAGCAGGTAGAGTATGATTCCATTTATGGAAAATTATGAGAGTATCTTAATCCCCATCCTTTGTGCAAACAATAGAAATGTTCTCCAAGTTGGCTTTAGCAAAAAGGAGAATTTGAGGAATACGAGAGCTCCTCATCAAACCTCCCCCCCCGCCATTTGCCAGGCCAGTGAGGGGTGGCCTCACCTGTGGACAGCTGGGCTCAGGAACCTGTGAGAGTCCCTGGGAAGCAAGACGGCTACTTCCCCATCCCCCGCTCCCTGGGCCACAAGGTTCCCTCACTGCACTGCTGGTCTCTCTAGTTTTTGGCTTCTCTTTCTCTCTCTACAGGCCAGTTGGGCAGTAGGATTGAGGATAATTTTTATTCATTAAAAAAATATATTTTTGTACTGTTGGGATTTTTTTTTTACAAATGAGTGCATATTACTTTTAAATTTAAGAAAAAGGCTATTATTTTATTTTCAGAGATAGAAAAAAAAAATCCAGTTAGGAAGTTTGACTGGTAAAGAGTTAATATCCTTAGTATAAGAGGAAATGCCCACAAATCAATAAGAAAGATAATGCCCCAACCAAGAGGAAAAAAGTGCCTACCTAAGGGCCCTTATTGAGTGTTTACTGTATGTGAGGAACTGAACGAAACATCCTGTAAGAGTCACTTCTTCCACGGCTTAATAAGGAAGATGCTATTCCTTCCCCCTCTCCTTCCTTCCTTCCAATGACTATCCACCGAATATCTATCTTCCATCGGGTATGTTCTGGGCTCCACAGATAGAATTTTGCCCTCATGGCACTTATATTTCTATTTTCTCTGTTTTGCTGCTAAGGAAGCTGAGGTTGGAAGAAACTCTCACTGGTACACCTGTTTCTAATGAGCATGTTACAGGATCCTAAGTATAGGAGCATGGGATTCCCAGAGGGAGAAAAATAAATGGCCAATAAACATATGGAAATATTTTCACCTGATTAGCAATCAAAGAATACAGTTAAAAGTAGTTTTGGTTTATTTATTTATGTACTTGCTTCTCAGGCTGCCAAAGATGTGTATAAGTTTGATAACAATTAGTATTGTCTATAGGATTGGGAGAAATCAGACCCTCTCT
Source organism: Phoca vitulina (assembly GCF_004348235.1). NCBI lineage: Eukaryota > Metazoa > Chordata > Mammalia > Carnivora > Phocidae > Phoca > Phoca vitulina. Next base: position 1,749,652 of record NW_022589761.1, read on the forward strand.
TAGTCTGCTGGTAGGTGTTTTTATATTTATGCAAAGCTTTTGGAGAATAATTTGGCAAACATGTCAAAGACTCCCAAATAAATGTCTACCCATTGCCTTAGCAATTCTTTTATGAAATTATTCATATATGTGTGTATTTGTATGTGTGTATCAGATAATCAAAGATGTTTGACCAAAGCTACTCATTGCAGCCAGTTTATAATAGTAAAATTTTGGAAACAATTTAAATGTACTTCAAAAAGGAATTGGTTACAGAAACTGTGATTTCCTTACTATGGAATCCTGGCAGTATTGAAAACGATAGTGTAGGTCTGAATTTTTGACACGCAAAGATATTCATAATATATTATGAAGTGACAAAAGCAGATTACAAAGCCCGTTTGCATAATATGATCCCCCTTTTTGGTAAAAATGAAAATATATTTAGCTATGCATTGTTTCATAGAAAAATTTGAAAGGATATAAAGCAAAATGTTAAGAATGATTATCTCGGGGCAGAAGGGTTCCGGCCGATATCGTCCTTCCTTACATATTATCTTTTTGCAATTATCATGTACCAGTTTCATAATCAGGTAAAACCAAACCCAAAGAAGGAAGCTGTTTCTGTTGCAGAGAAAGGCGCCCACACAAAGCCTGGTGGTGGTGGATGCTGCACCGGGCCCGCTTTGCAGACCAGCACCACGGCCGCCTCGTCTGGTTCGTGGAGCTGCGCCCTGCTCCAGCACCCATTTCCCCAGCCTGGACACCCTACAGGGCAGGTCAGAGCCCTTCCCTCGGGTCTGCACAGCTGGGGTCTCAGAAGTCTGCTGCAGGACCTGAAGTGAGCATGGAACTGAGGAAGACCACCGGGAAAGCAATAGCAGAGCTAGGGTGATGTGTCATGGTGCTAGTAAGGACTGGCTGCCGGTGCCCTCGCTGGTTACTCGCCTAGGAGGTGTGTGTTTCAGGAATCATTATGGAAGGAGACAGGCATCCTGTGAGGGGAGCTGGGGGCAACTTCAGGGACAGTGGGAG